>NW_023276807.1:29695954-30025954 GCF_003668045.3 Cricetulus griseus | reverse complement strand
TATATGTATGTATGTGTGGGGGGTGTTGCATGATGAATATGCAAAAAGAAGATTGATCACCACACCTCAGTATTATTAATAATTAGTATAACTAATTAAGCAGTCATTGTTTTCTCTTGTTTATTTTTTAATAAAGATACTTTAAAATTTAAAAAAAATCAACAAAACAAATCCAATAATATATAAAAAGAATCACTAAGCAATGGTTGAGGAGGCACCCTTTGCCAATCTCTGTGAACCTCTAGACTCCAGAGGCATAACACACACACACACACACACACACACACACACACACAGAGAGAGAGAGAGAGAGAGAGAGAGAGAGAGAGAGAGAGAGAGAGAGAAACAGGACATACCACACACTACGATCAAGTGATTTATCAGAGAAGTAAAAGGCTGATTCAATATTTGATTATTAGTAAATGTAACCCATATCAACGGGACAAACATGGAAAAGCACATGGTTCTATCAATTGATACAGAAAAGCGAGAAAGAAAATTCAGCACTGACTTATTATTAACAAACCTCTCGGCAAAGTAGAAATAAAATGTCTTGAACTTGACAAAGAGCATCCATAAAATTTCTATACCCAGCATGGTACTTAATGGTGAAAATGAAAGGTAGTCAACAAAGTGCTAGAAACTGCAGCCAGTGTGATTGTAGGAAAACAAAACAAAAAGACAGAAAGAAAAATAACACCTACATCAAAGAAGTCACCAAAATCTACAAACATCCCTAGCTGTTGGCTGGGATGCAGCTTGGTGGTAGAGTGTTTGCCGAGCATGCACAAGGTCCCAGATTCCATCCCTGTTACCATAGAAACAAAGAACAATGGCATTTCTACAAACAGTTTGTAGAAAACTGAAAACTAAAACTTTAAACAACAACAAAAGACCATAAATAAGCTAGTCAGAGCAGATCACACTATAATCCTAGTGCCTTAGAGGCTGAGGTTGGGGAGCCATCAAGAGTTCAAGGCCAGCATGAGGCATATAGATGTTCTCCTCAGAATAAGACCCTGCTTCAACACCCTGCCCCAAACAACCATTTACAAAAGTTCTAAAATGAATGAAACATTAGAAATAAATATTTCTTAAAATTCTGTTTGCTGGAAAGAGCCATCAGGAAACCCACTGACGCAGAGAGATCTACACCAAGTCTGGGATTTATTTTTTTAGCCAGAGAACAAATAGCGGCTGGTGAGAGCTCAATCAGGATTATACTGCAATTCAGAGGAACACATTTCTCTGCTTCACTGCAGAAAGCAGACAATCCCCTCTCAGAGTACCTTCACAGTTGGAAGTAATCAATAGCTTACTTAAAAGTAAAAATATCTATATCCCAATAAAACACAATGCTATTCTTGATGTAAGATCATTGAAACTAAGTTTGTCTTCATGGGGGTGCAAATGTTTTAACTGTTACAAACTGAGACTTTTATCTCTTTTGTGCTCTATCAAAATTCCCTGGAATCAACCCCAAAACTCTCAAATTGTGTAGAAAAAGGGTAAAAAAACAGAATGAAGGGAACCCATGTGGTCTCCCTGGGTAATGAAGGCCCTTGAGCCAGACAATCTTGGTTCTGGTGATTGAGTCACATATATTTCACTGGGGTCTGCCAGGTGTACAGACTCTACAGGGTGATCTGGGGAAGTCTCCCCCAGTCTGTCCTCACTCTACTGCCATTCCCGTGCCAAGCTGATCCATGCCCTTCTTGCTCTCTTCTCATCTGTGTCCACCTGTGGCTAGAAACTTCTTCCCGTCATTCAGAGGCACTTCTCTCATGCCCTGCTCCTGCACTAAGATACTTGTTGAGAATCAGAGTGCAGGAAATGGGCATCTATGGAGTGCACGCCTAGAAATGGTATGTCTCTAAGTCCATACGGCATCTCCTTGTGGCTGCAAGGCTCAGGGAAGAGCCAGGAAGAGGGAGTGGTGGATTATGAGACAGAGACTGGGAAGGAATCGAGGGCCTTCTGGACATGGAGGAGCTGTTGCACTCATAAGCTCCTGGGCAGCTGTGTTGCCTGCTCAAGATCTGCGCAGGCTCAAGCCAACATGGATGGGGGAGGGGGAACAAGTCCCCACCCCTAGCTGAGGAGCTATGTACAGCTAGTGACTGCCAGGGGAGGAGGAATCTACTTTCTTTAAGGTGTAGCCTCTGGTAGGTTAGCCAGGCCCTACATTCATGATATATGAGCAGCACTCACTATATTCAGTGGGTTAACTAAAAAAAGAGGACACCAAGCTTGGAAGGAGACGTGGAAAGAGATCTGAGAGGAGGGGGTGAATGTGACTGAAAATCAGCATACGCATATATAAAATTCTCAAAAACAAAGTTTTAAAAATAAATACTGAGTGTTGAGTCAGCTGACAAAAGGCCACCTGCTTGGCTTACACAGTAGTATATAATCGATGCAGAATCACATGGCCAAATTTCTACTTGAAGGGTTATATGTTAGAGAAAATGTTTTCCAAAAGACAAATCTCTCTCTGAGTGAGATAGTGTCACTTTACTTAGTGTTTCAAACTGTTCTAGGGTCACTAAGAACTCATGGGAACTTAGTGACCCATATAAATAATATACACTATCATAATACAATGACATTTTCCATTGGAAAAATGAAATGTTAAAATTCACATGAAATCATGAAAGTCCCCGAATAGCAGAAGGAATCTTAACCAAAATTAACAAAGCTGGAGGCGGTTATCATATGACCTAAAAGGTACTATAGGTCTACAGTAATCAAAATGGCACAAAACTAGACACACAAACCAACAGAAGAGAGACCTGAGATCAATCACACATTTATAACATTATAAAGGTGCCGAGAATATCCAATGGGAAGATGCCAGTTTTCTTAATAAATGGTGTTGGGATAATTGGACATCAATATGCAGATGAAAGAAATTAGGTTCTTATCTCATATAATATATAAAAATCAACTCAAATGGATTACACTTGAGAATGTAAAACTACTACAACAAAGCATAGAAGAAAACCTCTCTGATATTGATCTGGAAAATGAGGATTTGAGGAATCCAAAAGCTCAGACAAACAACAAAAGTAAAAGACAAACTGGATTACTCTAAACTAAATCTTTCTGTATAACTAAGGCACAGCTAAGTGGACAGACAACCTACGGGATATGATGAGATAGGTGTGAAGCACATAGCTGATAAAAGGTTAATGTTCCCAACACAAGAAGCTCAAGCAACTCCATAGTAAGAACTAAAGTGATCTACAAAATAGGCAAAGAACTAAGCAGACATTGAGAATCCCAAACTCATGGGATACTATCTCAATCTTGTTAAGAGTTTGTATAATCCCAAAACACAGAAGTATCAGAGGACAAACACAAAAAGGGAACCACTGGAGACTGAAATGCCCATTAGTATAGATAGCCATATAGAAAATAATATAGAGGTCCCTCAAAAGATTAATAGTAGAACCAGTGTGTGATCAAGCTACGCAGCTGCTGAGCTTACAGCCAAAGGATGTGAAATTAACATGTCAAAAAGATAATTTCACCTTCATGTTCACGGCAGCATGCTTCACAGTGACCGTAACACGGAATCAAAGTGTGTCAGCCTACGGATGAAGGAAGAGGCTGTGATACACATGTGGATGACGAAATGTCCTTCAGCTTTTTAAAAGATGGAAATTCTGCAGCAGCACAGAAGAAGCTTGAGGACAAATAAGCCAGGCACAGAGGGACAAGGGCCTGACAAGCTCAACAGCCAAAATTCAGCTCATTGAAGTAGCATTTAGAAATGTAGTTACTGGGGGCTAGGAGGTAGGAGACTTGAGGAATGTTGATCAAATAATACAAAATTCCATTTCAGCAGTGGAATGTGTCAAAGAGCATGGTACACCATGTAGTCACTCGAGTTAGAAAGACGGTACTCACTGCTCATAGAGTACACAGAGATTTTCACACAAGAATGATCAAATGTGAAATAATGTAAAGGCTAATGAATTGATTTGGCCTATACAAAACGTGTACATATTTCAAAGCATGCTGTATCTGACAAATATACTTTCTATTCAGTTATAATAAATTAAAGAAATCAATAATATGTCAATCTGGAGAACCTATGAAGAAAACATGTACTTTTTCTAGAAGGTTCATCATTTTCAAACAAAAGCAGAGCTTACCAGAATTTTAACTGGCTTCACTACTTTTCTAGTAATGACACCAGGGGCTCTCAAGCGTATGGCTTCCAGAACACACCACTTAATTAGAGGGAGCTTCTTCAAGTCATCTTCAGACACTTTAATCTTATATTTACCTGTAAAGAAAATTGTTTAAAGATTAAAGAAAAGATGCGATAGAGAGACCAGAAGGTGGTTTTGAGCAGGCTCGTCAATGCAGGATAATCTCACCAACAAGGAAAGTGTTGTGGGGTGGACTGATTTGGGTTCCCTTCTATTTAAGGATGGACTGGTACCAACCCTAGCTGTAACAGTCCTGTGGCTACAGAATGGCTAAGGTGGTCCCTGTCTGGAAAGGCGTTCAGTTTTTCCTCAACTTATTCTTCCTTTCCCATTGCACTTAAAGAAATAGCACTAAAAGACTGGCAGCAGAGGGGAAAATACAACAGGCCAGTAAAGTAAATGCTTCCAAAAAGTGCTGGACATACTTAGTCATTGGGGAAATGCAAATCAACATTGCCTGAAGGGTCTGGAAGATGCTCAATTGTTAACGATTTGCCATGCAAGCATGGGTACCTGAGTTTGGACCCCCAGCACTTATGGAAAAAGCTAGGGTGGGGCTAAATGTCATCACTAGGAAGCAGAGATGGAGGGTCCATGGAGTTTGCTGGCCAGCCAGCCTAGCAGAATCAGTGAGCTCCAGGTTCACTGAAACACCCTGTCTTGAAAAAATAAGGTAGAAAAGAAATTGTAGAAGATATCCACCATTGACATTTGGCTTCCACAAGCAGATTACAGAATGTGCCAGAGATTCTGATGCCTTCTTTTGGCCCTCACAGGAACTGTATACACCTGATGCACCTATATACATGTAGGTAAAACACTCATACACCAGTGTTTTTTGAAGTTCTAGAGATCATTACATTGCAAAATAAACCCAACTGTGAAAGATAACTATCACCTTGCTCTCATGTGCACTTACATATTCATACACATATATCCATACAAACATACACACATCTAAAAACTACCTTAGGATTGCATCTCATTCCAGTAAGAATGGCTGGCATCAGACCAACCAAAACAAATCTTGGCATTATGTAGAGTAAGCAGAGCCTGTTCACACTGCTAGTGGAATATCCTCACGAAACTAAAACAGCAAGTACCACATGATGCAGCTCTGTGACTCCTGGGTATGTTCCCAAAGAACTCTAAGCCAGCACGCCATATAGATACTTGCATATCCACGTTTATTGTTGTTCTGTTCACAATAGTCGAGATAGGGAAGCGGCCTAGACATCCGTCAACAGATAAATGGATACAGAAAATGTAATGCACATACACAGTGGAATTTTATTCGGGTGTAAAGAGGAATGGGATGGGATTCACTGGAGAATGGATACAACTGGAGATTACTGGGCAGGAAAGATGGCTCAGCAGTTAAGAGTCCTTGACGATCTTGAAGAGGGTCTGGGTTTGGTCCCCAGAACTCACAACCTCCCATGACTTCAGTTGCAGGCAGATCCAACATCCTCTTGCAGCAACAGGCAAGCGTATGGCACACATACAGGCATACAGGCAGACACATACACATAAAATCAAAATAAGTAAGTCTTTTCTAAGTGATGGAGATCATTATTCAAAATAAGCCAGACTGGAAAGAAATATATGGCTTGTTTTCTCTCGTGTGCAGAATCTATATTGAAATGTATATATTACACATACATATGATATGATGGTAGAAAGGAACGAGGAGAGGGAAGAAAGAGGTCTGGGGGAGAGCAAGAGAGGGTGATGAAATATATAACCATGTGGGGGAGTCAGTAACAGGAAAAGTCAGGTGGGTAAAAGCAATGAGGTGGCAAAGAAGAATAAAGTATATAAAGAAAGATATTTGCGTATGAAAATATCACAGTGAAGCTCATTTCTTTGTATGTTAACCAAAAAATTAACCTTAAAAGATGCACACACGGAGACACAGAGAAACACAGGCACACATATGCACACACACACACGCACACACACACATACTCAGATATGAAAAGTGACCTGGCCTCCCTTCCCCTGATGGTTTGTTTTTGTTGTTTTGGTTTTAGGAATTGGAAACCAGGTCTGGCCTTGAACTAAAGATCCTCCAACCTCATCCTTCTGATAGCTCTGACTGAAGTCATGCATCACCATATTCTGCTCCACTGATATTATTTTACTTTTCTATTTAATCAGTTATTATAGACGACCCAAAGACAGTGACAGTGAGGTAGGAGTAGGGGTGACCTCTGCAGTGAAGAGCATGCTCTCTCAACACAGACACACCAGATTTTCCTAAGTTGAACAGATGAAGATACCTAAAAAAGGAATAGAGGTCAATCTTTACATGGCCTAAAGTGTGGTCATGGAATTTCAGTCAGATTATACAACTTAATGGTGAACAATTCAAGGAAAAATGCATTTTGAAAATTCCTCAGAATATCACTGCTTTCAATCTGGTCCTGACATGTCTAACTTAGTAAGCTACCATGACAAATCTACCCAAGTGGATCCCTGTGTCCCCTTCCATCTCTGTCTCGGCACAGGACCAGAGACAACGAGCCAGCTGACCATGGACGGATCCTAAGGAACCCTGAGCCAAAAGAAGTCTTTACTCCTTGAAGTTTGTCCTCTCACAAAAGATGACTTAAAATATCAGTGGAGCAGAACATGGGGCACAGGCCTTTCATCCCATTGCCAGAGAGAGAGAGAGAGAGAGAGAGAGAGAGAGAGAGAGAGAGAGAGAGAGAGAGAAGTTATGTCTGTGAGTTTGAAGCCAACCTGGTCTACATACCAAGTTCCAGACCAGATGGAGCTACATAGGGAGTTTCAAAATTAAAAAATCAAAATAAATAAAATCAAAATAATAAATAAAGCAAAAAATAAAATCAGTTGCCATCAGCGATAGGAGGCTATTTTCCCTCAGACATGTCAGGTGCCAAGCGTGTGTGTGTGTGTGTGTGTGTATGTGTGTGTGTGTGTGCGCGCGCGCGCATGCGCGCGCGCCATCCTGTTTTTCAATCTGTTCCATTTTCTCTGTGCTGAAA
Organism: Cricetulus griseus; assembly: GCF_003668045.3. Classification (NCBI taxonomy): domain Eukaryota; kingdom Metazoa; phylum Chordata; class Mammalia; order Rodentia; family Cricetidae; genus Cricetulus; species Cricetulus griseus. The sequence continues at coordinate 30,018,723 of NW_023276807.1, read as the reverse complement.
ACATCTCCTGGGTACCAAATAGAAAGGGCAATTAGGTAACACATGTCACCTAAGGGAAAAATCCCTTGGAATTCAAGTAAAACAGACACTGGAAAGAAATCCTGACAGCATATGTGTGCCCTTTTGTCTACAAGCCAGCCTAACTCAAGAACCACCCATCTATTTCCATGTATGTCTTCCTATGCTATTTACGGAATTAAAATTCATGTGAGCTGTGTATCACAGCAACCTACATGAACTGAAAAATAATAAGGATACATCATTTTTGTTAAAAATAAGTTGGATTGGTTGAGTAATTCAGTAATAAGGGAGAGTTTGGGGGATTACATGATAGGCCAGCCATTACTGATAACTGAATGGACCAAATATCTGTAACTTCTGGTATCTGAATATTTTACATAAAACAAAAAAAACACAGATAAATAGTTAAATGTGGTATGGTAAGTGATCTACATCAAGCTGGAAGTGTGTGTGGCAACACCAAACTAAAATGTACAGAGACAATAAGAAGACAAGGGAGGAAAGAAAATGAGGCAGGGGTGAGAGAAGGAAGCCCTTTTGCAGTATTACTAAGCTATGAAAGCCTGTTGGTTATAGAAAAACTACAGTGTGTGACCGAAAGAAGAAGGGGATGTCCCATTGTCCCTGGAATCCTGGTTCCTGGGCCTCTGCTCTCTGCCTTCTGCACATCCTCCTTTCTGCAATGGGCTGCCTCACTCATACCACCCAGATCACTGTTGTCCCAAGTAGCATCTCTAAGTGTTAGTAGACTTTATTAAAGCGTTAAAACTATGAGACAAGGGAAAGGCAAAGCAATGTTGCTGTTGGAAACAACCTATGGTGGAAAGTCCTGCCTGCCATCCAGGCTCCCAGAGAGTCAGCCTCAACTATGAGGCTGTGAGCCACTGGCCATGGAGCCAAGGCTCGCCCAGAAGCCCATGGCTATGGTCAATTCAGAGATGGGGAATGTTTGGTGATTAGTAGAAATGGGAGATCTGAGACAGGCTTCAAACCAGTTTCTTCTTGATCCTAAAAGCCATGGGAGACCTAGCCAGCCAGCTAGGTCCCTACATAAACAGACATGACAGGTAAGTTAGCCTGCCCCTCTAATTCAGACCCTAACTCTGGCTTCTCCAAAAGACTGGTTTCCCCGAAAATAACTATTTGCAGAAATTGTATTTCAACAAATTTACCACCTATTCCTTCCTGCTTTTTTTTTTCTGTTTTAGTTCACTATTGCTATAGCATACAGATAATAAATATTTTTCTGCTAGACCAAAGGTAGGTGGTGACCAACAGCTGGGGTTAATGCTCCGCATCAGATGTGGGGGATTCCAACGGGAACCACCCTGGTCATTTATCATCATTGTCACCCTGACAAGAATCACCTAGGAGACGCGCCACTGCCCCTGACTGTGACAGCATTTCCACAGAGGGTTAACTGAGGAGGAAAGACTCATCCTGAATGTGTGTGGCACCATTCTGTGGACTGGAGCTGCATATCAAAATAAAAAGGGGAAAAAGAAGGAAGTGAGCACCGGTATTCATCCCTTTCTGCTTCCTGGCTGCAGACATATGACCAGCCACCATGCACTTCGGCCTCCACGGTTTTCCTTCGTGGTGGGCAGATCCCTTCAAACCTCATCCAGGAGAAGCCCTTCCGCCCTTCAGTTGCTTTGTCTAATATTTTGTCACATCAACACATCTCCCCATTTTAGCATCTCCCTGTTCTAACACATGCATGGCTGACCTTGGATGTTTGAACTTAGTCATGGTCAAGTTTCTTACCTCCTTCAGAGAAATTTTTTTAAGTTTTTAATCCTAAGTGTCACTATTAGACTATTTGCACTGTAGAAACATTTTATATCACATTACAGAATATAGAAACTGAAAGCTTGTTTCTAGTAGGAAATTGCTAAAACTATGCCATGCAAGCGTATAAGTGATATGGAAAACAAGTGTTTTAACCGTGTATTTTTAGTTTCTCAAGTCCCAGTGTAATGTGGGAAAAAATGAAGTAGTATTCTTGGACAAGACAAAAGAAACAAAAGAAATAGTCTGTTTTCAAACATTTTTCTGATAAAAGACCATTACTGTTAAAACTCTCACAAATGCCACTGCACCGATACTGTCGGGATTTCAATGCTCATCTGTGATGTGTTATTCCAGTCCAGTGGCTCTAAATTTAGAAAGCCCCACTTGGGAGAATTCCAAGGTAATCACCAGAAGAGCTGGAGGCCCACAGAGACCAGGACCACTACAGAGAGAGGCCATGGAAGGAGCTAAGGTTGGTCTCTGGTAAAATTTAGAAACAGTCTAACTCTTGGCATAAATGCAACAAAATCAAACCTTAGAATATTTGAAAACAAATAAAAGAAAGGATAATTCTTGTATTCAGAGAGAGAGGGAAAGAGAGAGAGAGAGAGAGAGAGAGAGAGAGAGAGAGAGAGAGTTGCCAGGCAGTGGTGGCGCACACTCGGGAGGCAGAGGCAAGAGGACCTCTGTGACTTTGAGGCTACAGAAGAAGTTCCAAACAAACGGACAGACAAAAACAAAAAATTCCCAAAGAAACAAAAAAAGAAACTTTTAATGTATCACATTTAGTTTTAGATGGAAGCCATAATTACACAGAAACTACATACTATTTTCATTCAGTATAAATAAGAGACATAAGTACTGTTATTTCAAGTACTGACTCACACTACAAACATGCTACATATCTGCTGGGATCAGGCTACACCCTGCTCAAACTTATGCCATATTTTGTAAAATATTCATTTTTTTCAGACTATGACTTACCTCAAGAAATTCCATTTCACAAGGAGACTTTTACTCAGTTTTGACATAAAGAATAACCACCCCTGGGTGGGCTTCTGAAGGATTGTCTACCTGGCATCACTCACACTGCATACCCTGGTAAGTACTTATTTCTTGGAGTTGGAAGGATGCCGCCCTATGCCTTAGTTACTTTTTATTGCTGATAAAATCAAGGCAACTTAGAAAAGGAGCGGTTTATTTAGGGTCTACGGTTCGAAAAGGTCAGAGTCCATAGCAGAGCAAAGGTGTGGTGTCACAAAACAGCTGAGAGCTCACATCTTGATGCACACGCAGAAGGCAAAGAACATCCTTGGAAGGGCATGAATCTTATGGAGCCTTAAAGCCCGCCCCCCGATGATACTCATCATCCTCCAACAAGGCCACACCTCCTAATCCTTCTACCACTTGGGGACCAAGTATTCAAACGCATGAACCTATAGGCACCATTCTCGTTCAAATCACCTTATCCTACTATTTTACTGAGACTAGGGTTGCACAAACATATTAAAATCATATGAAGGAAACTAGACCCAAGAACTTACCAGACATACCAGACCAAGTAAACGATTCAACTCCCTCCCCTTGACCCCATGAAGAGGGACACATAGCACTGTGATCACCCGGCCCCCACCCCAATGGCACACGACCATCCATGTCAAGAACTGCTAGTCAGAAAACTTCTCCAAGTGTTGCAGTTCAGTTCTGTCCTCACCATTGACACAGCCCATCCTGTTGTCTGCCAGTTCCTTCACCTGGACTCAGTTCTGTTAGATCTGAAGTTGAATAAAACCATGCAGTTTCATTTCCTACGGTGGCCTGACCCACAAGAGCAGCATTTCCCAATAGCTCGGTTCAGCTCAGGTTTTCTCTCAGCAATACAGACTCTGTTTACATGTCTATCAGCTTGGTAGCTTCTCAAGACTTTGGAAACCTCTGAATAGCCTTTTATGAGTATTCTGCAACGTGGGGTGTGTGTGTGTGTGTGTGTGTGTGTGTGTGTGTGTGTGTGTGTGTGTGTGTGTGTGTCGTATAGATATTGTGTGGTATGCATGTGTGATCTGAGAATTAATAGCAGTAATTAAGAATACAATAAAAGGGAATCTTGTTCACCTAGGCCAAGATTGCCAAGGAAAGAGGGAAGTCTGCAAATGGTTGCCATGGAAATTGGCATACCCTGTAACTTACTGTTAGACAATGATTCTGGCATTGAGAGAAGGCACAAACATGATCACTTGCTTCTGATATTGCACATTCAAAACACATCTGAGTTAGCTATCGTTCAAACAGATGCTGTAGGAGCTGGAGCAACGTTAATAACTGATTGGCTACTCAACATCATAAATATTTTAGATCCTTCAGGGAGTCTTCATAGTTACTTCCCAAGCATGTGCTTGTCTGCCTAAACCCCAATGACAGATATCCCTGAAACTTCACTCTATCACACCCATCCCTTCATGTTGATTACAAATTAGCCAATCCCATCAGACTGTGAGGTCAAGTTCCCAACAAGGAGTGAGCCAACCGGGCCCCATCCTGAATTAGAATAAGCACTAAGTGAACTACCCATCCAGGCATGCTTGCTCTCCCAGTTTGGGTCATTATGCATCCTTTTGCAACAGTAAAGATTGTCTTGCCCAGTGACTTAGGCATTGTTTATACATCTGCATGTGTGATATCATAAATATTCTAATACTCTTTTCCAACACAGGGAGACATGTTGACAGTATCACAACAGCCATTAAGGCTAACAAGAAGCCACACTCAAGTGCTAATATCACACATTGTTTTCCAAAGGAGGGCAAGGAATCAAAATGACAAAAATCACAGCCTTAAAGGATCTTGGACACAAGAGCACAAGACAATTTATCAGGATATAAATAACTATAATACAAGTCTCAGAGCAGAGGGCTCAGGCATCAGTGGAATTCATCTCCTCTTGCCTGTGGCTAGAATTCATATAAGCCTAGAAGGGTAGGAAGGAGTCATCCAAGCAGAAAGAAAAATAACAGATTCTAAAATAAATCATGAAACTATAATTTCTTAGACTTTATAAAGGATATGAATCAACTAGAACTCCAAAGGAGGACTTCAGAGATAATTCCACAGCTTTTTCACATTTGAAACCCTTTCCCTCATACAAATAGATACACATACACATATAATAAATACATAGAAAAATGGCTCTTTAGTCCTAATATTAGGTAGTTAAAGAGACTTCAGCAGTTTAGAGGACATTAGGATGGGGGAAGGGGCTTACCTCATAGTCAGCTCTAGACACAACCTCCTGTTTCCCTGGTAACAGGAGAAAGGGAAGCATCACGTTTCCCCTCCTTAAAATTTAAAGCATCATATAAGGTAGGCTTTGATGAGGCCTATTGAAGGAAATCTAATTCCCGCTGGAAAAAGAAAAGAAGAGGACCTGGGATCCATCCATTCTGATGGATCCCAAAGACTCTTTAAATGCCATTGTCCTTTCCCTTGGAGCTCATCTAACAGCACCTGTCAATCACCTGGCCAGGAGACCATGCCTCAAAAAACATGATTTGCTTGAAGACAAGCCAATGAAATGGGAGGAATAATTATCCCCTAAAAAAAAAAAAAAAAAAAAAAAAAAAAAAAAAAAAAAAAAAAAAAAAAAAACTTGAACTTAATGCTCTCCAAAAACCCTCCCTCAAGGCAGTTGCTTCCAGATCTTTACTGCTAAGTGTGCAAAAAATATCTTTCCCTCTTACTTCTTTTTTTTTTTTTTTTCAGATACTGGCCCAAGTCCTAAGCATACTTCCCTTGACACTCTGAGCTTTCCAACTCTTGCTCTGAACACCCTGCAACTTCTACAGCAGCCTGTAGAGCTCCACTGCTGGCCCTAGCCCAGAAGGCAGGACAGGCTTTCCTCCTCTTATCCATCTTCCTCCTCCAAGATGCTGCCATGGCTTCTAAAAAGCTTACCCACTGTGCTTCTCTCAAACTCTTACAAAACGGCCCTCAGGTTCTCTCTGATTTGGTTTATCAGTTCCACAAAAGGGATCCCTGATTCTCTGGTGACACTGGAATAACATTCTGTAAGAACCTAACTAAGCAGTAACTCTGGGGAAAGAACCCATGTTTGGCAGACGGTGATGAGTCCTTCATCTATTTTTGAGCCAGAAGCAGAAAGCAGGCTGTGAGGTGAGATTGGGTAGTGTGGCATTCCCCTGCTCCAGGCTCCCTATATTCTAGGACAGGTGTTACTGTACTGTCAGGAGGCATGGGAAAGGATAACATACCAAATACCCTGTGAAGTTACAGCGCCCATCTCTACACAGCCCACCGCTCCTTCTTTACTTTGGAAACCCTGGGGGCTCAGTCTGTTGCTCTCCTGCACAGAGAACATCATTCTGTGTTGACAGGCCAGCTTGCTGAAGACAGTTTAAGTTGAGGTATGTTCATAAAGGGCAGTGCCCATGAAGAAGAGTAGCCGATGACAAAAGCACATGACATAACCTATGAAAAACAGGAACTGATGTAACACCATTCAGCAACGACTCCTACCAAAGTTGGGCCCAGAGATCTACTTCCTAAATTTTATAATAATTTCCCTGAAAAGAAAACTCATGAATGAAATGTTAGTATTTTATCCATTTGCCCATGTATATGGTATATGAGTGTGTGTGTGTGTGTGTGTGTGTGTCCACATGTGTATGCATGTTTGTGAGCACATCTGTGTGTGGGCACATGTCCATGTGGAAGTCAGAAGTTCATGACAGTTCAGAACTTAATCACACTTCTACCTTATTGAATGAGCCTGGGTTTCTCAATCAAAACCAGAGCCACCAATACAACTAGGATTAAGAGGCAACTTGTTCTGGAGACTTGCCATCTCTGTCTTCCACAGGCTTTACTTTTAGGTGGGCCATCACACCCACCTAGCATTATGTTGGTCCTGGCAATCCAAACTTCAATCCTTGTGCTGGCCTAGCAAGCTATTAACCATTGAGCCATTTCCCCAGTCCAAGGAATTTAGACTTTAATTCCAAAAAACGCATATCAGTTTAGAAAAATTATAATCCTACTCACAAATATTGAAGCAATGGAACCAGTTGTTGTCAGAGAATAAAGACGCCCAATGTTCTGGTTTATTTCCTCGGCCAGAGACTTGAAGATGAGTTTACTAGAAAATCTGTTGTTTACAAAGGAGAGAGAAATCTAAAGAGAACCAGGAAATAAGAATTGACTGCATTCTGGGGTTGGGAGCAGATTTTATATTTCCTCTTTCATTTAAAAATATTTAAAAACTCAATATAAGTAATGTCTGAGAACTCCAGTTTTTAAATTATATATCTATTCTGGTTCAAAAACATCCCCTTATAATTAAAACTCTTTTTTTCTCAGAGAAAACACATATTCATTTATAATAGTTAGCACATTTCTCATAGAGTAACAGTGGATGAACATGTCCTAAAGGCCATAGCACTTACAATCAATTTTCTTTCTATGTTTAGCAATCCTTTAATAGTTATTTAAAGGTAATGAAAATGGGCTGATCACAAGTTTGTGGGAATATTTTTGGGATAAGATTTAATTCTTGTCTTCCCAATAAGTAAAGCAGTAAAACTCTTTCTATAAATGTCACCCCAAAGGGAGCAGCACTAATAGGAGGTATATGGTCTTGTAGGAGTTGGAGGAAGTGTGTCACTGTGGAGGTGGGCTTTGAGGTCTCAAATGCTCAAGCTACTTCCAGTGAGACCGTCTACTTCCTGTTGCTTGCATAGCAACATGTAGCAGCCCCTGCTCCAGCACCATGTCTGCCTGCACACTGTCAGGCTCCCTGGCACGATGATAATGGACTCAATCAAAGAAATTATAAGCTGCCATTTCAATGAAAAGTTTTCCTTTATAAAAGTTGCTGTAGAAACGAAGACAATTGGAGATCTAAAATAGAAAGTGAAAATGGTTAACTGATTGACTTATAATTACTTGATGAGCGAAATGGATAGATATTTATGGGTGAGTTTGGTCTAATCACCTCATTCAGAGAGCTCACAGGAATTTGTAGAACATGGGAGAAGAAACCATAAGAAGAAACCCAGAATGAAGATACCTACTAAAGACTCCATCCCTGCAGGCTTCTTGACCCCCACTTATGGCCTGTGCTATTGTTTTAAGCAATTACACATGTGACTGGGCAGAGCAGCCACTCCAATATTGGATATGAAAATGAATATTCCATATTATCCCCCATATATTCAGTAGTAAAAAAGATTAGTTACTAGGGTTTTTGTTTCCTATAAAACATTAGCATATTTTTACTGCACAAGCCCAGCACTTATGCACTGTTTTACACATTTTCCTAGACAAAACACCTTTAAAAAAGACATTCAGTCAAATTTTTAAGTTTATGGGAGAAAGAGTGAGAACAGGCCAAAGACAGTGGCCAGGAAGTTAACCTTTGAGTTCATTGCTATTTTCTATAAATTCTTTCTTTTGGGTATATTGCTTTGATTCACAGTAGGTTTTTGGAATATTAACTCTTTACAAATACAAATAACTTGGAAATGTTTCTCTCCAAGATGTGAAAATGAAATACACAACTTTCCCCCTATTTCTTTAAAGATGGACATTACAAAATTGGTATTTTTAAATTTTATTTAAAAATTTTCAGACAATTTATCTTGATTACATTCTTTCAACCTCCCCAGACTCTCCCATATCTTCCCCACCTCGCTACCCACCTAACTTGATGATTTTTCCCTCTCTTTGATTTTTCATTCACAAAATATACACAACTAAGCCCCATGTTTCATGTTCCTGTGTATCTGTGTACTCTAGTTATCCTGAGTTTATGATCAGTTCTCATATGTTATTGAAGTCTGGCCTTAGTAATTTATAGTCCTAACAATTTTACTTATTATCACTACCAGTTATTAATTGTAATCATAGTTATTTTTTATGAAATTTTAAATTATTCAGGTAACTTCAAGAAGGCCGGATGAATTGTCATCATAATTAATTAAATATACAGTAATTTGAAAATATGAAAGTAATTACACATGTTCATGATACTAAATCTTGCCATCTAGGAACGTGGCATGTTCCTTTTTTTTAAGAATACTTTATAAAATATTGGTATATGAAATATAGCATATGAAATATTTTTATTTTCCCCATATAGATCCATCCCACCATTGTTGTGGTGTGTATGTATGTACATATGTGTGTGCAGGTACATGCCTGTGTGTGTTGCACACAAACACGTGTGCAGGTGCACACACATGCATGTAAGAACCCATAGAGGCCAGAGAAGACCGCAGTGCCTTGCACTATCACCCTCCGCCTTGTGCCCTTGAGATTAGATCACTCACTGAACCTGCAGCTAAGCTGAGGCAGTAAGCTCCAGAGACCCTCCTGTCTCCGCCTCCCACAGAGCTGGAGGTCCAGACCCAGGCACAATCTTTCCAAGCTTTTTATGCAGATTCAGGGAACTTGAACTCAGGCTCTCATTCCTGTGCGGCAAGTGCTTTTTCTTGCTGAGACACCCCGGCCCCCAACCCCACTGCTCTAAGCACTGAAAATAATAGAGGTGAAAAAATTGAGAGGAGGTCTGCACAGCCCCTTAAGGTACTTCTGGTAAATAAACACTGAACCAAAGGATTGCCCATGGGCTCTGAAGCTATTGCACTGGGGCTGGCAAAGACAACAGAAGCCTGGCAGACCACATCTCCAGCCCCGTCCTCACCCTCCAGCCACCAGTCTTTCCACACACTGTAGTCCATTTTGAGTCTTTAGCTATTGCTGCTAAGTCTTTGATGTTGGCATGGTTTTAACATCTCAGGCATTTGTGATAAAGTGTGTTATCAATCATGCAGGTTCCTTCTGAAGAAGTATAAGCAATAACCTTTTGGAAGCAGCCTCTGCTCAACTGCTTCATTCTGAGGCTGGTGATACCAAAGATTAAAGGGACTGTGAGAGCAATGGCGTGGGAAAGGAAGCAAGGATTACGGCCTCATTCCCTAGAACAGATAAATTCCAGCTGACAGGGGACAAAGGGTCAGCAGACTAACTCTCTGCCCTTCACTCCACCTGTGCATGCACATAAAGAAACAACACATATCCCATCCTGTCATTTCGAACAAGTTCAGCGATGCTATACCAAATTAAGTGCACCCAACCTTCTGATAAAAACTGGATCTCATGCTAATTTTACAAGTACCACCTCCCACATTCAAGGGGCAGTTTTCAGTTTCTGTTTGTAAAAAGACGGAGTGGAGCCTGCTTCAAAATTGTGATGCCTTTTCCTTTTTTAAAAATGAATAAAGAGCATGGTCCCATTTATAGTAAACAGATGTGAGGGAATATTGGATAAATAAAACATAAAATAAATCTTGATCTAAAGCTAACCCTTACATTTCAATATTTTATCTATGGGGGAGAGATTATCCAAATGCTGTGATAACTTCCCATCAGTGCACACTGAAAAAAAAAAGTGTGCTTAAACGAGAAGGGTGGAGGATTAATGATGCCAAGAACATTGTTGCATGGGAGTGAGATGTGGAAAGATTAAACTGATACGCTGCTGAGGGGAACCTCTCTCCTGGCTCATAAATGTGACAGGGCTGTCACATAACCTATGGCTATTAGAGGCATCACTTTGCATGCTGGAGCCAGGTGACCAAGGAGTTACTCACTTCACAGAAAATCTTTTGACTTGGGCCACCACCACAAGGACCATGGCCAGCATTTTATACAGAAAACAAACAGTATTAGATACAGCCTCTGGGGACTCTCGCCCCATCATAATACATGGATGTCTGCACGGCTCAGGTATCAGGCTGGAGTTCACAGGCTGTGTGTTCCCAATGGCACCATTTAAGCCTTATGGCTGGGGGCAGGATAAACTTATAGACTTCGCCTAGAAAAGATGAAATCTGCGGTAGGTCAGACGAAACCTCTTGCTTTTGTAAATAGTTAGATACAGTTTTCATGGCTGGTGACTAAGAAATACTGTTGCAATACGCTGCTGTGTAGTTTATTGCATCCTGGGTTCAAGCTAGCTTATAAAGGCCAGGCTAGCAAAGGGAAACGAGTCTTGCGAAATACTCCCTGAATAATATGCATTAGCCTCCAAACTCCCACATTAGATTTGGGTTATCAGATTTCAAGTGGGAGCGGAGAAGTTTCTAATAAAATAACTATTCTGTGTCCATAATTCCACTGGAGGAATCTTGGCTGTGTTATTTGATCCTTTACTTCATGATTTTGGACAATTTGTCACATAAAAGGCCAAAAAGATCCATTCCGGTCATAACTCTGGTTATCAGCCAGCAAGCCCGGGCTAGCTGGGGAGAGTGATGAGTAAGATCATTAAGTTAGCTAAGACAGCATGATGGAATCTTTTCAAGAATGCTGTTATTGGCTGGCAAGAAAAGGCATCCAAGTGGAGAGAAGCCGTGAGTTAGATGCAAATAAGTGATGATGAATTGTAAGGTCTAAACTTGGAGTCAGTGCAACTATTACAATGCAATGAAACAGGCTACGGAACTAGTGAAGCTGCTGAGAGCAGTACCATGTTGTCTATGAATGTTACCCTGGGCTTCATTTTGATTTTACCAATTTGCAAACTTGTATTTATTAGCAAAGTTATTTGTACCTGGCCACCCTACAGTGTCAGTATGTTCCATGCTGTTCCATCCAAATGCAGTGGTGCACGAAACAAACAAAAATATTACAGGCTGTGGGTGAAATTTCTCTTGTTTTCAAAGTCACAAATTAGTGACTAACAGGATGAAAATGCACAGCTCGACTTCTGACTCTAAGAGACATTTTTTAAAAGATTTATTTTTAGCCTTATGTCTGTGTATGGGTATGTGCACATGAATGCAGGTACCCAGAGTCCAGAAGAGGGCACTGCATGCCCTGGAGTGGGAATTACAGGCTTATAGGCGCCTGAGAATCGGATGATGTGATACTGGTACTCTTGACTTTTGAAAGAGCATGGAAGGCTCTTAACCACAGAGCCACCTCTCTCAGTCACCAAATGGACATTTTTGCTTGCACATTTTATGATTTATACTTTGAAGACTCCATCCTATCTAGGTGAATCCAGTTACTTGTAAATCAACAGAGGGAAAAAAGTTGACTCAACAGATCATTCTTGGCAATACATACGTATCTGCAAATACATGCCATAGCAATTGACGAAAAAAGAGGTTGGGGATTTGAGGGAGAGTGAGCAGGGTAAGGTGAGAGGTAAGGAAGGGGAAATTTTGTAATTAAATTATAATCTCAGAATTAGACAATAAGTAAATTGCATCTTAAAATAAAGCATAATAAGATTATGGGCAGAAAAAAAAAGTGCTATGGATGCCACCCTATGTAAAATAAATAAATAAAAATGCTGCTAAAATAAAACATAACAAGTATATAGAAAAAAAAAAAACAAAAATGAGTGACTTTTATCTGCCTGCTGTCTGCTTGTTTTTAAGACTGATCAAGCACCGCTGATGGGTAAATTCCCAACAAGGAACCCCACAATGAGGAAAGAAAATTGCCTGTAACACAGTGGACACAGAACCCAAACATTAAAAGCACAGATTATTTTAGGTTGTCTGCCAATGAACAGGAGTGCACATGCTGAATTAACTGGGAGTTTGTGGTCCAGTGCTACTTCATGCTATTTTGAGAAAACAAAGCAAAGTGAAATGAATAGATGTTTCAAGAAGCATCTAAACATAGACTTCTGTCTTTTCACCAAGAAGAAAGTTAACCTCAGTGGTGGTGAGTGCAGTGCTATTTAAACAAATCAAAAGTCAGCACTTGGAAGGATTCCTGCAAATCTGAGGTAAGCCTGGACTGATCTGTGAGTTCAAGGTTAGGCTGGGACAACAGAAAACCTCGCCTGAAAAACAATAAAAATATATGTGTTTAAAAAAATAAGTAATGGCTAATACATAATTTAATAATTAATATGCAATTTAAGAAAGAGGTGAGTAATTTAATTTTCTCTTCAGTTCTGTGGACACAGCAATACCATCTTGAGAATAGATGAAATTTCATAGGAGAAAGATATTTTGGGAAAACTCTTCTTAGAGTCAAAGTCTAATTGAACTATCTGTAGATTCTTTTAATTAAAAAAAATTAAAGGAAATGGACATACATCTTTTGTCTATCACACAGCGATGTCAGGAAATCATTGCACTGTTTAAAATTGCCAGTTGTGGCCTGGAGAGATGGGTTGGTGGGGTTAAGACAGCTTACTGTGCAAGCATAAGGATTGGAGTTTGGGTTCTATGATCCACATAGTAAGCCAAGAGGCCAGTGAACACTAACACCAAAGTGGGTGGAGACAGAAGGATCCTTGAGAACTGCAGGCTTCCAGGCTAGTTGAAAAAAACACAAGCTCCAAGTGCAGGGAGAAACTGGGCCTCAATGAATAGATGGAGATAGACAGAGAACTCCTGACACCTCCACTGGCCTCTTCATGTGCTCTTTGTTCATCCCCTTGTGTACACACATATGTGCTCATGCTCGGATATGTCACATATACACATTCACACACAGATTTATTTTCATAAAAATATGATATAAGCACATTTCTTATACTCATATATATGCATAACATATGAAAGTAATTTACATACATCATCACTGCCTATGCTTCAGCAGAAGATTGCCTGAGCAGCCCAGAGTAGAACCCTCAGGGTTCTTGCTTTTCTTGTCTCCCTGGAAGTTCAGACAGAACCATGATGAGAGACTTCAGATCAGATCAAACAGTCTCATAGCTTGAATTAGGAGTTAGCGATAACAGGACTGGAGAGCTGACTTAGCAGTGAAGAGCACTGGCTGCTCTTGCAGAAGGGACCCAGAACCAGTCTGGAGCTGTAACTTCAGCTCTAGCAGATACAATGCTCTCTTCTGGCCTCCTCAGGCATGTGTAAGTACACACACACACACACACACACACACACAAACACACACACACACACACACAAACACACACACACACACACACATACAAACACACACACACACACACACACACACACCTGTGAATACACAAACACAGACACATACCTACACATGCATACAAAAATAACATAAAATAAAAAGAAGTAGGAAAGGGGGCGGGGAAAGCTAGTGATATGAAGAACTGAAGACCGAGTTTGTGATTTTCCTGGCACCAATTGCAGATTTCACAGGCTGAAGTTCCCAGGGACACAATGTCATTTAGTGTCCCCTGCCAGTGTCACAGTGTGCCTAGCATTAGTGGGCATATTGGGCTTGCCAGACAATCCGTGGCCTGGTTGGGAGCAGTTTCTGGCTCTGCCCTACAGGCACAGCATATCCAGCCCTCCTGGAAATCCCACGACATTTTAACAAATTTATTAAGAACAGAACAAACAAACAAAAATCAGCAGTGAACTCCTGCTGATGACCCTGGAAAACCCTGCTGACAACAAGGGGGCTGGGGAGGGGGCATGGATCAGAGCCAGGAACTGGAGAAAGAAGCAGGGAGGCCAGGTTCTGGGAAAGGAATGACATCGCAGTAGAAAAGGGAACAGGAATGGCCTTTGTGGCAGAAAAGGGAAAAGATAGACAGGATGCATCTCCCCAGAGTGCCTGCTGTGATCAACTGACAGTACACTCTTTTTATTAGAAAGTTCTAGAAATGACGTGGGAGCAGGTGGCCTAGTAAAATGGACAGTTAGAGCCATGAACTAGGCAAGTTCTTGTGGTTAAACAAAGAAACAAAAACAAAAAACAAGGAGGGGCAGGGCATCTGCCTGTCAAGGGGAAGGGGAAGGCCTCAGGAAAGATGGAACCCTGGAGTTCCTCTCTCCATATGATGAATCCATTTCTTATACATCCTGCTGTGGAATGACTGACAGGATGTTGTAACAGAACCGAAGATCCCGTGGGCACACAGTGCAATCACATCTGCAGCCCCTTCCTCTACAGTTCCATCTGTCTAACCCCAAACTACTTCAAATCCTTGCTCAAATTCATCTTGCCAACAAGGCCAAGCCTGATTCACCTACTCAACACATGTTTCCACTCCTGATACTGGTAATTCTCTACACTCAGTTCTGTTTTCTTTTGTATATAGCATTTGACAGCTGCTATTAGTCTTAATTTATTTATGCGCTAAACTGATCGTTGTTTTTTTTTTTCTCCCAGAAGAATGAAATTGTTGTTTATGTCTTCTAAAGTTATGAAGCAGAAAGGCAGGGAGCTTTTTCCTGAGGGGTTCTGGGGGGAAAAAACTTTAAAGGTTATTTGTTCACCTTTGCAGCCACCAGAGGCAGCAGACAGTAGACGGGACAAACAGCAGGTACACTGCAGAGACGAAACTGAAAGCCTGTATTCCTACACAAACCGCATGTCATTCATTTGTGTAGAGCTCTGTACTCACCCCCCAGACAGCCCTGAAAACACGCCAGCCCTGCTGTGGCTGGCCCTGAGGCTCTGCACAAGCAGAGAAGGCAGGAGCTAAGACAGTTCTCAACGGCTGGCGCAATGCTGAAGTACCTGACCTGCACACAGATGCCCTTGGCCAACAACAGGAGGCACATGGCGTCTCGGGATAAAGGAATCCACACCCAGTTCTGGAGAAACCGCTGAACTCACTGAACAGACTTCAGTGAGATCGTACGACTAACACTGTCATATTAGGATCGGTAATCACATCAACCAACTTCTAACAAAGCTCCTTCTGGGCTCTGTGGTTAAGAGTTAGCCCTGCTGCTCTTGCATAGGACCCAAGTTCGGTTCCCAGCACCCACATCAGATGGCTCACAAGAGCCTGTTACTACACAGGGGATGTGACTCATCTTCTGTGGGCATCTGCACTCACATGCTGACAGCCACATGCAGATACATGAATATCCATATAAATCCAAAGTAAAACTAGGCTTTAAAAATAAATATTTCTAGAGCTATCTGCCCATTTACTATCTATCTAATTCTGAACCTAATAACCTATGGTCTACCCATCTCTCCAACCGTCTCTTATTGGTCCATTTTTCTGGAGAATATGTGGTAATACAGCATGCATTAATACTCCTTCGATGACATGTTCCTTTGTATAGACTCATGGATACCTTCCCCAATAGCAATCTCTAAGATTCATGGCCTTGGGGCCTCCTCCCACATCTAAATTTCTGAGCTATAGCTACTGCTTATGCATAATCTGGAGATATTTTATTTGTTCAGAGAGCTCTGACCTACCTCTATATATACTTGATTTTCTTTTTAAGTTTCCTATTTTTACAAGTTGTTTTCTATTCTACAGACATGACTTACAGTGGAAATCGATACAGTACAACTATTCCCATGAAACACTGTTGGAAGGAATGCTGTTCTGTTTCTGAAATGTTTTTGGTTTCTGGAAGGTCTTCTCGGGTTCTGAAAGCAAACGAAGCTACAGGAGAGAAGGGGTTTTTGTCTCTTTAACATAAACCCCAAAGACACCCAGATTAATGTCACCCTCCAGTTGTGGCCTCTGCGTCACTTGAGCTCTCCATATTACCTCCAAATTCCTAACCTGGGCTTGCATCACTAGTTCTCAATGGTACTAATGCTCAGATCTCAGCAAGATAAAGCCTGGTACTGCTGGGTTCTGCTTCAGGGCTGGCAGGGCTTTGCTTAGGTACCCATGCTAGTCAACTGTGCTTGAGTTTGAAAAAAAGAACTCCAAACAAAATATTTTCAAAATGATATTTTCAGCCATTATGGAGGAGACAAAGGAGGGACAACTTTCAACTCACACAGTATTTTATACAATGAAAATCAAATTATTTTTAATTTTTCCCATCACAGCCCATAATTTTATATATTACGCACTGGGATTATAAGTGTGTGTCACCATGCCCAGTCTTTTTTTTCTATCTTTCCTTAATGTAGGTGCTGGGGATTGAACCCAGGTCCTCATGCTTGAATAGCTTTACCAACTGAGCCACCTCCCGAGCCCTGGTCCCTGACTTTAAAACATGGTAGACATTCAAGATCCAAACCACATAAACTAAATGTGTCCTTAATTATATAAACTGATTCAGTACCTGCAGTGCCAAACACAGATGATATGCCTTCTAAAACGGTCTTGTGGATGTCAGGATGGGACAGGACAAATGCAAGCGTCCAGAATGCAATCTGGAAAAGAGGAACACATAAAACATGAACCCTTCTCCCAAGGTAAATGAAAGCAAATTTAGTGTTAACTGTAGACAACTGAAAGAAGCAAGGGCAGTGTTTCAGGCAACCTCAAAAGCCTGGAGAGATGGCTTAACATTCAAGAGCTCTTCCGGCCCTTCCAAAGGATACAGGTTGTGTTCCAAGAACCTGTATCATAGCTCACAACCATCTGTAATTCCAGTTTTGGATGATCTGGCGCCACCTTCTGCCTCTGTGGGCACTGCATACATGTGGCACTGAGGTGTATGGAGGTAAAACACCCACACACATAAAATAAAAATAAAGGAAAAAATTTTAAACACATGCTACTAAGTATCACCTTTCAAAATAGCTAGATTTTGCAAATAAGTGATGTCAAATCTATACACTGATTCTGTTGCTGTAGTTTCGCTGTAGTATTTATATAGAGTAGACTATTTGCTGAATTAAGAAAGGTGGAATTGTGCTTACTAACAAGAAACATAAAACATCATAGAGCCATTCACTAAATATTCAGAACAAGTCGGAATACTTGATAACACAACATGAAAATATTGTCATGATTTAATTTCCTAAAATACAAATGAAGCAGCAGAGAACGGGGCACACAGCTATAATCTCAGCACCTGGGAAGTAGAGGCAGGATTGCTATGAGTTCAAGGGAAACTTGGTTTATACATGAATTTTACAGCAGCCAGGCCTACACAGCAAGACTATGTTGAGAGCAAGAGAGAGGATGAGAATGAACCAGAAAATTTTCTTCTTGCAAATAAAACATATTAATTTTAAATAAATTCAGAAAACCATTCTTAAATCTTATTAAGTAAATTTAGGAGGAGCTGGGGCTGAGGCTCGATGGTAGGACACTTGCATGGTATGAACGAACAAGTCTTGGGGTCAATACCCGGCACTCCCCCAAAACTAAAATGAAAGTAAAACAAACAAAAGTACAAGAGTTTGACACAAGAAAAAATAAGAGCCATTTTATATCCAAGTACATCTGTAAATTTTCTCTTTTGGCCTATCAGGATTATTTTGTATCTAATAATGTAATTTTCAATAGTAACTCAAGGTAACATATAAACGATTTCCTACTTACTATTCATAGGAGCTTCAAACCTCAGCCTAGGGTTTTAAAACCAAGCTGAATGCAGCTGCTTCCAATATAGTTTGGACAGCCAAGATCTCTGTTGGAATTTGAAATCAATGATAAATTCTCCTACCAAGTAAACAACATCCATCTTTTCGATGTGTAGAATCCTGCTTCTACCCTGGGTCACTCAAGCAGCCAGCTCTGAACTTGTGGGAAATGCCTCCTTTTCCTTAACACCTGAACCCATAACAGTCTTCATGTTTGCATTTTTATTCAAGAGCTAACATATTTTGGAGATTGACTTTTTATCATTCCTAATATTGATCACAATAAATTAGTTTGAGTATTTCATATCTCCCCTATATAAGATGTTTAAGATGAAAATGTGCATCTTAGCCGGGCGTTGGTGGCGCACGCCTTTAGTCCCAGCACTAGGGAGGCAGAGGCAGGTGGATCCCTGTGAGTTCGAGACCAGCCTGGTCTACAAGAGCTAGTTCCAGGACAGCCTCTAAAAGCCACAGAGAAACCCTGTCTTGAAAAAAAAAATGTGCATCTTAAAAATGAGTTTCCTACTGAGGAGGAAGTTTTTGTTTCTAAGGTTAGGCAATACAGGAATGTTTAAGATCCTGGAAAGCGTGGGTCTCCCATTCACTGTTTTCCTATAAACATCTATTGTATTAAAGAAGAGATCGTGAACTTGAGAGGGAGTGGAAGCCAGCACAGGGGGTGTTGGGGGCAGGGGAGGGGTGTAAAGCATGAGGGGACCTTGTGTGGGGGACCATGGTGGATTCCATGGCCGGAGGGTGACCTAGGCGGGGACAAACATGCAGGCAGACTTATAAAAGTGAGAAGTTTTATTAGAAAGGGGAGGGAAAGGAGGGAAAGAGACACAAAGAGGGCAAAAGAGAAGACGGAGACAGGAAAAGTCCTGTCTGCCCCACGGGAACCTCTGGGAAGAGAGGAGAGGGAAGGAAAGAGAGCTGGAAAAGAGAGCGGGAAGACCGGAAATGGGGTGGAGAGGAGCAGGGAAAAGAGAGTAAGTGGGCAGACGTCTATCTTTTCAAGGGGTCCTTTGCATGCAGACTAGTAACCATGGAACCCTGGGCTGACCAGGGTACTGCCTGAGTGCATTCTGCCAGGTGACAGAGGCAGGCCTGCACAATTCCTGAATCCTTACAGTGGGAATGATGTAAATACAGTACCGATGTATGGAGTTCTCAAAAGGAAAAATATAAATAAAATAGCTGCAAGTGGCAAATATATATATATATATATATGTATATATATATATATATATTGAGATCAATTCTGAGGTCATCCAGGTAACACTTTATATAACTTAAGTCTTTTGTCTCTTTATTGCTGTGGTGAACAGGGTGTGCCTTGAAACGATCCCAATCCTCCCCCGTGTGGTCAAAAGAGGAAGAGCACTACTGAAGGAAGTGTTGAAAGGTTGTGGCTTTCTCCCGGGTGCACTGAGGTGGAAACCAAGGATGTACAGCTTTGATACAGACAGAGAGAAATGAGAGGACCAGGACCGAGGCCCCTGCGGTGCACACATTCTAGAGCAGCGTCCAGATCCGTAAGGATGTAGCCTGGAGGTTATCTAACTTACCTTCACACACTGCTCAGAGAGCTCTCTATTGTCTCCTTCCTCGGGTTCTTCCTCCCATGAGCTTTCAATGGAAGTGCTGAGCTATTGGATTTGATAAATAATCACTCCATACTCAATTCATCATATTGGAAGTCAGAGTTTACACTGGGGAAAGGATTCCAGTGATGATCACAGATCTTCAGTAACACAAGAGCTCAAAGTCCTGGGTGTTTGACTGTGGTTTTGAGAGTCACTAAAATTAGGTACCATTTGTTTCTGTGGAAAACGCTAGAATTCAGCTCAATAACAAATGGCTGCACCACGGTGCTAAGTGCCTTTTTCCCTTATCAGCTTTCTCATTTTTAAAGTCTGCTACATTTTACCTTTAAGACAGCATTTTTGAGGGCTAGTGAGATAGCTCAGCGGTTAAGAGCACGTGTTACTCTTGCAGAGGACCTGTGTTCGGTTCCCAGCACCCATGCAGCAGGTCACAACCACCCAGAACTCCAGATCCAGGGGGATCTGTCTTATGGCTTCCATAGATAGGCAGCAGGTATATACATACTACATGTGCAGGTAAAATACATAAAATAAATTAAATCAAACAAAACAATGTACTTTTGGTGTGAAGGTACAGGACAGTGATCCCAGAAAATGGCATGTATAAATGGATAAGGAGTTCAAAGCCATCCTCCCGGACATAGGCAGTGTGAGGTCAGCCTGGGCTATATGATACATGAGACCTTGCCTCCTGCTACAATAGTTAGGGGAAAGGAAGTACTTCTTTCTTTTAGAAGTTCCCCCAAGAGGGGTGACCATTCCCGGAGGTGCTGCAATACCAGATTGCTGCATGGAGTGGACAGTGCAAGCTCTCATTCTATCTCCCAGATCCAAAAGTCCATTTTTACAATGTTATCCTCATACAAAGGATGTAAGTGCTATTAAACTGATAAGAACAGATATCACACTTCACCTTAGCCAAAGGACAGGAAGTGATTAATTCTTAAAAATAAGAAAAGGGCTGAGCGTATGGCACTAGGCAAACTGATGCAAGAAGATCATGTGTTCAATACTAGCCTGAGATATTGTCTCAATATGCCCAAAAAAAGGAAAATATATTAAAGAGTTAATAAAATGTTTCTATGCAATATTGAATCAAAAAGCAAATGTGGATCTAAGGTCACTGACACATTTAAGAAAGGATTTCAAAAGCGCTGCCCAAAAAAAAGGTAACAATCTATATTATGCCAAAGGGTCAAGTTCATGGTCAGAGTGCAAAAAAGAGAGCCACCTGGCCACTACACTGCAGGGCAGCTACAAAAAGCCACTTGCAGGAGAGCTGAGGCAGAAGAGAGAAGAGACAAGGAAGGAAGCTCTGAGGCTGGCTGCATCCTTCAACTACAGCCAAGAGGAGATGTGATGAATGCTGGTCGACTCCTGGAAGTGCACTTTTTTATTTTTTCATTTTTGGTTTTTCGAGACAGGGTTTCTCTGTGTAGCTTTGGAGCCTATCCTGGCACTCGCTCTGGAGACCAGGCTGGCATCGAACTCACAGAAATCCGCCCGCCTCTGCCTCCCGAGTGCTGGGATTAAAGGGACGCGCCACCAACGCCTGGCTGGAAGTGCGCTTTTTAAGTTAATTGCTACGTGCGGTTTAAGCTCACTGGGTATCTGACACTGAAAGTGGGGTTAGCCCCCCTACTTCAGACCCTAGTGTGTTAATGTCAGGAGTTCCCCTTGGGTGGGAAATGGACCTCCACACTCTGTGACAGGGAAGAAAGACAGACAACAATATAGCTCAAGTCAACAGGAAGGTGGATCATTTCCAACAGATAGTATCATAGTGTAGAGATAGCCCATATGTAAAGGTTGCACACTGGGAAGAGAAGCTGCAAGTATAGCCATGGCAAGCTCACCCATGGAGAGCAAGCTCAAGGGGGAACTCCAGCTGCTGTAACTTCCCCAGCTGCTTTCTGATACACGTTTTGAGTACCTGATTTGATGAGGTCATCCCTCTATGTTGCTATTTGTTCTTTTACTTGGAAGTCTCACCATGGAGGACACTGCTCTGGTCAAGACTCTTTCCATGGGCATCTAGAACTAGATGTCTTAAAATGTCTTCCCAGTTGATTTCTGCTGGATGTTTCGAGTCCCTGATTTGATGGTGATTTTCTGTGTATCCATCCATCCATCCATCCATCCATCCATCCATCCATCCGTCCATCCATCATCTACTCATCACTTGCTATTTATTCTTTTACCTTGGCTTTTTACATACTTAAAAAATACATTCATCTAAAAGCTCAAAATGATGGCAATCATAGATCAATTTTTGAAACGAGAAAGAAAAAAAAAATCTCTGTAACATTCCAGATAATCTTCTATCAATCATGGCCAACACAAACATAGATAAAGCAATTTCTGATCAGAAAACTTCACACTGAGTTAGATATATGAGATACATACAACTGGGGGGGGGCACTGTGCAAGGCCACACAAATGCCACCCTGACAATAACTGAGTGGAATGATGATCCCTGAGCTTGCTTACAACTCCACATAAGCAGCAGATAAAAATGGCAAAAGTCAGCTTCGATACAGCTGAGAAATGTCTTAGAAAGTTTATTTGCCAGTCAGAAACTTCTTAGAACTGGGAAACTAATAGTTTTTCCATCAAAATAACCTCATGAAGTATGACCAATATCTTGGGATGGTCTATCAAAGCACACCTTAGCCACAACAGACCCTCCTGGTGAGCTGGTGACAATCCCATCTAAAGCTCAGGTCCCATCTAAAGCTCAGGTCCCATGGACTTCAAGGGAGAAGAAAAGAAGTACTGACCCCATCTGGGCCTGAATGGCCCACCAATCACTTACAGTTCTTAGGTTTTCTTTAGCAATGGGTGATCCTAAAACCAAAACAGCAGAGCCATGCCCATCCCAGCCATTGAAGGGTCAAGCATTCGGGGACCCATAGCAGTCTATATTCAGAATGAATGGCCACGGGAAGAAGCCATTGATTTCAATGAGAGTGGTGTGTTGTTTATGTACAGCGCACGTATTATTTATTGAGCATCAATGTTGTTAAGCACTTTACATTACATCCAGTTAAATCCTCCCAACCATCCTTGGAGGCAGTTCAAATGAGGACAGGGATGCAGCTGGGAGAGGTTAAAGGAATAGCTAGCCCTTTGACACCCAGCTATGGGAACTGGCTTCAGATCTGATGAGAAGGCCCTTCCAAGCCTCTGCTCATGCTTCACACTACCCCTTGGAGGTGCCAACAAGGAAGACTCAGCAAAATGAAACTTCCAGTCATGGTCAGACACCTCCTTTCAGATCAGTGCCAGGTCCAATCACAAAGAACTGACCTCTGTGTCCGGTCAATAGCGCTTTGTGTGGCTTTCTTTAGGGGACCTTTCTGGAGGGACCCTGAGAACTAAGCTCTGACTGTGGCTGTTGTGTGCATGTTTGGGAAGTGTCTCCTCAGTTTTGCTGCAGTGTAATCAGCTGGTTGAGAAGAGTTAGAGAAGACTGGGAGAGCACACAGAGGAGAGGAGGCACAGGGCTCTTCACTTGACTGGCGTTGATGAAATACAGATTCTCATGAGTAGAGCATGTTTGGTCAGAAAGGCCAGACTATCGGGATCTGTTATTTACAACAGATTAAGAGAAGTAAAGTTATTGGAACATAGAAATCATCCAGCCACCTAGGCCTTCAAAAACAGGAAAGAGAAATGTGGAATGCTTATTGCTAGATGTTAGAGAACAGGAAAAAAATGACCACAGCTGATACCAGTCATGGGCTGAGTGTTTCTCTTTCATCATCAAACACAGATACATAGACAGCCATCCTTCCACTTCAGCCAACATAAGGAACACACACACACACACACACACACACACACACACACACACACACACACACACACCATGGAAGCAACGAGGGAATACTTGGGAAGAAGGAAGGAAATGATTAGGTGTGGAGACAAGAGGAGGTAATGAGGCGACCATGAGCCAAGTTCAATGGTATACATGGATAAAGATGTCTAAGGCAACCCATTATTTTGTTCACTTGGTGAAAGAAAATTCATACTTGGAAACAGTTGCCCCATATGCTGCATCACTTCTATAACTCAGTAATTGAGGTTGGAAGTTGAAGGGCAGCCTGAGGCTACACAGCAAGACTGCCTCAAAAAAAAAAAAAAAAACAACTAAATTAATTAATCAACTAAAATAACTACACAAAAGTAAATGGGCTTTAAAGGTCCCTGTTATCTTTAGATGTGCAGTGAATTTCAATGTCATAAGCCCCATTCACAAAGAAGCTTGTAGAGCCAAGAAACGCAGATGCATTGGTACCCAGGAGGAGAGGGAGAGTCCAGTCACATTCACTGGACATGACAAGAGCATCTTATTGGATCTCACAGAAACTCTGTAGGAAAATGAACAGCTCCTGGGATTGTTCCCAGGGCCATTGTCAGAAGTTTTTACATTTGTATTCATAGTATCTCCCCACCTCCCCCAGACTTCCTGCAAAGGAAATGGAGGCACAGAGATTTTAAGTGATGACCACTGTGGCTGGAGACAAGCAGCTGAAACCATCAGCTGCCTTACTCTCACCCTGGTTCAAAGCTGGGCTATAATTTGCTCAACTGTGTAGGATACAGAGCACATGGAGTCAGATCCCCTTAAATGGCACAGAGGGGGCCCCAAAGAGCAAGTATGTCAGGGGGCAGAATTCTCTTTAGATCTAGGCTTTGCCTCCTTAGTGTTTTGGGGTGTTTTTTTTGGGTGGTGGGGGATTTGAGATGTGTGTGTGTGTGTGTGTGTGTGTGTGTGTGTGTGTGTGTGTGTATGCACTCTCACTCATGGGCACATTCATCTGGTGTGTATGCATGTATATTTTTGCAGAAGTCTGTGCAGGCATGTGTACACTTGTACGCCCCTTCCTGTAGAAGCCGGGGTTGATGTCGGTTACCTTCTTTGATCACTCTTTGAGTTATTCACTGAGACAGGGGCTCTTGCTGAACCAGAGCTCACTGATCAGGCTAGTTCAGCTAGTCAGCTTGCCTCACAGATCCCTATTTTCCACCTCTCCAGCAGTGGGATTTCAGGCAGCCTGCCACACCCACCAGCATTGAAGAACTCAGGTCCTCTAGCTTGTGTGGCAAGCATTTCACCCACTGAGCCACCAGTCAGATCCTATCAAGCATTCACTTTTGCTTTTTAGCTTACATCCCAATCTACTGTTATATTTTTGTTCCCCAAAGTAAGTGGAGAACTGAAGACCAAGAGAAAAAGAAAATAATGCAAAAGAACAAACAAACATCAAACAGATGGAAGTGAGCCCCGTATACTTACAGGAGAAGCATTGGCCAGAGAGGCCCAAAGCAACAGCAGTACATAATTTGGACTGTGTTGAAATGTTTCCAACTCCACAATATCCAGCACGGCCTGCAGGAGGGTCTGTGTGAAGGAAATGACTATTGTTAGACCACAGCTACGTGACGAGGACTGACATCCAGAAACAAGAAATCACTCTACTAGTTTTTCCTGTGTGTGCTGTAGAGCAGCAGAAAATGAAATCCATAATCAAAATGGTCAATTCTGTGTTTCCATCATTCTGGATGTGATAGATAATGACATACCAGATAACATTCAGAAGGCAGTTACTATGTGCCAGTCATAATTACCTACCCCCATCTCACGAAGTCCTTTCTTGTTTCTTGTAACAACTTTAATGCCAAGAAGACAATTGGCAGGGCTAATCAATCTGGAAAACTTGCATGCTTCATTAACAGCAAGTGGCACCAGCAACTCCATTTTCATCCTGCCTATGTGTGCATTTCTTTCACACCCACTTTACCGTGCTTGCTTCCTCATGTGAATACTCAATATGAATAATAGTAGCTGCTTTTTGGAGCCTTGGCTAATATACAAATGAGTGCATGCGCACAAGGAAGCCAGCGGTCCACACTGGGTCTTTCCTCCATCATGCTCCACCTTTATTTTTGAGACAGAATCGCTTACAACCACGAAGCTCCACAGTTCAGCTAGCTGGACTAGCCAAGGAGCTTGAGGAATCCACCCAGCTCTCTGTCTGCCCAGGCATGTGTCACTACACCCAGATTTTTGTGCAGGTTCTGGGGATCTGAAGCTCAGCCCCTCAACCTTGCTCATTAGGCACTTTGTCTAGACTGAGCCATGACCCTGGAATCTTCATTCACTTGTTTTTAATCCAAGAGAGACTGTGTCTGCTATTTGAAGGCTTGCGGTCTAAGGCACACTAAGGCACTTGTACATTGTGGAATGGGGAACAGGAGCTCCAGGGGAGTATAGCTGAATTTCTGCCTCGTGGCTTCAATATTAGGGAAATGAATGACCCTGTATAAATCACACGAATATTCCAGTGATTGAATTTCCTCATCCATAAGGTAGCCTTGACATGATACCTAACTCACAAAATTTTGAGAATTAAATGTTCGTACAGTTGCCGAGAAAATACTTGAAACAAGATCAACTTTCTCTGTCGGTGAAGACGACCTTGAGCTTCTGATCCTCTCACCTCTCCATCCTCAGAGCTGAGATTACATGAATGTACCACCACACCTGGTTTATTCAGTAGCGGGGATAAGCCTGGAGCCTTACCGTGCTAAACCAGCACTCTTCTGAGCCACATCCAGACCAACAGTGTTTTTGGTTTTGGTTTGATGTTTGCTGAGGATTGCTTGTTACTTGTAATGTTTGTATTTTCATAAATACTGTGTTTGGTTTTTGAGACAGGGTCTCAGTGTGTAGGCTTGGCTGATATGGAACTCACGATGTAGCTGAGGCTGGCCTTTATCTCATAGAGATCTTCCTGTCTCTACCTTCCGAATACCAGTATTAAAGACGTGCACCACCACACCCAGCTGTTACTATTATTGCTATTATGCAATGTTAGAGACTGAAATCAGGTCCTCCGCAGAGCAGACAAGCACTCTACTAGCTGAGCTATATACTCAACCCAAACGTTAACCTTTTAACACAAGCAAACCTCTGCTCATAGGAAAATTAAGTAGCAAGGCCTGGTGGTACATGGTTATAATCATGGGCTGGGAAGGAGAATTTCAAGTTCAAAGGATGTTTGGGTTCCAAAGTGAGTTCGAGACCATCTCTGGCAACTTAGTAAAATTCTTTCTCAAAATAAAAAGGAAAAAGAGAACTAGAGATATATTCCGGAAGAGGAGGGCTTGCCTCAAATTTGCTCCTGGGAAGACATGTTTTGACTTAAATGGCACCAACTCAGAGCAGGGCCTCACCTACCTCCTCTGGCTGTTCCCCAGATAACTGAAGAAATTTGCTGTCTTCATTCCAGTGGTTTCTCAGTTTGCTTTTGCCCAAGGTTGCTTCTCCACCAGAGGGCAAACACTCAGATATGTTTTTAATCTTAACTATTTGGTACCATGACAAGAAAACAATATGGGAGCTATGAACCATCCCTTGCTTGTCTGGGACAGTGCAGTTTTAAGGTCTTTATAGGTGTTTCACTAATTTGTATATTAGCCAAGGCTCCAAGAAGCAGCTACTATCATTCATATTCAGTATTCACATGAGGAAGCAAGCACAGTAAAGTGGGCATGAAAGAAATGCACACATAGGCAGGATGAAAATGGAGTTGCTGGTGCCACTTGCTGTTAATGAAGCATGCAAGTTTTCCAGACTGATTAGCCCTACCAATTGTCTTCTTGGCATTAAAGTTGTTACAAGAAACAAGAAAGGACTTTGTGAGACGACGACGGGGGTAGGTTAACTATGACTGGCACATAGTAACTGCCTTCTGAATGTTATCTGGTATGTCATTATCTATCACATCCAGAATGATGGAAACACAGAATTGACCATTTTGATTATGGATTTCATTTTCTGCTGCTCTAAAGCACATCTAGCTTCTCCAAGTCTTGACTGTAGGCAGGCCCAGCCCACTGTGAGTGGAGCATATGCCTGTGAATGAGTCTGAGCCTTAAGCAAGCACAATTGCTCCATGGTTCCTGCCTCTAACATCCTGCCTGGAGTTCTTGCCCTGTTTTCCTTCAATGATAGATTATGACCTGGAATCATGAGATAAACCCTTTCCTCCCCAGAGTCCCTTTAATCAACATGTTTATCACAGCAACAGAAAGGACATAGGACAAGGAGAAAGATACTATGTTGGTTTTGTTTCCCACAGCTGTGATTAAAAAGAAAAATAAAATACCCCTACAAAAAAGGGAAGAAAAGAACTATTTTAGTTCATAGTTCCAGACTACAGTCCACCACTTTGGGCAAGTCAAGGCAGCAATAGCTTGAAACAGTTAGTCACATCCATCGTTAAGAATAAAGAAGAGTGGATGGATGAGTGAATGCTAGTGCTGAGCCAGCTGTCTCCACTCTTAAACAATTCAGGATCCTCTGGTTAGGGAATGGTGCCACCCACAGTGCACCCTTGGAGACACACCCACCATAAAATCCCTCATTAAAGTTCTCTTTCCAGATAATCTAGATTGTGTCAATTTGGAAACTAAGACACTCTATCGCAGACACGAATCATTTACATATTCCTTTTTTTCTAAAGCTACCTTCCTCTCTAGAGATAAGTAGCATCCTTAGTGATACTTAATATACAACTAAAATCAGAAGCTTTCTATATCACTTTTAAATGCTAAAATATTTGAAGTGGGGTTTTTTATTTGTTTGTTTTTGGTACCAGAGCCTCAGCATACTAAGAAATCACCCCATCACTGAGCACATTCACAGCCTTCTCTTTTTATTTTGAGACAGCCTCCAGGCAGACCTTGAATTTACTAACCTCCAGCCCCAGCCTCCTGATTAGCTGGCATTGCAGATCTTCAAGGCCAGTTTTTAAATGACTGTGTGTTCTCTGGGTGTATGTTTATGTGTATGCAGGTGTGTGTGTGTGTGTGTGTGTGTGTGTGTGTGTGTGTGTGTGTGTGTGTGTTTGCATGCATGAGTGTGTGAATGCACATGGATGTCAGAGGATAGTGGCAGGTGTTGTCACTCATCAGGAGCCACCTCCTGCCCTGTTTTTTAATACGGAGTCTTGCATTGGCCTAGAGAGAGATTAGGACAGTCTGTATGGCCAATGAGCTCCAAGGACCTGCCTGTCTTCACCAGTGCTGGGACTGTAAGTACAGGACATCATGCCCAGTTTTCTTATGTAGGTTCTGAGGCTAGAACTCAGGTCCTGGTTTTTGCAAGGCAAGCACCTTACTAACAGAGCCATTGTCCTGTTCTTGAGATGAGTTTTTCAATGTTGATCAAAGCAAGCTCTCACCTCATCCTTACTATGTCTAAGCCCTCTACAAAAATGAACTAACTTAACCTCATCATGCTCTACAAGGCAAGTGAGGAGGAAAGTGAGGTCTAGAGGTTAGGTCCTGTGTGTAAGGTCACACACCTGGTGACCAAACTTGAAGCCTAGCAACCCAGACCAAATGGAACCCAGACTCTGAGGGTGAAGGACCCAGGAATCATGTCTGACTTCTCTTAAACGTTCCAAGAATTGACTCTACCCACAGCCAGGGGTGAGAACCTTGACTTGAAGCCTGAGGGTTGCTTCGAAAGATGCTGTCATTGGGCTCTACCCCATAGTTTGTGAGTGGCACCCAGGGGATGCTGGTAGTCTGTGGACCACACTCAAAGAATCGTGGCTCCAGAATACATGGGAACTGCTTCTCCAGCTTCATATTTTAACTCACACTGGTTCAGCTCCTTGCAGACATTGGAAACCACTAGTGAAAATGGTTTCTAGGGCACTGTGTGCTTTCCAGTTCCTGAGAGACTATCGCACTCCCTCAGGCAGTGAAGCAGTCAAGCTGCCTTGTGCCTCTCTGTAGGTTCTCTTGGAAGTCCAGGAAGCATGGAAACTTGGCAGGGCAACTGGTCTTAGTCATTAATCTTGTGTACCTTGTACAGCTTGCCAACGTCATTGTGTTCTGGCAGCTACATCTCTATTGATCCTGGCAATTGTCATTATATTCTGTTTCTGATAGAGATATAAAAAGTCTGATTGCTCTTAATAAAATTACCACAACTTTAAGTTTTGCTGTGGACCCTCCAACTGGCTTTGTTTCATTCCTGGAGGCCATATCAGGTAACCTTGACCTGGTGAGTACAACCCATCAACCACAAAAAAAAAAAAGAAAGAAAGAAAAAGAAAAAAGAAAAAAAGAAAAAAATCAATATGGCATTGCTCAAACTGGAGTCCCATATCATTTGATGGAAGCTAAGTTCCTGTGGAACCTTCTTAGAAATCAGGGAGCTGATGTTGCCCAATCAGGTCCACAGTGATGACAAAGATGACACTGAGTCCAGTTTATTCCTTATTCCTTATATAACAAAAATAATCCAATTTTAACCATCAGTTATAGTTTGTTTGTTCTGTCCTCATTCTTAGGGTGAGTTTGTTGTTGTTATTGTTATTTATTTCTGAGTTTCATAGGTCTCTACCCAGTGGTTCACAACCATCAGAAAACACATGGTCTTAGGAACGGAGACACTACTCAGTAGTAAAATCTCAGTGGCAGGGGAGGAGGAAGGGAGAGGGAACTGGGATTGACATGTAAAACAATCTTGTTTCTAATTCAAATAAAAAATGGAGAAAAAAAAGAAGTAGCAACGAAAATAAATTTATGGCTGGGGGTTCCTAGGACCATCAGAAATATGTGCTTTCTGATGGTCATGACCCAATGGTTGAATACCCTGCTCTAGCATAATCTATAAAACCAAACTGTTCTACTCAGCCAATGAAAACATTTCACTTTTTGTATGGAATGGGAAGTTGCCTAATTCAAGAATTATGCTATAAAGCAAAAGACCTTTAAACTATAACTCTGCCCTTTGACATAGCCAACTGTGTGAGAATAAATTTAAAAAAAAAAACAAGAGTTTCATTTTATTTTGTTATTTGTAGCATCCATTTCGTAGTCCTATAGGATAGAATGCCTTGGTGCTGTGAGGCTATGATATTAAAATAATGTATACAAGCATGCCCAGTGTATCACTTGGTACAAAAATTATATCCAATCACACACATTTCTTGGCTATGAACTGTTTTGTAATAATCACTGTTTATTACCATGTTAGTGACATATATCTTAGTGAAGAGGATACTTACCCCAGAATGACCTTCTATAGACTTGTCAGCTTTTATTTCTTCAATATTTTTCTCAAACAGTGCTAGGAACCATCTTTTAGACTTTGACCAGTTTCTGCATTAAAAAAAAAGATATATATACATATATGCAGTGATTTGCAAATGTGTTTAGGGTGACAGGTTGTGACATAAAAGGAGAGAATGAAGGGTCTGGAGAGATGGCTCAGTGGTTAAGGAGCACTGGATGCTCTTCCAGAGGACTCAGATTCAATTCCCAGCCCCCACATGGCAGCTCACAGCTGTCTATAACTCCAGTTCCAGGGGATCTGACTTCCTCACACAGACACACATGCAGACAAAATACCAACGTACATATAAAATAAATAAATTATATATTTTTAAAAAGGAGAGTATATTTCTGAAGGTAGAATAATTTCCTCAAATTTCATCTCTGTTTCCAGTTAGAATTTCCAAAGAGGTCCACGTCTGAATTATTAGTTCACAGGTAAAACTGAGGGAGCTAGACAACGAATTTTAGTGTCTTTGTAAATAGCTATTGTGGTTCATACTGGAATACCACCAAAGGAGGAAATCATGTGTCAATTGCCTGGTTCATGTTCACTGTGCCGTCCTAAGAGTGTCAGGACTTAGTCTGGCACAGAGGCCAGATGCTGGTTCAGCTAAACAAAGTCCATCGGCTGTCATCATTTTATCATTGCCTGACCATTACCAGCATCCACTGCTAATGATCTCGGTCCTCTGCAAAAGCAAATGCCGAAATTCTCAACCTGGACATGATCATATTAGGGAACAGGGTATTAAAGACAATAATCACATGACAGAGGGAACCTTTTACTGATGGCATCAGTGTCTTTATAAAACACCACAAAGTACTCCTCTGCCTCTTCCACTCTGAAGGCACAGTCAGAAGTTGAAAGTCTGCCATCAAAAGGAAGCCCTCCTCAGAAACCATCCTGCTGGTACCCTCATCCTGGATGTCACAGCCTCCAAACTATGGAAAACACATTTTTCTTGCTTCTAAGTGACCCATCCATGCCACCTACAACTGTCCAAATGGATAAAACATAGAATAATTGCCATGAACTTTTTAAACTGTAGTTACTTTTGACTGCATTTTACAAATGTTTATCTGAGCCAATGGTGACAAATGCCCACTTATACCTTCCAGAGTAGGGGGCTGACTCAGCATGGATCCAAACAGAATCAATCCAATAATGATACACTGTGCTTGTAAAGAGCCTCAGATACATTCTCTATACCATCTTCTCTCCCCGCCCCTCTCACTCTCTCCCATCCTCCCACTCTCTCTTCTTCCCCCTCCACACTGTTTTTCAGGAATAAAGGGATAGGGAAGGGAGGGAGGAAGGCCAGAAGGAAGAAAGAAAGAACAGAGAGAAGGAAGGAGGAAGTCTATCTCGTTTTGTTTCTCCTTCTCTTCACATGTGCACACTAAAATAAGCAGGTTTCAGAGCCTGGTGGGACAGTGCACTGGTGCTCTCCTGCAATGCCAGCAGCCTCCATGAGTTCCAGGGCCAGCTTGGGCTACATAGTGAGAACACCACACCCCCTCCCACCACCATTTAAAAAAAATCATAGAAACAGCTTCTTTTCACTTCAGTTGATGTTATTCTACTTTAAGAGAAAAAAATGTGGCTGGGTATATGACTTAGTGGATAAAGCACTTGCCACACAGTATTGAAGACCAGAGGAGTTTGATTCTCCAGAACCTACTAAAAGCTGGTCATGGTCGCATTCATGTGCAATCCCTACACTCCCACAGGGAGATGGGAGATGGAGACAACAGAATCCCTAGAAGCTTGGCCAGCTAAGCTGAATTATGCTGAGATGTTTTAGACCCTTGTAAAACAAGGTGGGAAGCAAGTACCAAAACCCAAAGTTTTCCTCTCACCGCCATACCTTCGCTATGGCAAGTGCACTACACACCACACAGGAGCACATATATCTTACATACATACACTGGCATGAAATAAAAATAAAGTATAAAATAAATAAGAGAAATGAGAGCTAGGAAGGTGGTTCAGAAGGTAACCTGCTTGTTGCATAAGCACAGATTACCAAGCACTCCATGAAAGCCAGGATGGCAGCATGCACTCCAGCATGGCAGCATGCACTTGCAACCCCATGCAGAGATTGGGGATGCTGAGGCTCAATGACCAGCAAATCTGGCCAAAATGGTGAGTTCTAGGGTTGGTGATCGGTCTTATCTCAAAACCTACAGTGCAGAATGAAGCAAGTCACCTGATGTCATCATCCTCCACACTCATACAGGGGCACACCTGTGCATATACGTATCAAAGAGAGAGCCAGATGGAGATTAGATATAGATATGAATACAGATATATGTTGCTGAAAAGAAATCCAATCAAAGAAGCAATTACAGAAGGCCACCCTACCTCAGGAGCCATTCCGGCAGCTGGGATCCATACTCAAAACCCTCGTCGTAAGTTTTAAAATGTTGGTAGAACTCCTTGATTTTCCTCTCGTTTGTGAAAAACAACCCTTTCTTAAAGAGAGTATTGACTGTGGCTGGATAAAAAAGATGCCTGCAAAGACAGAGACACTCAGCAAGTCAACCAGGCAGCCAATAAAAGCTTTAGATACAAGGCCAGAATTCTCAAAAATGACAAATGAGCAGTGGATAACGGGGCATAGCTTTGGGGGAAAGTCATTCTTGTGAAGTTTTAACATTTGCTGCTGGAAGTCAAGCTGTCATTCTAGGGTGACTGGAATGTGACTATGTTTATCTGAAGATCTAAAAAAAACATCCTTTTGAGGTCAGGCTGGTCTACAGAGTGAGTGCCAGGTCAGGCTCCAAAGCTATAGAGAAATCCTGTCTTTAAGAACCCAAAAACAAAAACAAAATATTCCTCCTGAAAACAAAAAAATAAAACAAAGCCCTTGTTTTTAATTATGTGTTTGCGAATGTGTATCTGTGTGGAGAGGTGAACAGAGGTACCTGGAAGATCAGGTAAGTCGGATTTCCCTGGCACTGGAGTTATAGGCACTGGAGTTATAGGAGTTACACACAGGTGAGCTGTGTAATGAATGTATGTACAGGGAACCAAACTTGGGTCCTTTGGAAGAGCATATGTGCTCTTAACTACTGAGCCCTCTGCCCAGCCCTGAAGATTTAAAAATCCATTCTAAAGAAACACCTTAGACCCAGGCAAATGTGAAACGATAAAGGGAAATTAGCTGAATGAATGTCATTCAATGGGAATTTATTTAGAAAATAGTAACAACTACAACACCACTCATGTCTCTGCCTGTGGTGGCAAATAAACTAGGAATAAAAGAGGTAAGAGTCATCATTCATTTCTTAATTTCTCACAAAAGTCTGCATATTCACACTATTGCCTACTGAAATATCTGTTCACGTTATCTGTTGTGGCATGGATGAATTGAGGTTGTCCCCTGTTTGCTTCTGTATTGAACCCTTGGTCTCATCTGGTGGCACTATTTGGGAAGGTTGTGGAGTTTTTAGGAGGTGGCGGAGTCTTGCTGGGGGAGGTACATCACTGTGTGGTGGGGCTTTGAGAGCTGATATCCTCATTCCACTTCTAGTTCACTCTCTCTGCCTTTATAATCCTGTGGTTCTACTGAGGTGAGAAAGAGCTTTGGCAACTCAGTTTTTCATGTGGAGACTTCATGACTATTCATTTGTCAAATGACTGTTGGTTTATTTGCTTGACATAAGGTGAGGATGCTGAACTACAAAGTGCCTATTAATTGGAATTTAAGTACTTTAAAAAAATTTCATAGTGGCCTGGTTAGGTGGAGAACATTAATCCACCAGGTGGATTTTGAAATCCAGTGTATTAGTTTCAAGTTTCTATTTGAGGATCAAAACAATTACTATTTACCTTACAAAGTTGTTCAGGTCCATGGTCCCATGGGTGCCTAAAGCTTCCAGTTGCTCATGAAATTCCTCAGTCAGCTGCCCAGTAAACTGATGCATGCTGAAAGTTCCCATCTTCCCCTTCATCAAGACATACAGTTTCTCATGCAGTGCTAAAAAGACATTCTTTGGAATCCATGCTAAAGACAGAGGGAACTATTTTCAAAAAGGAGCAACAATCCCTTGTGGTGTATAATCTATATGCCTCTGCTACAAATTGGCCCAGGAGGGACTACAGACCAAGTCCTCGCAGAAGCACAGAAACTCAGTAGATCTGTTTTGCCAGATGATCTATAAATGAGTGAGAGGGATGCTACTTCTAGCCCCTTCTTCCTCCTCCAGATCTATGTTGGCGCTATATTGAAAATGCATAATATCCTGAACTCCCCAGCATTCTGAAAGCTATTGTTTATACTTAGAACACTCAACGCTCTGCCACCCAAACCCCCATTTCTACACACACACTAATATCCCCAAGTTCTCCTTCTAGATATCTTCTTGACCATTTCTTCCAACAGAGTCACTCTGACCCCACTTCTTCTTTATAGAAGTCTTCATCTTCCTTCTACAATATCAACTTAGGTTAGGTTGGGGTAGGGTCAAGAGTTTTAGTTTTTGAGACTACTTTCTAAATTTTTTATCTAGTTTATCTAGTTTGATTAACCAAATCAAAGTATCTTTTAAAAGTCTTTAAAGAATCTCTTAAAGAAATAACTTGTATTTTATGATTCTGCTATGTTCAAGTTGTATTTTATGATTCTGCTATGTTCAAGTTGTATTTTGTATAAATTTAAATGGAACTCAGATCTCCTGAGCATGGTAGCAGACTGTGTGATAAGGGTGAGAGGCTGCTGAAGAGTAAATGTTAACAGATTTTATATGTTCAGTAGAAATAAACATGAAAGGTCACAGGGGAGCCCCAGTGAACATTCCAATAATATCCATATGCCAGCAGCAGGTAAGCTAGTACCTTTTACTGAAGAAATATGTTAGCATATAGAACAATAGCCCTCAAAATATTCATATTCATCGATCAGAAACTCCATAGCTTATTTATCACAAACACTAGTGAGCAGTCAATTTAGCCATTACACTGTGATCTTTCAAGAGAAATGTGGCTAAATTTTAACCACTGAGTGGTTTTCAAAGATCTTTGTCTTAATTCCAAGAAATGTGTAACAGAGTACATTAAAGGATTCTAAGAAGGAAAGGGGGGCAGAAGAAAGACACCTTAGGTAAAAATCCAGGCAGGTATTCTGGCCTCGGCACAAGACTTAGGGAGAAAAGTAGACACAGCCACAGCCACAGCAGGAACACATTCTCCAGTAATAGCAAGCAGCCTAAGACAGATGAAGGATGTAAGAAAGGAGAACTCACTCCAATTAGCCTTACTGCCCCCATGGGCACTCTCAGGAGAGGCCATAATAATGGCTTGCTTATTAAGCAGGGAAACTACTGTGGGGAAATAAAGTACAATCAAACCAAGAGCTGTAGCCTGTAGAACACTGTATTCACCTAGGTGCTGTAACACATCAGAGATTCCAAATAGTCCCTAAAATGCACCTGTGACAGAAGACTATCTCACTCACATGTCTAAATGAAACCTAATGTATCAGACTGCCAATATTTCCTTCCCAATGACCCAGTCTATTACATATTACATATTTTCTTCCTTCTGACCCTACTTTAATAATAAAATAATTGCCCTTCATTACTCTTGGCAGAGGACTGAGGATATAATTTTACTCAAAATTACTCTTGGGTTTCAATGTTATACTTCAAAGGAACTATCTAAAAATATTGATTACCTGTTTGATAGACAGGATTTTGTACAGCTAGTTCAAAATCTACATGTTTAGATTTTAGAAACACATCAATTCCTTCTTCTTCAGTAACAAAGGTCATTCGTTTTCCCATAGCAAAGATGGTAAATATTGGTCCATACTAGAATAAAACACAAACACAGATATATTAGTAAGCATTTCTAAGTCATGGATTATGTATCACACAGTTTTCCTCCAGAATACCAATGCTGAGACTAGAGCAATGGCTCAGTGATTGAGAATGTGTACTGTCCTTGCAGAGGATCTGAATTCAGCTTCAAGCACCCATGCTGGGCAGTTCAACAGGCATCTATAGCTCCAGAGGATCTGATGCCTTCGTCTGGCCTCCACAGGCACCTACACACATATGTACAGATGTATGTATGGTGATATATTGTTTACAATTTAATAAAGCCACTAGAGATCAAAACGCAAAGCTAGCTGCAGTCACAGAGCCTGGCAGTGGCGATACACACATTTAATCCCAGGACTCCTGAGACAGAGACACACTGAGCTACACAAAATTGATCCAGTCTAAAAGAGAAACAGCTCACACAAAGGTGATCTCAGCACTTGGGATCAGACACCTTTAAACCCAGCACTTGGGAGGCAGAAGTCGACAGATCTCTGTGAGTCCAAGACCATCCAGGGCTACACAAGAGTGAATCAGAGCTCATACCTCTCAAATACCTCTCCAGGATTTGAGAGGTATAAAAGGAAGAAACAAAGGTCTCATGTGAGATTTAGTTTTCAGACAGGGAAGGCATAGGATTGCAGTCTGGGGCTTGGTGGAGAACAGTGCAATCTGCATTTTCCTCTGAGGGTTTGTGGAGACAGGATTGCCATTTTGGTCTGAGGTAGAGGTAAGAGCTAGTGGCTGACTGCTTTGCTTCTCTGATCTTCAGCTTGAAGCTTGAACTCCAATATCTATCTCTGGGTTTTTATTATTTGTGTTACATGTATGAGTGTGAATGCACACACACACACACACACACACACACACACACACACACACACACAGGAATAAAATAAAAGAATACCAGTGATGAAGTAATGGCCCAGATTTAAAAATATGGTTACATCTAGTACTTGCCAGAAATTCCATGGGTCACATTTAAATTATATGAATCCCAATTCATTCTGTCCTAAAATGTGCATAGTAAGATGCCTATTCTAGCTTCCTTTCTTGGCTACTAGAAAATAATAAACAATTAGAATATATATGTATATAAAAATGGCCATAGTGACTTTGAAACCTTATATTCAAGATATCAAGAAGCTTAGAAGCCACATACAGCTCCATACTGCTCAAGAGAAGTATACAAAGCCAAAGGAAACAGAAGGCCTGTTTATGTTTAGACATCATGGCACTGACATGGATTCCAGGCCTCGGCCAAGATGGCTAATCCAAGATATAAGGCAGCTACTAGTCAGCAAAAACTGACTGACATTGAATGCTCAATAAGCCGCAAAGCAAGCAATAACATAATCTGTTATATAACCATTTGTGGCAAATTGTCACCTTTGTATGAGTCTATAAATATGGCCTTGAGGTCATCGACAAGTCACCTTTTGCCTTTGCCAGACCTTGTGTAGGTCTGTGTGCTAGTATGTGTGTGTATGTGCCTGCAAAAGTTCTTACACATTTACATGCGCTAGCATTTGCCTGGATGTCTGGCAGCATCTGCCTGCCCTGTAGCCTGTTTGCTGGTACATAATGCATGTCTTGTCCGCCTAGGACTCCTACGGTCTCTTCATCTTCCTGCCTTTCTGTGACCTTTTTTTTCCTGGCATCAGAGCTCAGACTTCACAAATTATACAATCTTCCTGATACAGTAGTAAATTTTTCCTTCTCTCTGGCATAATTTCTAGCATGAGGGTTGCCTTCTGGGAGTCTGCCCTAATTAGCTTTAACTGTTGACTTGACACAGCCTAGAGCCAGCTGAGTAGGGAGTCTCAGTGGAGGGACTGGGTAGACAACAATGGCTTGTGGGCATGTTGAGGAGAGAGGGCTGTCTAATTTTTCAGTTATGAAGAAAGACCCACACCATTATGGGTGGCACCATTCCCTGACCAGGTTTTCCTAAACTGTATAAGATGAACACGATTGCGCAAGCAGTGTTCCTCCATAGTTTCCACCTGTGAGTTCCCGCCATGACTTTGATCAATGATGAACTGTAATTTGGAAGTGTAAGCCAAAAAATCCCATTCCTCCTCTAAACTGCTGCTGGTTGGTGTTTTATCACAGCAACAGAAAGGAAACTAGGACAGTTTATGGCCTTATTGGAGCAAATAGATGCCATTTTCAGAGTTTTCTAATTATAATCTAGTATCCATGATGATGCTGGCAACAAATGGTACACCATGAAAATGAGCCACATATTTGCATACCATTTTGAGTCTCATAAGAATCTCAAGACATCATCTATTTACACTCAGCACTACTTCCTAGTAGATTTCTTAGGGGCTTCAAGTGGAGACCAAATCCAAGCACACTGAGCCACTGAGATTACTGCTGCCCCCTGCTGGTGCTGTTGAAACGGTCTCCCTGTAGTATTCTGCACAGTGAAATCATTCAGTGTAGGGATACAAACTCTAGCAGCAGTGAGTTTCTGTTTTGTTTCTCCTATTCTTAATTTAACGTCAGGCTGCATACGAACCCTCGGGGGCAACTTTTCCCATCATTACATGCTCCAGAGTCATCTAGATTCTGGGAATGCCAAGGCAATGTCTATACATTTCTGAGCAGAATTCTATGGAACATTGAAGGTCATTTGCTGAAGACATTCGGGGTCTTATTTCAAGGGTATTGTTAAATGGGACTATAGACAAAACCATGCCAGGTTACAGTGTAAACCCAAGTTTCCATTTCTGCAGGAGAAAAATCTAAAAATATAAGCGCTGAGCTAGACAATTAACTGCAAGTTCTGCTAATAAACTGCTGACATATTTTCCACAGTGGTTGGACCATTAGGCATCTTCAGGCTCATTTCTTCTTCACCGGAGGCTGTTACTGCCATTTGGAACCCCTCATCATGGACATGATGCTCACATCCATTTTCTAATTGGACTGTGCTTTGCCTTTGTGTGTGCATGGTTCTTTAAGCGCACGACACACTGGTCCTCCATGTCCCATCCTTAAGATTTTCTCTTTGTCCTCCTTGTGGGCTCTGTCACAGAGAAGAGATTGCTAATTTTCATAAAGTTTAGTTTATCTGCTCTTCCTTTTATGGACTGCTCTTTGAATGCCAATCAAAGAAGTGTTTCCTAGACCCACAAGGGTGAAACTCTCTCTTGTTTGTTGGTTTGTTTGTTTGTTTGTTTGTTGTTTGTGTTCTGGTTAAGACTGGGATCTATCTTGAGTTAATTTTTGTCTATGGTGTGAGACTTAGGTTGAGGTTCCTTATTTTGTTTTGTAAATAATACACTTTTATTTCCTCCTGGCTCATGAACATGGAACTGCTTCACCAACATTTGAAAAGGGCTGTCTTTACTCCATTGAATTGCTTCTGTCATTGCCACAAGTCAGCTGAGCACACCTGTATGCATGGCTTACCAAACTCCCTATTCTGGTTCATCTATCTTTGTGTTTACATGTCTGTCAGCACCACAGTTAATGACAAATAAACAATGGAATTGGGTGAAACAATTCTTCTTCCTTCTCCTCCTCCTTCTTCCAAAAATGGCCTTTCGCCTAAATTTTACAATAGTATTCACAGACTCTAAAATAAGGCTTTCAGAGAATTTGAAAGTACTCCTGAATTTCAATTTGGACACAAGTAACACCTTTACTATGTGGGCTTCTCCAATCTACTACCATGACCACTGCATTTCTCTCCCTTAGGATCTCTGATACTTTTAATTAGCATTTTTGGGGTTCTTAACAAATAAGAATCCAACCTATTGGGTCATATTTTTACCAAGATATTTGCTTGAGTGATTATAAGCATTAAACACTGTATGTTTAAGCACACATGTGCAGCTCTAGCACTTGTACAGCCACATAGTAATTGTGTACCAACCTTTCTGAATTTGCATATTAACTCCAAGTTCTGAGAAACAGCCCTCCCGATTGTTTAATGTGGCTAATGATCTGCGCCTTAAATGGGACCTCCTTTGGCCCTGTGACTAATGGTTCATTTCAAGCCCTCCCTCCTCTACCTTCAAGCTTGTGCACTGCACCAGCAAAGTTTCTTCTTCGAAGTCATAATTTTATGGATCAGAAAACTAAATTGCACCGGCAGTACCACACCCCATCTCCCAGCTCAGTCACAGAGCATGTTGATTTCCAGCCCCAGGTCACACACAGCCACTGCTGATGCCTTTAGCCTCTTAAGGAAACTCTCTTCGAGTGTGTCTTGTCTCTTCTCCTTTATTAATTGTTATCATGTATTCTGCTTTATTTGTTGATTGAGAGAACACAGCCTCAATAAATTTGCTTCACTCTGCATCATCCTGAAATTCTTTTTCAGTGGGGGACTTGAAAAACTGGGATGCACCAGAGTAAAGCCCCACCCTGGCCCCCGGAACCCTTCAGACTGAACTGCCAGAGAACTCCACATCCAACTACTGGTGACAGGTCAGAAAGGGGCTAGTGTTACAGAGCTTGGGAATGACAGCTGAGAATTATGTGGAATAGAAACAGAAGAAGAAGCATTTTTTTCACTCTAGTTGTGTCTACATGTTTGTGTATATATTTGCAGAGGCAGGTGAATGTAGAGGTCAGAGGTCAACACTGATGTTTCCAGCATTGCTCTC
This sequence comes from Cricetulus griseus, assembly GCF_003668045.3. Taxonomy (NCBI): domain Eukaryota; kingdom Metazoa; phylum Chordata; class Mammalia; order Rodentia; family Cricetidae; genus Cricetulus; species Cricetulus griseus. The sequence continues at coordinate 29,977,421 of NW_023276807.1, read as the reverse complement.
ATCTGATTTCTTTTTTTTTTAAGATTTTATTTTATGTATTATGTACACAATGTTCTGCCTGCATGTATGCCTGCAGGCTGTAAGAGGGCACCAGGTCTCATTACAGATGGTTGTGAGCCACCATGTGGTTGCTGGGAATTGAACTCAGGACGTCTGGAAGAGCAGTCAGTGCTGTTAACCTCTGAGCCATCTCTCTAGCCCCTCATCTGATTTCTTTAGACAGGGTCTCTCCCTCAACCTGGAACTCAGGGACTGGCTAGAGTGGCCGGCAAGCAAGCCCCAGTGACCCTCTTTCCTCCACCTGGGATCAGAGTGTGTATCAGGTTCTTATGCTTGCACATCTGGCAACTTACTGCCTGAGCCATCATCTCCTATCATCACACGAGTTACTATTTTCAAATGTTAAACAATATCATTATATAATTCATTCAGAGATTAAATTAAACTACAGGGAAGACTTTTGCAGCCACCAAAGTTTTCTATGTCTTCCTCAGGTTCCATTTGTTTTTCTTTTTGTGTTCCATTTGTGTGTGTTTGTTAAGGAGTGGGTTAGTGGAAGAGCATTCCTGCTTTGGGACATTGAGCTTGCATGGTTTAAATGTCTCTAATGCACTTCTTATCGTCCTGACCATATGCTAAAAATAACTCTTAAAATTAGCTTCCAGGATTCAAACATAAAACAATGGAGCCATAGTCCTTGAGTACAAGAGAAAGACCATACACACACACACACACACACACACACACACACACACACACACTGAGAGAAATACTTAATGATAAGGAAATATTACTCATTTATTGTGTTTATATGTGTGTGGGCATGCTGGTATCACAGCACCCATGTGAGGTCTGAGAACAACCAGGGCAAGTTGCTTCTCTCCTTCCACCATGTGGGTTCTGGAGATCTATCTCAAGATATCAGACTTGGTAGCAGGCACCTTTACCCACTGAGCCATCTTGCTGGCCCTCCACCTTATTTTCAGAGACAAGTTCTCTCATAGAACCTGGAGCTTGGTGGTTGGGCTAGACTGGCTGATCAGTGAGCTCCATGGATTCTCCTGTCTCTGTCTCTCCTGCATTCAAATTTGAGATGCATTTGGCCACATTGGCTTTTTTTTTTTTAATTAAGATCCATTTTATTTGTATGTTATATGTTTATGGGTATGTGCATGGATGCCTTTGGAAGATAGGGGATTCAGATCCCCCTGAAGCTGGAGTTGTAGGCAATTGTGATTCAACCCAACGTGGGTTCTGGGAACAGAATTTGGGTCCTCTACAAGAGCAGTAAGTGCTCTTAACAGCTGAGTTATCTCTCCTTCACATGTTTGCTTTCTCCTCAGCCCCCACCTTAAATGTAGGGGTTGGGGTTTGAACTCAGGCTCTCACATTTGTGCAGCAAGAACTTCATCCACCAAGCCGTCTTCCCAATCACAAATACAGGAAGATCTTGGCCACTAAAATATGAATAAAAAGTAAAAGGCTAATAAAAGTGCCTTCTTTAAAGTGCTCAACATTCAAGAGCTGCTTTAAGGACAAACATCTTTATAAATGTATCCACTGCTTATCTCCTCAGGGTGTATGGAAAGTAGGAGCTTATTATCAATAAAACTAGTAACTGGGGCACCAAAAAGAAAGAAAAAGTGGTAAGCCTTGGATCTGTAAAGACCAACTTAGCAAAACAAGTTTTACAAAAACGTAGTGTTACCTCTATTTATGATACGGATTTATTGCTCATTTTCACAAACTGAAAATCATAGGAACCTCTTATCTTCCCCGAGTACTACACGCTTATATCCGCATGTTAATAAACACGCACTTAGAATTAACGCAAGGAAGTTACTGACACTTAAAAACACCTCTACTTCCAACAAGTTGTGTTGTCTTTCATTTCATTTCCTGATCCCTTGCTTAGGACGTAAGTGAAGATCATGAGTAGAGAAACAACAGATGGGATTAATTGCCGGAAGTATGTGCATTTCCAATGTTCTAACGCTGCCTCCTCGGCCCTCCCTGGCCCACTCCTGCCCCCCACCCCCATCCCCACCCCCACCCCCACGCACAGCTACATACCTTGAGTCTTGCTTTTTCTATAAATTCAAGAGGGGCTTTCCCAAACTCAAATCCCGCTCCGATCCAGGGAACCCAGCCCTGGATGCACGGGGGTCCACGCAAATTCTGCCACCGAAGGAATAAGAAAAGAACACAGCTTCCCAGGACGGCGATTACTACTGGTGAGAATAATTCCACGATGTCCATCTTCCAGAATCACAGACGTTTTGAAAACGTCCTTCTTGACTGAGGAAAACGCACCCGGTCTTCCAAACTCTTGAGCCGAAACTTTGGCCACTAATTCTCTTGCGTAACTGTAGCTCCTTTGCCCCGCCCCAATTTTTGTGTGATTTTTGCATTGTGGCTCCCTTCCACCTTCGCATTGCATTGAAATTCTGGCCAGTAGGAGGGAAAAAAAAAAAAAAAAGCAATTAGTTTGACTACCCTGGCCTGGGTTGGGACCGGTGGGCGGGAGGCGGGAACACGCGCTGTAGCCTAAATATCTAGAAGCAGGCAGTTTGCAGAGGGCGCCTAGCTGCCAGCCAATCAGAGATATCGCGGAGCCCAAAGAACTACATTTCCCAGAAGCCTCTTGGGTTCCGCTTTGTTTTTCAGTACCTGAGGCCGCCGGACCGGTCCAGCCACTAAGCGGGCGGCGGCTTTGCAGTGCCTTACAGGCGCACATGGTCCCGCCCTGACCGCTCTTGGACTGGAAAGGGGCGGCGCCGGCAGGGTGGCAGGTGCACAGGAGACCAGGGGTGCCCAGTGGTCCCGACCTGCTGCCGAATGTCTGTCCCCGAGGAGGAGGAGACGCTGCTGCCGCTCACGCAGAGATGGCCCCGGACGAGCAAGTTCCTACTGTCCGGCTGCGCCGCAACCGTGGCCGAGCTAGGTACCGGCCGCCCCCGCCTCGGCCTCCCCAGCTAGTGGCCGCGGCTTTGCGGCTGGGGGAGGGATGGGCGGGCAGCCCCGCTCCACGCTGGAGCATCTTCAGAGGTTGCGCCCTCGCAAGGATGTGGTCAGGTGCCCAGTAGGCCAGCTTCGGGAGGAGCATGGATTGGAGGCGTGCGGGGTCCTTGTCTTCCCATCCCCGGGGATGTTGTCTTATGCCTGAGCGAGTACTCTTGGGCTCTTCATGAGCCCTCATACCCCTCTAGGAAACATTTCCTTTTTGGAATTATAGTCCATTTGTTCACTTGTTTTTTATCCTCCGTGGGATCCTCATTTTCAAGGTTTATAGTCTTATGCAGCCTGGGAGTCTTTTAAGATTCCAGGGCAGGGCAGGGGCCAGGGGTCCCCACCTTGGAGATTTCAATTACTAACCATTCCTACTGAACGTCTGCCTAAAGTCACCCAGCCACATCACTTCTTGACCCTGTACTTGTTTACTCTACAGGAGGGACTCTGAGAAGTAATTTTTATAAAAATAGTAAATTCAAGGCAGGGTAGCTATTAATTGGGGCGTTAATATAGTCGATACAGTAGTGGGTCCTGGCTCTATAATTGCAAAGACCCCTGTGTAGCCTTCTTTCAGGCTAGTTGGGCACAAGCAGAGAAAGACATTTACAATTGCTGCCTGTTGCAAGAGAAGCTATTTTTGTGTATCACAAGAACATCATAGAAAGAACAGATTCATCTGTCTAAGTGAGTCAAAAGAAAAAACAAAAAGCCCACAAATGAACAGACCACCTAGAGTGGATTATGGTACCTTGACAGGAGCAGATGGTGTTTTGTTGGGGAGCGGGGTGGTGAGTGCAACAGTGGTCTCTGTGAAGCTATTTCAGATTACCCTTACATTTTCTTGTCTATTAAAAAAAGAAAGACAGGGGGATGTATCTAGTGCATTAGTCATTTGAAAATGTTACTCAGTCTTGTCCTAGCAGAGGTTTATCTATCTTTATAACAAGCATAGCCCGCACTCTGTTGTTTCCCCTTTAGACTCTTTCCTTCTTGCTCTTGGGCTCATGTGTATGTCTCTCTCCTCTCAAAGTTAACAGAGCATTTTTCATCATTCACTTTCTGAAATAAAATCTGCCAACGTTTACAGATGTCTAAAGTCAGATGACTGAGTGATTAGAACAGTTTGACTCCTCCCTAAAGCTCATTGGCTTGTCTAGGAGCACTCCTGTGCAATGTGCTGGTGAAAATTATATGAAAAAATAGGGATAGGAGGCTTAAGGAATGGAAACTAGCTGGTGGAGGGGCCTACACACCAGTTCAGCATGAGAGCCTGAACTATGAAATAGCCAAAACAAAAACAAAACAAAAAAATATGTTTTGGGAAGCAGAATTTATACTTAGAGGCTTCTACCTCTTTATATATTTTTAGCTTCATATACTAATAAAACACTTTTTAAAAGCATGCATATGCAAGATACATCTGTTTAGGGAAATTATTTGCTAGATGCTTTTTTCAAAACTTAGTGGAAATATGTAAAACCCCTTCACCCCCTCCTTCTCTCTCTCTCTCTCTCTTCTTAGAAAAGGCATTCATGGAGTCTGGATCAGGTAGTGGTCACTGAAAAATCTTCTGTACTATCAGCAATGTTCATGACCTCATCTCAATACCCTTCTTAGAGTTATTCAGGACATTGCACTGTGGCGTAATAGGTCTAATCTTCCTCATGTGGGTGGCTAAAATATGCTTTTAGGTAAAAAAAAAAAAAAGTTTCTAATTTGACATGTAGACAAGTTTTCCAATGAATAAAGTTGAAACTAACAAAGAACTCATGAATGGACCATGGGTAAAACTTGTTAGTTCAGAAAAACATAATTTTTGAAGAATTTTGAGGATTGCCACCCCTCTAACTTCTAACTTCATTGCATCTTCTGCAGCTCAAAAAAATAATTCTGTGGCTTGTTCTTGTGGGAAAAACACCCATGACATCATAGAATTCAGCTTCAAGTTTCTTCTAAATTTGTATCAGCTCTCAAATAGTAGTGGCTGTGGTCAGGGAGACACAACAGAATGTGGCTACTATAAGCTATTACTCACTGGGGAAATTGAAGGGAGTTGATAGTGAACATTTTTTATTGAAAAGAGATCAAGGGTTGTCCTACTTTTGTGGCATTCTTTTGGTTTTGTGTTTATTGTTTTGTTTTGTTTTGTTTAATCTGGGGATGATCTTCGATGCTTTAGGGCAGTGAGTCTTAGATTTGAGAATCTGTCTTCTAAATCACCCTTCTACTAATTCAGAATGCCTGTGAGTGGGATTGGAAGTGTGTACTTTTCACAGATTCCCCGGCTGAGTCTGCTATATTCTCGTATTTCAGAATCTCCAAATCGTGGAAGAGTATTAATCCTATGATTTTAGAAGTTTTGTTTGTTTGTCTGAATGTTTTGGGTTTTTCCCTTTGTTTGTTTTTTATTTCATTAGCAACCTTTCCCCTCGATCTCACAAAAACACGACTCCAGATGCAAGGAGAAGCTGCCCTTGCTAGGTTGGGAGATGGTGCAACCGAATCTGCCCCTTATAGGGGCATGGTACGCACGGCCCTGGGAATTGTCCAGGAAGAAGGCTTCCTAAAGTTGTGGCAAGGAGTGACGCCTGCCATTTACAGACACGTAGGTATTTATCTTGATTCTAACTGGTAAGTTTGTTGAGTTCTGTATTTTTTTGCTTTTCAGCTGTATCCAAAAATCCAGCAAGAACATTGTTTTATTTATTTTCCTCACTGATACAGTAAATCAGTAGAAGAAAATATTTCCAGTTGTTATTTAGGAGTTAGTGCCCTAAGTTTTGAGAATGGCATATGGACATATTGAAACTGTCCAGGAGATCCTTGGGCCAAGCTGGCCAGCTAGGCTAGCTGGAAGTGGTGAGCAATAAAGTCAAAAGTGCAGAGGACAACAACTGATGTCAGCTTCAGACCTCCGCACATGCACACATGTGCATTCGGAGCCACACTAATAAGGTTCTACACACACGTGCGCATATCTACATGCCAACCACACCACACACACATACACATGGGGGAAAAAAACAATAAACTACCACCATATCTACAAAGCACTTTAAGATAATTGAATAAGTGTTACCACCTAGTAAATCTTGATATAAAGGGAGTTATAATTGTTTCGACTTGGCTGTATGTTTGAGTATTTTTCCCTGTTTGTTCTTTAATGATATAAGACAAAGAAACATGAATAATTTACATCATTTTTCCCTTACTTCAGAGACCTTAAATACAGTAAAAATTGAAGTAGGTTTTAAATTCAGAGTTCTGAATGAGCTTCAGGTAAATGTTTTCATGTTCTTTGAAAGTTAAAATATATTTATCTTTGCCCTGTACATCAGAGATCAGCTAGGCTGACCTGACAGAGGGCAAGGAGCCTTGCCTCATCTAGCTGTGGCACTAGGGTAGGCAGAGAACAGGTGAACCTACCTTTGTCTCTGTTTCCAGACTAAGTGCTTCTTTGGATTATTAGTGGTAACTGTCATAGAGAAAACTTTTCTAACCCTGCTTGCTTCCAGGGCACCACCCACAGGAATGGGCTTGTAGACTGGAGAACATGAAGTTGCTTCAAAAGAGACGCTGAGACTGTATGACCTTAGGCCTCTTCACCTTAGTGCTGTTTCCTTGGCCCAGAAAGCATCAATTTTAATCATGTGCAGGCTTGCTGTTAATATTCCATTCTTCACATGAGTAGGTTAGTGTAGAATTTTTTTAAAGAGTCAGAATTATGCACAGAAACCTATAATGTTTTATAATTTATTATTTTTTATGAAATAACAAGTCAAGCTTCCTAAAAGTTTGGTATTTCATATCAAAAAATCTCTTGTATGGGCACCATGTACTGAATTTAATGATGCATTTTCTATCTTCTAAACTGTTTCTCTTTTGGACCCATTACCTTTCCGTGGTTTGCCTCTTTCATTTGTGTGAGCCACTTCGTTGTTCTCCAGTTGAGATCTTTCTCGGTGTGCCTAAAACCTGGAAGGGAAGAAATGTTAATGAATTCTCTGGTGCAGTTACATTTGTTTATTCAGAGAGAAGATCCTTTGTATACCAAGCTTCCTACTTTTGTGTTTGAGTTGAAATCAACAAACAAAGCTATTTTGTGGGGTTCCTTTTCATTCTGTTTCTGCTCCCCTCCCTGTGGTAGTTCTCAAGATGGTCCAAATTGACCAGGAAGACAGGCATAGCTCCTCTTTCCTAGCCTTCCTGCGAGCTCTAGAATTCAGAAACCCTTCAGACTTTGAGCTTAGATGTAGTTGTGTGTAAGACAATAAATGGACTCAAGTTTGGTGAATTAATGTCTGTCAAAAAATAATAAGTAACCAACACTCAGAACCCACCTGGAGAAGCCATGAGGGAAAATAAGAAGTTAATTGCTAATGAATTTGATAGTTGCTGTGTTAGAACAGGCAATGTGGGCCAAGGATACCAAGAGCAACTTTCCCCAAAACACAGTGAGCCAAGTCCCAAAAGATGAAGAAAGATAAGCAAAGCGGAGAAGGGAGGATTTATTCTAGAGAGATCAGACAAGGAGTCAGAATTCCTCCCCTGAGAGATTAGTGAGGCCAGGTCACAAGGTCCTCTTAGTTCTTTAGATACAAGACTGAATTTGCGTTTTCACGCTCTGTTTTATGCAGTGTATTCAGGAGGCCGGATGGTCACCTATGAGCATCTCCGGGAGGTTGTGTTTGGCAAAAGTGAAGATAAACATTATCCCCTCTGGTAAGTTTAGTTTGGAAAACAGTATGTCATGACCACAGAGACTTTAATGTTTACTGATTATATTTACATAAACTTATCCACTTGTACTAAAATTGCTTTTCATAACAGACTTAAGGAATAATAGAAATCCAAATAAGTGAGAGTTGTGTACATACTGTGTACAGATACATAGCAGTGCATATGTACATTACTCCTGTTTATCCAATATTTTAATCTTAACTAATCCAATGGTTGGGGAGTGGAGACATGCCTACATGCCTATTACTCCAGCCCTTGAGAGGTAGAGGCAGGAAGATAAAGAGTTTAAGGCCAGCCTCCGTTACCTGTGACTGTGTCTCAAAAACAAATAATAATGAAGAATTCTATTGGAGCATCACTAATTGGAGCATCCTTTTTCAAATGCCATTGTCTTAGCTTTTTATTGTGGTGATAAAGCACAATGACCAGAAGTAACTTGGAAAGGAAAGGATTTATTTCACTTACACTTGCAGGTAAGAGACCATCACGGAGGATAGTCAGAGCAGGACCTCAAAACAGAAATGAGGAGGTGGGGCCTGAGGCAGAGACCACAGAAGAATGCTGCTTACTGGCTTGCTCCCCTTGGCTTGCTCAGCCTGCTTTCTTAAATAACTCAGAAACACCCGCCCAGGGAAGGCACTGCCCACAGTGGCATAGGCCCTCTCAGAATATCAGATATTAATCAAGAAAATGCCCACACAGGCTTGCCTATGAGCCAGTCTGGTGGGAGACATTTGCAAATCCCTCTTTTCAAATGACTCTAGATTGTGCCAAGTTAATTCGAGACTAGCCAGCACAGGACTTTTATTGTAGCTAGTCTGTTTTAATGAATATGAAAGTAGTACACTAAATCATTGCACGGCCATGTACTTTTATAATTATATTCAAACGACACCAGTCTCACTTTCAGAAATGCTTTGGTAAATTCAAGGCACTATATACCCGATAAAGTCCTTTAAACCCTTTACATCCTAATGCATTCTTCCATGTGCCTTTTACTTAGATACCATTAATCCCAAAATTAATTTTCTCAATGAAAAATTATTCTCTCAGAAAACATCACCCAAGAGTAAACTAGCATCTCTCTAGAGGCGAGCTAATTTGTAATTAATGCATGTTTTGTTTCTGCTTTTTTTCAGGGTCTTTTTTTCAGGTATTATTATAAGTTTTTGTGTGGTCCAGTTTTTAAAGCTTGTGTCCAGGAAGTACACCATGTTTCCCCTTTTTTGTATCAGTTCTGCTGAATGAAGGCTAACAGTAAGGTCTATCGTCTTCTGCGCTGGACAGCTCTTGCTTGTTTCAGACAGTGGGCTAGCATAGCCTCCCTTAGGAATCATGTGAAATTTCTTAAAGAAAAAATACCTGGGAGTGGATTTCACAGTCCTATAAAGGACAGCAGGCTTCCTGCAAAACTTGTTTTGTATTATTCGGACCCTTTTTATAACAGAAGGAAGACACTGTATTGAAGATACACCCTTTGTCAGTTCTGCCAAAGCACATTTAGCAAACAGTTTTATATTTAAAGCTTCTTGTTCTCTGAAGTTGAGGTTGTCACTTAATTTTTTTTCTATTGTCCTTGCTTTTTTTTCATTTTTATAAGTTTTTTTCTTTCTTTTGCTTTTAGGTTGTAAATGTAGAAGTTTGGAAAAGAACGTTAGCAGTTGTGGGACTTGAACCCATACACTAATGTACTCCATTCCCAAGATGTAAGAATAATGAATACATTTGATGTACTTTAAACCAAATCCTCATTGTCCGGGGTATTTAGGTGCCTCTGGTTCTTTTGAGTCACTGACTTCTTTGGCTTCCTGGACACTACGCTCTTTGACCCTTGAGCATCTCTTTGGCTCTCTTTTGTCTTTTCTTCTTACATGGGCCTCCAACTATGATTCTAAGGGCCAAGGCAAAGACCCAGCCATAGTCATCAGTGTTTCACAGGGAAAGCCCAGTGCTCCAAGGATGTGTGCTCATTCCTGAATGTTGAGGAATTGTGTTCTCTTTTCTCTGTATGCCTGGTGTGTTCCTGTATCTCTGTAGCCTTGATTACACTTACAGGCTGAGATCCAAATCAACCTGTACAGAGTTGACACTCAGTTTCCAGGTGGGTCTCTGTGACACAAGTTCAGTACTACATTCTTTCGTTTTGTTCATGCCAAAGACTCATATTTCCATCATATCATTGCTTATTAGCAGGCCAGTGAGAAGGCTCAGTAGATGAAGGAAATTTGCTTCCAAGCCTGAGTTAATCATGGGGACTTAAATGCTAGAAAGAGAAATGACTCCCACAAGTTGTCTTTGTCTTCTGATTCTCTCTCTCTCTCTCTTTGTGTGTGTGTGTGTGTGTGTGTGTGTGTGTGTGTGTGTGTGTGTGTGTGCGCGCGCGCGCGCGCGTGTCCCTCCCCCCTCTCTTACACACACTAAAAAAGAGAAAATTTAAAGAACCATAGTACCTTTATACAATAAGAATTCCTATGGCAGCTTTCACCACAGCCATGTGTGTTGTTCTTCCTTTTGAAAACCTCAGGGCTTTGAACTTAAGAGATGGGCTTGCATCCCATTTTTCTCCCTTAACAGGGAACATGGATAAACTGCCTCACCTCTCCCACCTTCGGTTCTCCCCACTGCACAAGTGATGCCTACCTTTGGATGAGATAATCTACTAGTGCCTATTGCTTTAAAATTTAAAATTTATAGCCAGACAATGGGAGGCAGAAGAAGGCAGATCTCTGTGAGTTCCAGGCCAACCTGATCTACAAAGCAAGTTCCAGGATAGTCAGGACTATTACACAGGAAAACCCTGTCTCAAACAAATTGTTTTTAATTATAACAGAAATTATAAAGAGTAGTTCACAGGGGCTGGAGAGATGTTCAGCAGCTAAGAACATGTTCTGCTCTTCTAGAGGACCAGAGTTCAGTTTTCAACACCAACTCCAAGGGATCTGAAGCCACCTTCTAGCCCCCTCAGGTACCACACACACACACACACACACACACACACACACACACACACACATACACACACACACACACACAGAGAGAGAGAGAGAGAGAGAGAGAGAGAGATTAAGAAAAATACTTGTAAAATAGTAAATAGCTCACCATAAATAATCCGAATTTGTAACATTAAAACAAACAAAAAACGATAGCTAGCACCCAGGGAAAACAAGAAAAGCATTTTGAGAGACCCAGTTCCCAAAAGAAGTATAAATGTTCATTACACATGTCAAAGCAAGTAACATCACTAATAAACAGGGGAATTAATTCAAACTCCCTTTAAAGTGTTGTCAAAATGTAAAGCAATAGAACCTTTTATAACATACACTGCCTATTAAACCTTCTAATGTGTGATTTGGGGTTGCAACACTGTGATTGTTATGGCTGAATCCTGCTCACTGTTGGCTGAGAGTAGAGGAGCTTTAGCCTACAAGTTTCTTCAGAGGGAGGAAGGCTATCAAACCTGTCACTTGGAAAACCAGCTCAGTCATGGCTTAAAATTGGGGCTTCCCCATCTTCACCCCTTAGGCTGATTGCATGTCTGCTGTTTTTTCACCCTGCAGTCATAAGGCTAGGGACAGAGAATTAATGAGACCAAGTGTCTGTACCATTACAGCCATTTTTCTTTCCTTTTGATTCAGGTGGAAGGATTTCAGATTTTCCCTTTAGTGCCTTTTGATCCCTGGACCTGCCCACCAATAAAGAGTCAGGCTGTCTGCTTTTCTGTCCTTTGTCTGTGTTTTACTGTATCTTTAACCTTCTACCCAGGGCCTATGCAAGTTCAGTGTGGTTCCCTTATAAAATCTGTGAAATGGGTGACAAAACAAAACAGCAAACCAACTGTTCCCTTTGCGATTAGGAAATCGGTCATTGGAGGGATGATGGCTGGTGTCATTGGGCAGTTTCTAGCCAACCCCACCGACCTGGTGAAAGTTCAGATGCAAATGGAGGGAAAACGGAAGCTGGAAGGGAAGCCCTTGAGGTGAGTCACCCAGGAAACTTACTTTTCCTTCCCATTTTCAGTCTCCTGTTTCTTGGACGTTTATCTAATACCTTGCTTTTGTGATCTAATGTCTACTAAAGGAGTTAACACTGATGTTTTCCATTTGAACTTGCATCTGTGAAGAGGTATGCTAGCCCGACTGCACAATGACTTGCATGTGCTCTGTATCGTGTGTTTATAACTCTTTGCTCCTCCTCCTACAAAAGGCAGTTAGACTAGTTCCCTTGTTGTACCAAAATTCTGATCCCCCAAATCACCAAGAGAACCATTCTGATGCAAAAGCAAATAGTCTTTTATTGTTTAACGAGTTAACTGTCTTAACTCAGTTCCCTCTTTAACCCAACACAATCAATGGTGTAAGAAGGACCCAGGGGAACATCGAGGCGGGGAATTTATTGGGGTGAGCAAGGGGAGTGTCTAGGGGGTTCACAACAGTCTCAGGATTAGTGAGCTTCTGAGCCTGGATGACCTGGCCTGAGTTGATTGGTCAACTGGTTGTTATGGCCTATAGGCCCTCCCAGGGCAGTTGCTATGCTGTACATGCCCTGTTATGCCATTGTTACCATAAGCACATCCAGAGTCTGCCAGCTAACTTCTGATTGGTTCCTTGCCACATGGAGGGTATCTGACCTCCTAGTGACTGGGGCAGGTCTGGCAAGATCAGACATGTGCTGAGTCAGTGGTCTACATCTTACTGGGTCTTTTCTGCAGCCTGTCATGGCTGTTAAAGCAAGGGGCTGGGTGAGGGTCTGGTCCCTTCACCCTGATCCAAGTTGATATAAACAATTTAGACAGCCATGTATTGTCTTTTAGGCTTGTAATGTCAGCACATGGGAGGCTAAGGCAGAATTGCTGAGAGTGTGAGGCCAACCTGAAGTAGGAAGTGAACTCAAGACTACCCTGGTCTATAGGTGACACTGCGTTTCAAGAGGAGAGATAGTGGGAAGGAGAATGGGAAAGAGAATGGGAAAGAGAATGGGAGGGAGGGAAGGAGAGGGAGGGAGGGAGGGAGGGAGGGAGGGAGGAGGGAGGGAGGGAGGGAGGGAGGAGGGGGGAGGGGGGAGGGAGGGAGGGAGGGTGGAGAACAAGAGAATGAGAATTTAATCCCTAATACTGTCACTATGTGCTGGCATACTAAAAATTACTTATCACACAGTCTTTGTCTTTCCTTTTTTTTTTTTGTTGTTGTTTTTCCAAGACAAGGTTTCTCTGTGTAGCCCTGGCTATCCTGGAACTAGCTCTGTAGACCAGGCTGGCCTCAAACTCATAGAGGACTGCCTGATGCTGCCTGCCAAACCACCCAGCCTTGTCTTCATTTTTATAAAGAGATTCCTGATGGCTAGCACTACTGTCTCTAAAAACCTTATTTTTCCTTTTGGAAAGAATGTTGAAAGGTCAATGATGCTAATTTCTTTTAGCCTGTTTCTTTTGGGAAAGGATAGGCTCTGATAAGCAGAATGTCCCAGCCAAGGATAGTGCAGGAGACCTGAGCTGAGTATGAAGAGCTCTGCTCCTGCCAATACTCTGAGCTGGACCTTATGAGCAGGGCTGGTGCCTTCCTTGAGTGTTCACCATTGAACACTCTCTAGCCTGCCCTGCAGTAGCCTGAGCCTCCTGCAGCATTATGTGGGTGGGGAGGGAGTGCTCATCAGGCAAAAGACAGCACTCTGACTTAGCAAGGGGCTACACTGCCTGTCCTGTTGCCTTTCTAAGAGCTTCTAATCTCTGAAAGCCTACTACAAAAACCCAGAAGTACACGTGTTCATCTGGGCTCCATTTGTTTCTGTTTTTATATGTTGGGTGGATAGCTTGCTTGCTTTCCTTTGCCTCTAATGTTGGGAAGTTTTGGTTGGCTGTACTTGATTCATTGTAAGAAAGAAAGGAAGGAAGGAAGGAAAAAGAAAACAGCGTGTGGATCTCAGGACCATGGGTTCCCATGTAGACAAATCACAGGAGCGATTATGCATGTCAAAATGGCACATTGTCCCTGGGTGAGATTCAGAGACTGTGGTGCCTACATAAAAGCCACACAGCTAGCAAGTGAAAAGCAGGAATCCCACTCCAGAGCCTCTTGGGCTGCTTTTCTCTTAACAGACACTGGCAGATTGTCTCACATTCCACTGTGGTTTTCCCCTGCATGCAAATGTAAGAGCAAAACAAAGATAGGATGGTAATTTTCACAAAGATGATGTTATTTAATTAAGAATTCTTAGATCCTCTTTTCTAGTTTTTGACCTAAAAAGGAAATCTTGCTTATGAGATAAAACTTTTAAAAATTTTTATTACCATTATGTCATGTGTATGGGTGTTTTGCCTGCATGTATGTCTGTGTACATAGGGAGAAAGCCAGAAGAAGATATTGGATCTCCTGACACTGGAGTTACAGGTGATTGTGAGCTGCCACGTGGGTGCTCGAAATTGAACCCAGGTCCTCTGGAACAGCAGCCAATACTCTTAAGCAGTGAGCCATCTCTCCAGCCCAAGATGATAAAAGAGTATGAGAGAGTCAGTTTTTGCTGCGTTTGGGGCATGTTAGGAAGTGATCTATCACTGAGCTACACCCCAGACCTGAGTCGGTGGCTTTTTAGCATTGTTTGAGTGTATATGTATTATATGTATATGTATGTGTGTGTATATATATATATATATATATATATATATAGAGAGAGAGAGAGAGAGAGAGAGAGAGAGCCCCTATATCACCAGTAAAGTGGAGGCTAACAACTATTGCTTTCTCCTGTAATTAATGTGAGAATTGGTGATATAAAATTCCAAATAATGGTATTTTGACCATTTTACTAAACTTTGAAGAGAAAATGACAACAGAGTTTATAATGCTGCCCATTAGAAATGTTTAAATCATGTTGGGCATAGCAGTACATGCCTATACTCCTAGTACGTAGGAAGTTGGGGCAAGAGATTTACAAGTTTGAGGCCAGCTTGTGCTAAATAACAAGACTCAAAACTAGAAAAGAAAAAGAATAGAGACAAAAAGGAAAATGTTGGGATAGAGATTGGGTCAGCAGTGAAGAGCATTGGCTACTCATGGAGCAGGCCCAGGTTCAGTTCTCAGCACCCACATGGTGGCTCACAGCCGCATGTAGCTCCAGTTCCAGTGGGATCCAGTGTACACTTCTGGGTCCATAGGATCCAGGCATGTGGTACACTTCCATACATGCAGACAAACCACTTATACATATAATAATAAATCATTTTTAAAAGGGAAATGTTTGAATCAAAGGTTGACCTTTCAGCAGCAAATTATTCAGATTATCTAGAAATTAACTCTTATAATCCTTTAATTTCTAATTATTCTGAATGAATATTATTTCATTCCTAATTGTATCTATTGACCTTTGTTGACTTGTGCAGATCTGTGTGCAAGACCTGGGTTTGAAGACCTTAAAAAATGGAGGGGACTACAACAGTCTAATGCTGTAGACAACTTTACTCCAGGTTCAGTGTACACAAATGTCACAGAGAAAGCAATGATCCAAGGAAGGTTGTTGGAGTTCAGAAAAACACATAAATAAATGTCAGTAAGCAAAGACTAAATGTTAACAGAGCAGCTCTTCCCCAGAAATTTCTCAAGACAGAGCAATTTAAACACAGTTGCCTGACACATACTATAGATTGTATCTGGGTAGACACAAAGCAAGGCAGAACTGAGCACAACACTCAGCATGTCATTTCACCAGATTGGATTCTAAAGCTATGTTCTGACATCCAACAAGAATAAACATGTCTTGTAAATTGAGTGCAAATAGTTGTTGCAGGAGGCATGCAATCACATGTGGGACCAATCCAGGTAGCAGAATGCACTTGAGGTCAAAGGCCCCCTGCCTTTTGTCCTGGAGCCTCTCCCACAGCTCCCCAAGGCCTTGTTCACCATCCCTCATTCCTTTGCCTGTGTGAAGGTGAAATTTACACGTCTGCCTCCCATGTGCAAGAACACAGAGACTAACATTTCTCTGTTATTTTCCTTAGATTTCGTGGAGTGCACCACGCGTTTGCAAAAATCTTAGCTGAAGGAGGAATACGCGGGCTGTGGGCAGGCTGGGTACCCAACATTCAAAGAGCTGCGCTTGTGAACATGGGAGGTAACAAGCTTCTTGAATCTCTAAGCTGTCATCACCAAGTTATGAGAGCCAACACTGGGGTGTGCAAGGCATTGTACTTTTCAATAACAGGAAGCAGTAACTGAATGTTTTTATCTTGGAGCATTTTCACCCCATTCAGTGATGTACAAAGAGGACCAAAGACAGAAAAGTGTTCCCATAAGCAGAAAAGACCAAGCTATCTATGGCCTCCTGCCCCAGTCCAGACTTTGAGATGAAACTGACGTGTATAGTTGCCTGACAGTCACTCTGCCCAGACGCCCAGGTCTCGGTACCTGAGGCTCAACCCCTGTTCCTTTATAATTATTCCTGAATAGCATGGTGTGCAGCCTGGAAATGGGAAAGTTCCTCCCATAATTTATCTCTATCCCTCTCATATTTAATTACTAGTTTTTTTAAAAAAAAAAATACCATAACTATAAAGTTTAAATTGGTCAATTATACATCAAGGAAGGTAGAAAAGACTAAAACCCATATTTTGGAAGGTTGAGTCAGAAGAGTCGTGAGTTCAAGGCCAGCCTGAATTATAAAATAAGACCTGTGTCATAAAAAATTTAAGACATATCAGAAAAATATTCTTATTTAGGAAATGCTATTAATATAGTAATATATTACTAGTAAAGCTATACTTACCACTATTAGGGAAAATATAAGAGGGGAAACATTTTAAAACTATATGTTGACAGATACCTTTTTTGAGAAGTTAGATATAGCCTTCCCTATAAAGAAACATTATTTTAAATGTATATCCCTAATTTTATATCTTCAAAATCCAGAACACATAAAAACATACATGGGCATAGCATTTCATAACACCAAGAGGCTAATGGCCATACCACCACCAGTCTTGAAATTGGCAATGACTATGCTTCAGATATAAAGTGAGTATGTCTATACCATGGGTACTGGTGTGCCAGCCATGTTTGTTCACCAAGATGAACTTGAAATATTCGAGAATTAGAATACAGGAAAGATTATAAGCAACAGGGTCCAGTAAAGAAGCAGCTTGTCTGACTTGTTAAGGATACAGAATTTGGGGTATAGAAATGAAAGCTGTGTTTCTGTCATCCTAGTTTTTCATCTCTGGGGACAGTCATCTCATGTGTATGTGCAAAGCAGGCGTGTAGATGTCAAAGCTCCCAGCTACTTCCATCTTCTAAAATCATCTTAAACCAACCTCCCAACCACAATACCTGCTACTTCAGTATCCTTAGTAACCATCTTAGTTAGGGTTTTATTGCTGTGAAGAGACACCATGGCCACAGCAACTCTTAGAAAGGAAAACATTTCATTGGGGCTGGCTTACAGTTTCAGAGCTTTAGTCCATTACATCGTGGCAGCATGCAGATAGATGTGGTGTTGGAGAAGGACCTGAGAGTTCTGTATCTTGATCAATGGGCAGCAAAAGGAGGCTGTGTCACACTGGCCAGAGTTGAGCATTTGAGCCCTCAAAGTCCACCTCCACAGGGACACGCTGCCTCCAGTAAGGCCACACCTCCTCAAGTGCCATTCCCTACAAGCTATGGGGCCACACCTATTCAAACCACCACTGTAAACTTCCAACAGAAAAAGAAAAACATCAAACTAACTCCCAGCTATCTAACTGCCCTCACCATCCCCCCACCCCCCCGTCCCCATCCCCACAGTTGTACAGGCGATCTATCCAGAGAGATTTCTCTAGTCACTGATCCGGCATGACGTCGGTGTCCTTATCACCTTCCACTGGCCTCTCACTAGATAACCAAGTGGGAATTGTGGAACATGATGTACGATTCTGCAGAACTTCCCCAGTGCTTTCAGATGCCTGAGCAGTTCATTGTGTCTGCTGACAGGAGCTCAGCAGTAAGCTGGGAGCTGAGAGACCACACCCCTGCATGAAAGAAGCTGTTCTTCAACTCTGCTTTCAGTCTCATCCCCCTCTGGTGTGTGATTTTCTTCTATACATCCTTTTCCATGTCTCTGCAGTTCTGTGAGGTCATCACTGCCTTTCTCTTCAACTGTGTGTCTCTGTCCTCCACGACATGGGGAGCCCCTGAAGGCAATGGCCATGATTTTACTCACCTCCCCGCTCCCACAGTCTTTCATATGGACTCATCAGATGTTCAGGGCTTAATCAGTAAAAGAATCCTTTCTAGGATGGGTATGTCTTTAAGGAATCGATGTGTAGTGTTTTTTGAGAACTCAAGTAACAGATCACTTACATGTGGAAGGGAGTAAATCTGTGTTCTGTGTCACTCCATGGAAGTCTGCTCTGTCTCACTGGTAGCTAATTTTTTTTTTTTAACAAGCTAATCCTTGTGATTGTAATTTCTCAGTTTGTTCCTTCCAAGTTTGCCTCAGCTCTCTCCCAAGTTCCAGTTGCTTTCTCAGGGTCTTTCTCGGACTGTGTCACCTTGAAGGAATCTAAACTAAACTTCATTATCAAACCACTTCCTTCTCCATTCTTCATTGTCTCAAAATACCCCCCAAACCATCTTGTTGTATTGGTAGGAGATTTGTCTCTTTCCTTGTCCCTTGTGTTGGGTAGTCACTGAGGGCAGTTAATTCTATCTTCTCTTTATCACTGGAGCTTCTTTGTTCCAGAAACCACATCAGTGGTCCTTGGTACACCATAGCCTCTTTGCCACACCATCCCTGAACTGGCTTTGCAAAGGTGACCAATGCTGTTGTCGTGTTAAAAAAAAAAAAAAAAGCTGTCTGTTTCCATCTTTATCTCCAAAAATAATAGCTCTTCCTTTTATATTGTTCTAAGCAACTTAGAAGCTTGCCTTCATCTTTTCTTTCTTCTTTTTTCTATATTCGATCTGCCAGCCATTTCTGCTTTCAGAATTTATGCAGAAGCTAAGCAGGACTCCACAACACCGCTACCAAGCCAGCATCATCTCTTACTAGGATCAGTGTGATGATCTCCTTGTCTTCCTACAGTGTGACCTCTGAGCCTCTCCACAGTAACCTGGGCCAGCACTGTCCCCTGCAGTCCTCTGTCTGCTGTGTGTGCTCTGCCACCCCAGCCTTCTGCATCATCATTCGCCTTCCAAGCCGGCTTCTGCCTCATGACAAATGCTTTCCTTTCAGCTATCTAAACAGCCATTTTTCCATGCTTCCTTTAGGTCTCTGGTAGATGTCATTTTAGCAAGAGACCTTCCTTTTTCCCCAAATGTCAGGATTCATCGCACTGTCTGTTCTTTGGGCTCCTTTTTCTTTTCCCACATGTCTGCAGAGTGCTTACTTTAAAACCTACTGCCATCTGGACATTTGGTGGTCTGTTTTGCTTGTTTCATCTTCCACCATTGAGCAGAGATGCTCCTCTTACCGACTTGCCCCAGCTCCTAGAGAATGAGCGTCTCTACCCTCAAACATGTTGTCTGTTCTCAGCACACCACACCACAGTTCATTCACCTCTTCTTCACTGTGGGTCATCGTCATAAACCCCAGCACTGTGGTATAACTCTCCAGTCTAAAATTCTTTAATAACTTTCTATTGTCATTAGAAAAGAGTGTGATAAGCTTAATGTACAACAGGTCGAGATCTGTTGGTTATAACTGGCTGGGTCTTAACTAATCTACCTCAGGTTCAGACAGAAATTTCCCAGTCCAAAGACCAAAACTTCCAGAGGGTAAGATAGCTAGATACAATGAGTGTCCATTCCTGCTTTCTTCCTTGCCTACTATTTGTAGCTTTGCCTGACTCTGCTTAAAAAAAGAATGGCATCTTCCATTCTGCTGCCCTAAGTCCAGCCCTAAGCCCAGCATATTCTTAACACAAAAGATATTCACTGGTGAATGAATGACTACCCAGCCCTTTTCCCTTTGCCAGACTTAACCACCTATGATACAGTAAAGCACTACCTGGTGTTGAACACACCGCTTGAGGAGAACATCGCCACTCATGGTTTGTCCAGGTAGGTGGCTATTTTGAGCCACTTTTGTTTTCTCTATTTCTCTGTTTAATTTTACTTTTAAATATGTGTATGCATTTGTGTCTGTTTGTGGCCATATACATGTGAGTGCAGGTGACTCCTGAGACCCAAAGACTATATCGTATCACCTTGAGCTGGAGGTACAGGTGCTAGGACCTACACACTCTTCTTCCGTAAGAGTAGCAAGAGCTCATAACGCTCTGCCATCTCTCTAGACCCATGCATGGCCATGTCTTGAATTGTTGGCATCAGTTCTAACTTTGGGGATCTTTCGGTCAAGAACATTATGCTATGGTCCTGAGAGAAGGATGATGCTATGTTCAAAGAGTCATTTTCTTCAAGTTTGTTGCTACTAAAATGTGGGAGGGACAGATAAAATCATGGCATATTTTAGATTAAACTCAGCAAAGATTTGTAACATTTGGCTGCCCCAGGGGGCAGTTTCTGATGATGGTCTCTTTAACCCAATTCAGCAGATATGTGTGGCCTTCTGGGCTGATTGTCCCAGTCTGGGTCTTGCAGTGGCCCTGCCTAGGGAGCTCACCAACAGGGAGAACTAGACAAGTGTGAACACTATGAACAGTAAATAAGGAGAGAAAAGAATAAGTCCATACAGGCCTCAGAGGAGTGAAGAAAAACAAACAAAAAATCAAGCGTAGAGGGAAGGGTTATAGCAGAGGGTGCAGAATTAGCCATGAGTGCTTGAGGGATGCAGCTCTTCAGCATTCCTTCTCTCTGACACACAATTCCAACTTCTCCATCAGAATGGGGGACTTTTGGTGTCTGCTGTCCTTCATGTCACAGGGATTTGTCTCAGCTGGCTCCTGGACTTGTTGCCAAAGACCGAAAAATCTTCAAACCCCCTACACTATTGAGATGACCTTAGACATGCAGAGTAATATGAATATTCTCAAGTTGATATTGGAGTTACACTCCCTCCTTCCCTGCCTACCCGCTCTCCCCCCCACCCCCATCCATGTGTGTGTGTGTGTGTGTGTGTGTGTGTGTGTGTGTGTGTGTGTGTGTGTGTGTGCCAACAATATTCCTTTGTACATGCTACTTTCTGGCCTTGTAACACCTCCTCCAGATCTGCACTGACAGGTGACTCAGTCACCCCTACAGCCTTTCCCTGCCTGCCTGTCATGTGTTTAATTGGTTCACACATGTCATGTTTGCCCATTCTGCTTTTTCCTAGCACTGGTCAGTATCTGAAGACAGCCATTTTTCCCTGTCCTCTCCCTGAATAGCATTTAGACGTACCCAAAAAAGGATTTCCTTAACCATTTATTATAGTAGTAGTGGGGGGGGGGCAGGTGTGGGGGTGTAAATGTGTGACTGTGTGCCATGCAGGAGTGTGGGGGTCAGAGGGCAGCTTTCAGCAGTCCGCACTCCCTTCTACTATGTTTCATCAAGCCTGCCTGACAAGCACCTTCTTTTCCCAAGCTATCTCAAAGGGAACAATCTTATCTCTCTTGCCCTACATGAAAGGAAGCCTGGA
Source organism: Cricetulus griseus (assembly GCF_003668045.3). NCBI lineage: Eukaryota > Metazoa > Chordata > Mammalia > Rodentia > Cricetidae > Cricetulus > Cricetulus griseus. Next base: position 29,956,136 of record NW_023276807.1, on the reverse strand, counting down.
ACCAGGAGGCACATATCTGCTGGCTGGCTATGCTTTAAATATTTCCTGTCCCTTTACATAATTAAGCATTAATTGTAATCTCAAAGAATACTTCACACGCCATTCTTTTTCAGTATTAAATGCCTTTTTTTAGAATTTGGCAGCTACTTAAATATTCTCTTTAAATTTCATTTCTTTGTGTCTACAGTTTGTGTTCTGGACTCGTAGCTTCTATTCTGGGAACACCAGCTGATGTCATTAAAAGCCGAATAATGAACCAACCCCGAGACAAGCAAGGAAGGTAGATAAAGCCCGTAGTGCCCATGTGCTGGAGTATCAGCCGCACTCTCGGTTTTTCAAAGATGCTTTCTTGTAGGTCTATATGATAGAGATGCGTTTGTGTGTTTTCCTGTCCAATGGAGCAATTGGTCACATGAAATTACCTTCTCTTTGTCTGATGCACATATACTAAACCTTTGGGGACGTGAGTGAAAGGTCATATTATTTAGACACGAAGTAGTCACTGTGGCTTTATTGTTTTCCAAGCGTTTTGAAAGCTTACTCTGCTAAGAATTTGCAGACCGCTCTGTTCAAATCCTGGGCTCTTAGGTAACAGGATGTGATGTATTATAAAACAGTGTGTTCTCTCTGGAAGTGGTTGGATGCAGTGAGCTCAGAGAGGACCAAGGGGCGATAGGAAAGAAAGAATCCACAAGGAAATGCCTGTGCTCAAATGAAGATACCTATGTCAGTGAATCGCTGATGCTCTTTGTTCTAAATAAGCAGACAGCATTTGATAATAACCTTCCCTAGATGGCTTTATTTGCATCTCTGTTTACACAGGAGGAAATGTGACAGTGCTCTCATTCTCCTTGCAGGGGACTTCTGTATAAGTCATCAACTGACTGCTTGATCCAGGCTGTCCAGGGGGAAGGCTTCCTGAGCCTGTATAAAGGCTTCCTGCCATCCTGGCTGAGAATGGTAAAGATGGGGTCTTCTGTTTTTTTTCCTTTATTGTTGTTTTTTTTTTTTTGTATTTAAATTACATGTACCTTACTTTGCATTTTCTCTTATGGTGAAGGGCTTGGCCCTGCCACCACAACAGGCCCATCCATCCTTTGTTTTTAAAATACTTTTTTAGGTTTTTGTTTTTTCACCTGTCCTTAGAATCATATTTCCTTTCTCGACAAAGCTAAGTGATCCATTATTTATTAATAAATAGGCTGACAATCTGTTGTAGATAAAGACACACTATTTATGATTTACTTATTTGCTGTCTTCTTATCTAACACACCCTGGGCTGGGGTGTATACACAGATTTCAGAATGGAGCTCTTCTGAGGAAATTTTGCTGTTTCAAAATGTGTTATTTTGGTGACAGAGTTATCCAGGTGTTGTTAGCACAGAGACCCTGCTTTAGAAGAAGGCGGTGTGCCAATGCTTCTGCCATTTACTACAATGCAGTGAGACGCAGCAGTAGAGTCAGTAATGTAGTAAGGCTAACTAAAAGCAAGGCACTTTTGAAATATGGATGAGCTGTGGAATTAGAAACTCAAACAATCAAAACTTGACATAATAGAATAATAATACATAAATATCTCTACCCATGTTTGAGTGCATGCCTTGTAGTAAGAGCTTGTCCTTAATAAAAAACTGTAAATAGCAAGTTAACAGGAAGAATTGCTAGTGCCATGGAGATACACAGGGTCTACACTGGGGAATTGAGAAGGCCTCCTTAGAAAAGACTTTTGAACTGAGATTTGAAGAATGACTAAGGCTAGGCCATGCAAAATGGTGAGAAAACATTCTCCAGAGAGGGGTGGAGGTATACAGAGAGCCTAGGGGTAGGGAGTAGGAAGCCCAACTGGCCAAGATGCAGAGACCTAAAAGAGGTGAGCAGAAGGCGAGAGAGAGAGAGAGAGAGAGAGAGAGAGAGAGAGAGAGAGAGACGAGAGAGAGAGAGAGAGAGAGAGAGGCAGGGAGCAGCTGAAGTGGGCCCTGTGAACCATGCATGCTGGGGTGGCTTGAGGCTTAGCCACTTCTGCACTTTTAAATCTAAACTCTGTCTTCCCTGAGTTGAGAAAAAGGCCTGGGGTGATCAATGAAGCTTAATGGTGGAGCAGAAGGAAGTCAGGCAGTGAGGGAAGAGGATACCTTTAATGGGTATTTGGGGTACAGGAGACTGATGAGCTGAGGATAGCAGAATGGCCAGAGAAGATAAGGAGAAAAACAGGCCCTGGACAATTGGTGCTGACATCAGTTTGATCAAAAGGCATCATTTGCAGGGCAAGAAAACTGTAGATTCAATCAATTTAATTTTTGATACAGATAGTTCTGGGATGCCACTAGGACATCTGAATGGACAGATATATAGAAGACTACCTTCCTATCAGAATTGGATCAAAACCAGAATCTTAGAGGGGAATGTAGGGATGGAGATGCAGGGAGTGTAAGTACTGTCCACTTACAGATGGAAACCGGGAATATGTGCTTTCCATCACTATGGGATAGTAGCTGGTTATTAACAAGAAAATTGACAGCAAAAATTCTTAGCAATGTCTGATAAAAATACGTTAGTCAGCCTTTCATTGCTGTAACAAAATACCTAACACTGAACAAAACAACCCGAAAGAAGAGAAGAGTTTATTTGGTCTCAGGGTTTCAGAAGTTCCAGTCTACGATCAGCTGACTCCACTGCTTTTGTGGGCTGGTGAGGCAGAGCATTCCTGGCAGGAGCGTGTGTCAGAGCAAAGTTGCTCATTTTATGGTGACCAGGAAGTAGAGAGGGCTCTACAGAAGGGACCAGGGACTGGTGCACCCTTCAAAGATTCCCCCCTACACACACCCTGCCCAGGAAGTAGAGGGACAGGTTCACACTTCAAAGACTACCTAGCACACACCCTGTCCAGGGGTTGTTGTAAAGTGCTTGCTGTGTAAACATGAGGACCAGAGTTGGATCCCCAGCACCTATGTAAAGAATCAGGTGTGTGGTATGCACCTGTAACCCAAGCCCTGGGGGATGTGAGCAGATACATCTCAGGGACTCACCAACTGGCTAGTCGAGCAGAAAAGAGGAGCTCCAGGTCTCATTGAGAGATGGTATCTCAAAAAAACAAGGTAGAAAAGCATTTGAGGGAGACACCCATCCAACACTGACCGCTGGCTTCACACACACACACACACACACACACACACACACACACACACACACATATCCTAGTGAGCACACCTGCACACACATACATACAACACCCACACACTCATGGCACCCCGGGGACCTACTTTCTCCAACCAGGCAACCTCCTAATGAATGAGTTAACTGTCTATTGATAAGGTCAGTGCCTCCATGATCCCATCATGTTTCAGTAGTGCCACCAGCTGGGGACCAACCCTTCAGCATAAAAGCCTTTGGGGGAAACACTTTAGATTCAGACAGTGATACACAGTGTACAAAAACTAATTTAAACAATGAAACCCCACCTTATTTTGGTGGTCTTGATTTGCCTAAAATAATTTTAAAATTGAGTATTTCTTATTTAACTATAGATTTGAGGGAAGGGCAAGGCTTACACAGAAAAGGAGCTATTAGAGGTACTGGTCACACTCAAGAATAAGATGCTCATTTTGTCAAAGGAAATGACAATGAGAAATAAGTAGTTGAAAGTTATAAAAACGGTGAGCATCAGTGGAATCACTTTGTACATCTCTAGTGCTCTTCTCATCCCAACCGTGGCTTAGCCCATTGAACTCTCCCAGCTATCTGTGCTGTGAGCTGCTGTCATATCCTCCCTTTTATAGAGGAGGAAATAAAGGCATAGCACCCTCGTAGATTGACCAAGTTAGGCCATTAACTGGTATTTCTTAGCATCAACCCCAGGCAGTGTGACATTGGAGGACATCTTTCTAAGGAGCTTGTCTCTGTAAGTGGCATGAACAATACTGTGTGGGAGTACGGATGACACAGAAAACATGGCTGTAACCTTTAGCTGTCTGAAGGCCACAAAAGGCTTCAAAGGGTTGCCATTGTTCTGGGCTATCATGATTCTATAGGCTTTTGTCAAACAAGAGAGGAAGGAGTAACATGAGCATCAGCATCGTGTGTGGAAGTAGAGTGACACAGGCGTTTTCTAAAGCACCTACTATGTGCTAAGTGCTTCACACACAAGAATCGTTTCTAAATTCGTACAAGAACACAGTAAGGCAGACATTGTCATTTACATTTTCAGGTGGAAACCAGGTCTCTGTGTGTAAGAGATTTGCTCAAGTCCATATGGCTGTGGCAGAGCACAACTGTCCTCCCAGCTGTCCTTGACTCTGACTCTTCTTTCCTTACTGGTTCAGTGCACTGAGTTCCTCAAGATCTTTTAGTTAGTTGATAGAAATCTTGAAAGAATAAAGAGAGATGGGGGCCGTAGAGATGGCTCAGTGGTTAAGTGCTTGCCACAGAAGTGTGTGGCCCGAAGTACAGATCCCTAGAACACACATAAATGTCATCTCTGTGTGGTGGCCTGCTGTAATTCCAGTCTCTGAATGCAGAGGTAGGGATCCTCAGAATAAGTGGGCTAGCCAGACTAGCCATATCAGTGAGCTCTGTGTTTGATTGAGAGACCCTACCTCACTGAATAAGGCAGAAGAGCATTTGAGGATGATTCCTGACATCAACCTTGGCTCCTTCCACATGCATGCATGTACCACACACACACACACACACACACACACACACACACACACACAGTTCACATACAAAAAACTAGAAGGCAGGGGTGTATAGAGATGGAGGGCTGGTACCAAAGAAAGGCTCCCCACCCAACAAGCATCATCAGGGTGCTTGCTATTGCCCTGTTGGTTGCTGCTATGTACGACTGAACCCAGACATCTGACTCATAAACACCTTCAAGTATCCAGCTAGCTTCACTGCCGCTTAGGATTAGGTCAGAATAGCTGGTGTATTCACACCACACAACACATTTGTTAAGTCGCACAGGCAACTGATACCTCTGGGCCAGCATGTTCTTCATAAATTCAAGCCCTATGTGAGCCCAGGTTAGCACTGGGAGGTCGCTTGCTAAGCATCATGGCGGGAGGGGCTTATTTGTAAATTCAAGATGGAAGAATATCAAGCCAAGAGAGCTTTTGAGTATCCAGCTGTGCAGAAACGGGAAGGGGAAAGGACTTCAGTGGGCTCAAGACAAACCCGAGGCAGCAGAACAGGACTGTATGCAGATGGATCATTGACAGTAGTCACAACAGTGCTGGCGGGGAACTCAGTGAGTCCTGCCAGCATGGGTGTGTGGAGGCTCAGGTAGTCCCATGCATTAGCGTCCCACAGGCTTTGGCTACATGATCTCTCTCTTGAACTCACTTAGTACCCCACTAAACCCCACCACAGTCCTTCCCTCCAGGCAGAAGAGGCATGTTGCTTCATCCAGCCCCTGCAGTTTCGAACCTGTAATACTGCATTCATTATGAAGACCAAAGCTGACACAACCACACCATTAGCGATGGCTGCAGGGTCCTGCCTCCTTGGTGTCTCTGCAGTTTCCCCTACTGCTCCATTTCTGATGACAGGGGAATATGACACATTCACAGCTTCGCGCTTATGATTTCAGCTGTGCCTATGCAGATCAGCTCATCGCTACTTGGTAAATCCTCAGTCTGCCAAGGCAACATGTTGAGAAATTCCAAACATAGGCATCTGCATTCCTTTACAAACACACTTAGCAAATTCTGTTTAGATTCTAGCTGGTTAACTCTGCTCTGCAATGGGAATCCTCTCTAGGCACTGATCAGAACCAAAGTAGAGAGGAATCCCATGCAAGCACCCTTTCTCTGCTATGCCCACTTGGTAGTGTTCATGTCTCCATCCCCATCCTTCCTGGTTCCTGTGGGTGTGGTTATTCAGATTAAGGTCAAGCCATTCTGAGCCAGGAGCTCCTTTTTCTATGTAGTGTGAACTTGCTTGTACAGATTATAAGACATCTGGGACTGAGATTTTTATGACCCAACCCTTATAGGCTGATCTTTGTCTTCCTCCCTTTCTAAGTGTCTAATTGGAAAGCAGTTTAATACAGAAGTCAGGGCGTCCCACATAGAAAGAACCCTGTGGCCTAGTTCCACACCACATCTGTGGGCAGTGGACTACTGAACCTCAGCATTCTCATCTGTAAAATGGAGATATCTTTTTCTCTATTGAAAGCTGTTTTTAGGGGACTCTGTGCTCAACATGACGTGAAAATGCTTTGTAAGTTTCGAGGTGATTTACAAAGGTAAACAACAAGAGATTTGTGGGGCCTTTTGTTTCTTTACAGGTGGGTTGAAAATGACTATCACTCAAAGATGTATATGCAATATGTAGAATATTTGTAATTGCTTTAAAATATGCACTAACCTCTTTGGTTAATCTTTCAGACCCCTTGGTCAATGGTGTTCTGGCTCACTTATGAAAAAATCAGAGAGATGAGTGGAGTCAGTCCATTTTAAGCCCTTAAAGCCAGAGTGCTCGTTGTTACTGAACAAGGGCATCTGCAGCCCACGCTCCCTATTATTTCTACCTCTTTAGGAAGATACTTTACTCCACAGAAACTGCAATTTACAAGGGGCAGCACTTTCTATTTCTATGAAAACCAAGTTCTCTCTGACTCCACTCTTTTTCTAAGAGTGATGTGTCTGGTCCCAATCTCTCAAGACCAACCACTGAGACCCAGTGTGGTGTTTCCTAAAGAATGGAACCTGGACCACTTTGACCTTGGACCAGAAGGTTTAGACTTTGAGCTGCTGATCCCTGCAAAAACATCTGCCTAGAGGAGTGCCAGAGGGAGCCAGCCCCTCAGACCTGGATAGACTTCAGCGACGTGGAAGACTGTAGTGCTTAGGAAACATATATATCCACAGTGTGCGCCAGTATTCATTGTTGCAGTGTGACAACTCACTCTTCTGTTATTAGACTGCACATATTGTAAACTACAGGGAGGCAAGTGAACGTTCAAAAGTAAACATTTTGAGTTTCCCTAGTGCTGAAAGAAGTTGCTTTACAGCTTCTGGCAAGGAAGGCAACTGGAAGTGATGGATTACAAGGACAGCAGCCCCCTGCTGTCAGGGCCCCACCTTTACAGATGTGCTCACTGGTTGCCACTCCTCCATGCACACTAGAACCTAGTAACTTACCCTGACAGCCACAGACTGTCTCAGTGAGAGCAGAACCTTCTTGCGCCGTGTGTAGCATACCCCATTATAACCTACATTTGTCAGTAGCTCTGAGAATCGTACCAAATGGAAACACAGCATATTTGACTGAGATTCAGCTCTCAGGGTCATGTTAGGAAGCACCTTGTCATGTCATCAGCTCTTCCTGGGTGGTTTTGGAGCAAGACCAGCATGAAGCCAGCTCATTCTGATGTATCTCCTTCTGTCCCTGTTCCCTCTGTCACAGAGAGCAGAGGACAGAGAGAGAACTCAGATGCCATTCTAGAACCTTCAGAAGCCTAAGTATTAGTCATTGAATTTTACTCATACTCGCATAAAACGTGATGAGTGTACACCATCTGTGGTTCATGACAGTCTCTCTGGTCTTTGCATCTAGTTAGTCCCTTTTCTTGTTTTCAAAGGGTTTCTCCAGAGTCACCTGCCCAAACCTGCTTCCCCAGCCACAGACACAGGGAATCTCTGGATGGATGGGCTACAGCTAGGGGTAAAGGCTGGAGATGTTACTAGGAAAACTACGACCACTCAGGCCCAAGGTAGACCTCAGAGCCAACCACATAGATGTCCTGATGGACATAGATGCTGGCTTGCAGCGTGACTGTGTGGATGGATAATCACTGCCATTTTAAAGGAGGAAGCACACTTTTAAAGATCTTTCAATGTGTGTAGCTGTCTCATTTTTCTACTTGCAGAAGGTAGAATTCGATCTCGTTACGTCTTCAGGTTGCTACCTTTCCATTGCGTTTGTCAGTCTGTAATTGAGTTGCTAAATATATATAGTCTATATTACACTATATTATATGCTTAAGTCTCTAAGTATTCTGCTCCACAAACTGAATCACTTTGGGGAAGTTTTGGTTTTCCTATGTTTTGTAATGTTTATGACTAAGTAAAAGATGGAATTAAATAATTATATGCAAACTGGACTATTAAAAATTGGCTTGGCTTTATTCTTTTGGGGGCTTGGGACTGAAACACCACTCAAGTACTGACACATTGTTCTTTGGTTTCTAAATCCATGTGAAATTGTTTAAAATCATCCTCTGGGATCATCAGGTTGAACTCTGTCACTTTTCAAGTTTAGAGACTGAAGCCCAGAGAAAGGAGGTTACTCAAGCTGCAAAGTGCAAAGCTCCTGATTATTATGGGTATTATAGTGGACCATCATTGTACACTAATAGGTGCCCGAGCAACTTGCATCAGCTTCATGACAACCTGGTCTCAGAGTCTTGAGTCATCCCCAGGGTTTTGTCTTGTTGTGTTTTTTAATGTTGATTTTTTTTGTCTCACACGTCTTCAGTAAATCTGTGTTGCCTGCACATGAAGTTTAGGATTAGATGAACTTGAACACTAAGACTCTGCATCATCTGGCTGCTTGCTGTGTCTCTTACAGATATCCCATTACACCCAGGGTTTACTAGGAAACTTGGCTTCTTGGTACCCACTTGGAATATGCTTGGTCCTTTGCAAAGTGAACACATGAGAAGAATCTTGTCTTTAACTTTCTCACTTTCCTACTGTGGAGCTCTGTGAAACTTCTCAAGTTTCCTGAAGCTCAATATTAATAATTCTAGACATTTTTGTTTCACATTTTTCTCTCATCAAATATTTTTCTTATTGAAAAACTACACATTTTTGTTATTTAGTTCTCTGTTCTTTATAAGCAAATTAACACATATCTAATTAAAGGAATAGCATTTCTTAAGGCTAATTTTAATTAGAAATATTTTTACATTTTATTTTTTTATTTTACATGTGGGGGGTGTTTTGCCTTCATGTGTGTTTATGTACCACTTGCATGTGGTTCCTAAAGAGGCCAAAAGAGGGCATTGAATCCCCTAGAACTTAAAGTTACAGATGTTTATGAGCTGCCATGTGAGTGATGGAAGTTGAGCCCCAGGTATTGTGGAAAAACAGCCATTTCTCTTAACCACTAAGCCATTTCTCTAGCCCTAGGAATAATATGTGTGTTTAGAGAGCTTCAGGCCCTGTTGGATTATAATCCTTCAGGGGTAGGACTAGGTAGATCTTCTGATTTATGTGAATCACTGCCCTCATAGCTGTGTTTATTTATTTTGTTTGTTTGGCTGTCCTCAAGAAAAATTGTTTATTTCTATATATAATGTGCTAGTTTTGGCTTTATTATTTTAAGACTGTAGCTGTCATATAGGTCTGAAATGTCTCTTGCTGTGTTAATTTTTAAAAGGAATCAAATTGGGGAAGAGCTAAGTGAAAAAAAATTGTTGAACCTTCAGATTTTCAAATACATTTATTTGCAATTGAGAGAGTTGCACATTTTTCCCTCCATGAACAAAAACAGATTTCTTCAAGGCGTCTCTTGGGGCAATGCATAATTTTAATATTTGATTATTCAGATATGGGTTTTGACATGACATGGTGACAAAGACCTATAATTCTAGTTCTTGGAAGGTGGATGTAGGAGGATTGGAGTTTAAGGTCATCTTGACTATTTGGTAAGTTCAAAGCCAGATTGGGCTACATGAAAGACCTTGTGTCCAAATCAAACAAAATATTTTGAAAGTAAGCCATTCTTTTCACCTGCTAAACCAAAGCTTCTCTTCAGTGCTTACCAAACAACCCCATATGTTACAGAGTACCGATTAACACTGAAGGAAACCTGGCCCTGAATCTGAGAACCTCCTTCAAAGTCTGGGCTCTTCTTTTAACAGAGCAGAACTCAGAAACTGTGGTCTAGTCCTCACATCTCTAGGTTTCTGTTTCTTTATAGGAAGATATGGAGGAGCCATGCTCTGTAGGAGGATATGGAGGAGCCATGCTCTGTAGGAAGTTACAGAGGGGACACTGTTCTATAGGAAGATAGGTAGAATCCCTTTCTCTTTAAGAAGATTAGAGAAGTCACTGCTCTGCGTATGTTAACCTAGCCTGTATCCAAGGGGCCATTATTTTGATATCCTGTTTTTAAAAGAAAAGAAATTCATTTAGATTTGATTTCCCTTAGTGTAACTATTCCCTCATATCCCAAGGCTGGAAATGTTTTATTCAGATTTATGACATAAGCACCTGTAGCTGGTCTGTCTCACGGTGAACTTCTTTTCTCGGGGTAATTTCTTTTAGCAACTGGGATGCATCACCACATAGTATTACCTTTATGTCTACAATAAAATTAAACTCTTTAGTGATGTGTTGAAGGTCCTGCCTCTGACCCCAGCCATTTGTTTCTGGCCTTTTCTCTGCCTGCATTTCCATCTCTTCCTCCTTCAGATGCCCAGCGCTCTGCTTATTTCCCTAGGGATGTGCCCCACTTGTCTGTGCATTGTGCAGCCCTCGTTCTGCGTTCTTCACCTCACTTCCTCCTGATCGCTGTGCCCATCCTTCATTTTCATTGGCTGCTTGTTCCAGATTTTGTCTATCAGAAGCTTCCCCTACAAAGTGGATCAAAATACCATTTTGCTCTACATGGAGCGGGGTGAGGGGCGGCTATATGAAAGCCAGGATTCTATAATATTTCTCCAGGAGCCTTGTAGAGGATGTCTGTTAAATCAGAAGGGTTTTTCTCTTTAAGAAAAGGGAAAGAAAAATTTATGGACAGATAACTATATTTTATTTTCCCTCCTTCTTCTGGAGATGATGGTGAGTAGCACCTGTAACGTCATTAAAATATTTACTGAATGCTCAACTTGCCACTGAAAAGATATTGGTCTCAAATGTATTACAATTTTTGAGAAACACTATCTTCCTCAGTTAAAAACTTTCCATGATGGGCCGGCAAGATGAGTACAGGAACCTGCTACAAAGGCTGCCAGACAACCTGAATTCCACCCTGGCACCCACATGTTAGAAAGAACAGACTTCTGCAGCCTCCATACACATATCATGAGGTATTCATGTCCCCACACACCTTCAAAAAATTAAAATGAAATGCCTCCCTTATAAGCTAGGATTGGGGACATTTAAATAATGCATTCAATTAGTTGATTGGTAACTTGAAAAAACCTGGTCTGATTATGTCATTCTCCATTTTAGAGTGGGTCTGGAAATTTGGCTTTCATTTACTCCCAGACAAATGCATGTTTACCCTGCTCAAGCGTCATAGCATTTCTGACCTGTGAGGTGTACGTGATTATTTTTCTCTCCCGTGCTTTACCCCCAACAGGCTGCTAGGATTGCCAGCAGCAGCAGGAGCCACTTTGAAGGTTGATTAAAGCAGATGAAGATGCTCAAAGAGATCTGTTTACTGAAAATGTCTGGTAACAAGCAGCAGCATGTGAGCAAATACAATGTACTATTCTGAGTTTTAAAAATAAATGCTTTAAATGCCTGCTTAATTTAGTGGTTATTTTCTATCAAGGTAACAATAAAAGTTTAGAGATTTTTAAAAAAAGAAAAAAATCTTACTGTCCGTTGTGGAAATTGAAATTGGCTTGATTTGGAGTGTTGAGTTTGAGATATTTAATACTAGCCGAACAGATAGTTACATTTCATGGCTATAATTTTTTGTTTTGTGAGTGTTCCTAGTTCACCAAGTTATCCTGTGCACATGCTCACTGGCAGAGGGAAGGCACTCAGCTGCAGAATGAGGGACACACATCTGCTTTGATTCCTGCACTGCCTGGCTTCCTTCGTCTCCCTACAGGGTTGGAAGCTCCTTTTCTGTCTCTGTGGCCTCTCCTAGCCACCAATGCCTTAAAGCTTTGTACTTTAAAGCTTGTTCATTTTCGCTGTGAAGAAACAGTCTCTATGGCTTCTACACTGAACCTGGCGATGCCAAACCCACAGTAGGTATCCAATAAATCTGCATCTCACCTGTTCTCAAGCATTTGCATATGTTTGAGAGCCAGAGGAGGGGGAGATGCAGGGACTGTTCCATGCAGCCCTATCATCCTTACATGGCCTCATTAGCTACTGCCACATCCACAAGTAAGAATGGTGACCTCAGCACAGTTTCAGCGCTTTGTAGGTGAACTCTTGCCTCCTCCATCGTCCCTAACTTCTCTATTGCTGTAATTTTGTTGATCTAATAATACTATTTAGTGACAATTATATAGAATGTAGTCTTTTGAATTTCATTTTCAATCTCTTAGCTGAAAGGTCTCGGATGGGGATTGAAGAGGGACGTCTGTCAGGGCATTGACAGGGCAGAGGTTCCTCCATCTTGTATTCCTGCTAAAGTCACTTGAGATTAAATTTGGCCCTGCGGTTAAAATGCTCCTCTCTTAAGATAACTGCTTGTGCACACCTCCCCCTGTAGCTGCTGAAAGAGATGCCAGGATGTGGGTTTTGTCTTTAAAAGGTCTTTTGTCTTTGGTCTAAATGCTCAGGGCTATACTTAGGTCCTGAATTTCTGGGTATAGTCACAACTGGATGGAATAAAGACTTCCAGCTGGCTATAAACCATGACTAAATGACCATCTCTGGTGGGGTGGGCTCCCTGTAAGTCAGTGGTTCTCAACCTTCCCATTGCTGTGACCCTTTAATACAGTTCCTCATGTTCTGGTGAACCCCCAGCCTTAAAATCATTCCATTGCTACTTCACAACTGTAATTTTGCTACTGTTAGGAATCATAGTGTAAATATCTGATGTATAGGATATCTGATATGCAACCCCTAAAGGGGTCGAAACACACAGGCTGAGAACCACTGCTATAAGGCATTTAGATGGATCCTTGGGGAGTAGATGTTTATTAGAAGACTTATTTAATGTCGTGGACACCAACAACAGCATAGTGGGAATCTGAGTAGAGGTGGGGGGGTCCCAGCATCCGAAACAGGCAGCATGGTGGGGTCAAGAGGAATCAGAGCCCACAGGACAGAAACAGGATCTCTTCTAATTCTGTCTGATGCTGAGGGTGGTTTACATCACATGCCTGCTGCCAGACCCTGATTTGCAGGCAAGAGGCTGGGAAAAGGGTGCTCACCAATACTCCTTTGATGTAAACTTGCTTCCAGGTGAGAGATCCTGGCCTCTGGAAATTAGGGATTCACAGACAATGCCCTCAGGGGACCATCCATTGGCATCTGTGAAGAAAGGCTTCCTCTGGCCAGGTTGCTGTGGCCTGAGTAGTTGCTGGGTTCTTATATTAGTGGACCTTCCTTGCAGAGCCTCCAAGCCTTTACATCTAGAACATCATTTTTTGTTGTTGTTGCTGAGTTGCCTCATACAATATGAAGGTAAAATAGTTTTTGCTTAACCGTGTGTCTATCAAAAGTTATTTGGGGTATCTACAGTGCGGGGATATTAGGAATATAGCAACTATAAATATTAGTGTGCAGTTCGCTGTATAGAGTGTATGGGAAGCCATATTTAGTTTTTAAACTACAACTGTATCATTCCCATCAGCAATGAAAATGGGTTTCTCCATGCTCTTGAATGAAAAAAAGAAAGAAAAAGAAAAGAAAAGGAACATGACTGCTCCTAGATATGGTGGGGAAGGTTTATTGTAGATATGTGGGAGAGTATAGTCAGAGGCAGGGGCCTCTGGGAGAATCCAGAGTGGACACAACCACCCTGAGCTGGACAATTTTGGGAGTGGGAGGGGAAGAGAGGAGAACCATGCGCAGCAGCCAGGAGTCCCAAAATTCAAAGAGAGCTGTGACAAAGATGGCTGGATTATATAGTGAAGAGCAGCCCATCCCTCAGGCTGAGGAAGTTTAGGGTAAGGGCGGGGACATGCCAGCAAGGAAGGCTGAAGGATGCAGGGAGAACCTGGTGGCCAGGTCTGTTTTGATATCTTAAATAGGCACCTCAGCCATTTGCCTCGTGACTTTATTGACATTACCATCATTAAAAATAATCAAGTCACATTTATTTGTACATATGTTGGGTATGTGTGTGCATGCCACAGTGCCTGTGTGGAGGTCTGAAGACAGTCTGTGGGAGTTCCCTCTCTTTTTCCACTATATTGGTCCTGGGGATTGAACTCAGGCAGCCAGACTTGGCAACAGCCTCCTTCACCTGTAGATCCATCTCACCGTCTTGCTAGTGTCCTTTTTAGGGTAGACATGTTACTGTCTAAGAGTCTTGATTGGTTCGTTGTTTCTGTCAGTTAAAGAATTAAAAGGCAAAGATAATCTGTAGTACAACAGGAAGTGTCTCTCTCTGTCACAATGGAGAACAGCAGACAGCTTCAGCAGGGGAGAAGGGCTTTTAGTAGAGGTGAGGAGACACACACAGTGAGGCACACAACCAAAGGGACAAAAGGACACTGCAAATCATAGGGGACCTCAGAAACAGGAGCCCTGACTTTCCTGGAGGGCAGAAAATCTTAAGGACCTTTGAGGAGTCTTCCTCCCCCAGTTTATTCTTGGTCAGTTTGGACAAAGCCAAGGAGGCTGATGGGCCCACAAGTTTGGGGTAATCACATCCTTGTCTGGCCTTGACCTGTCTATAGGCTGGAGCATCCTGCTGGCAGAGATGAGGCCTGTGGAGCCTTGGTTTTAAGCTGCCCGGCCTTTGTCTCAAGTCAGGGGGGCTAAGGAAGAAGCCAGCTGTCTTGGCAGTTCACCATCTCCATTGTGTAGTCATGCCTTCTCTCCCTGTGTGGAAATCTAATACCTCATCCCTAGATTGTTGCCATTGATGCGTAGTGACGTATCACTATGGTTTTGTCTTCCTCAGCAGCTAATGATGTTGCAAACATTTTCATGTTCTTCTTTGCCACCTGTATACCTTCTTTGGTAAAATGTCACTGTGAAATTCTTCTAGTTTGCTTTACTGTTACTGCCATGGCCAAAAGCATCTTGAGGAGAAAAGGGGTTGTTTGGCTTGGACTTTCAGGTCACAATTTGTTATTCAGGAGAGTCAGGATAGGAACTCAAGCAGGAACTTGGAGGCAGGAACCATAGATGAACATAGCTTGCTGGCTCACTCTCTGATTTGCTGTCTGTCTCAAGCTCAGCTAGATTTCATTCATCGACCAGGCCCACCTGCCTAGAGATAATGTCTCCTACAGTGGCCCTCCTCCATCAATCAGCAACCAAGACAATGGCTCACAGAGACGCTCACATTTGATCTTGACAATTCCTCAACTGAGGTTTTCTCAGAACTAGGCTATGTCAGGTTGGCAATGAGGCTAATGATTTGTGCCCATTTTCAAATTACATTTGTTTTTTTGAGACAGGCTTTCTCTACAAAATCGTGATTGTCTTAGAACTCACTATGTTGACCAGGCTGGCCTAGAACTCACAGAGATCTGCCTGCCTCTGCCTCCCAAGTACTAGGATTAAAGGCTGTGCTATCATGCCCGGCATCACATTGGATTCTTTACTATGGACTTTTGAAAGTTATTTTGTGTTGTAGGTATAAGCCTGAACATGTCCTAGATGTAAGTATGAACATGGCATTTGCAGTTTTTCTCAAAATATGTAGTTTGTTGTTTTCATTTAAACAATAATGTTTTCTTGCTTGAATTACATTTTAAATATTAACTGGAGGACTCTAAGCATCCTTAAGCATGATTTAGGGATAGGGAGACTACTCAGCAGTTTAAGGCACTGGCTACTCTTGCAGAGAACCCAGGTTTGAGTCCCAGCACCTATACTGTGATTCACAACTGTCTGTAACTCCAGTTTCAAGGGCTCTGACGCCCTCTTATGACAAAGCACACATGTGGTGCATAGACATAAATGCATGCAAAACACATCAAATAAAATATATAAATCTAATAAAAATTTTAAAAATAAATATTGGTTTATTCATTCAAAAGACTCTGTACTATGGATAGCACAGAGAAACGTATTGTCTTATTTTTCTCATGTTTTAGTCTTATTTTTATAAAAATTATTAAAACAGCTCAAAATATAGTATTAGAAAACCTCTCAGGTAATTTTTTTTATCTCATCCATGGCCTTATCCTTCTCCCTTTGGCCCTTAACTATAGGGTTAGGATTAAAATATCCCCTTTCCCTACTTTGCTGAAGGTAGAGGCCTCTTGATGGGAGATGTTCTTTTGTATATATGTTTCTCTTATTAGTTGATTAGTTGATTGGGCAGGCAGGAAGTATAGGCAGGGCTAGGAGATGAGGAGAATTCTGGGAAAGGTAGGCAGATGGAGTCATCATGTAGAACCCAGGAAAAGAGGACACAACAGGTGTTCTCCAGTAAGCCAAGACCACATGGAAATACATAGATTAATAGAAATGGGTTAATAATTAAGACAGAACTAACCAGTAAGAAGCCCTAGTCATTGGCCAACAGTTTCATAATTAATATAAGTCTTTGTGTGTTTATTTGGGGCCAAACAGCTTTGGGAAACTCCACAACAGCCTCTCAGGAGGGAGTGTTTTTTATTACTCTTTGGCTCTTTGGGCTCCCAAATAAATCACACATAGAGTCTTATTCTTATAAATGCCTGGCTTGTTTCTTGCCAGCTTTTCTTTATCCCTATCTACCATTTGCCTCTGGGCTTTTTCCTTTTCTTACTTCTGTATATCTTACTTTCACTTACTCCTTTGTTAGCTGTGTGGCTGGGTGCCTGACCCCTATCATCCTCCTCTTCTTGTTCTATCTTGCTACTTCCTCCTCCTCAGATTTCTCCTCCTATTTATTCTCTCTGTTTCGATATTGACTGTTCAGTTCTTTATTAGACCATCAGGTATATTAGACAGGCAAAGAATCACAGCTTCACAGAGCTAAACAAATGCAACATAAAAGAATGCAACACATCTTTGCATTATTAAAACAAATGTTCCACAGCATAAACAAATGTAGATAACTTAAAATAACATTCCACAACAAACCACCAGCCTTAGCTTCTGTCAAATTGATTGCTTGCACAAAATCTCCTCTCCTACCCCAAGTGAATGCCGTTTCTGCCTTCAAAAACCGTGTATTCTGGACACTTGGTGCTGCTACATTTAGGTCTGCAATACCTAAGTGTAGCCCCAAACCAGCTGGAATAAAGACTTCCAATTGGCTCTAAACAGTGTCTGATAGTTATCTATGGTTGGCTCCCTGTAACACTGGCACTGCAAAAGGCAGGAACAACCAGTTCTGTCTGGTGAATAACAGAGTCACCAAGAAGAAGCATTCTTGCTAAACACCTTTTAAATGTTTTACTTTTACCCATGTGTTTAAGAATTTTGCCTGCATGTGGGTGTGTGCTCAGTGTACTTGCCTAGTGCCTCCAGAAGCCAAAGGGTAACATCAGAGTCCTTGGAACTGGAGTTACAGATAGTTGCCAACATACATGTGGGTGCTGAGGTCTGCACCCAGATCCTTTGACCCATCTCTCCAGCCCCAAGATTGTGTGAGTGTGCGTGTGTGCACACGCATGCACACGTGTGTGTAGGTGGCCATGGAAGAGGGCACAGGATTAGCTGGAGCTGGTGACAGGATTGTAAACCTGGGTTCTGTTCGAGGGCAATAAGTACTCTTAACACCTGAGCCATCTCTCCAGCCCCTTGCTATTTTTGTTTTTAATTCAATGTTTGCTTTTCTTCCATAATGAAAAAAATGTTACAGAAGAAAATGGAATTGAATTTTTCAAGGATCAGATCATTTTGGAAAAGTAAAAACTTTGAGCAATCAAATTTGTTCATCCAATAGCTAATGTATTTCATTTCCTCCAACCGATGCAGGCTACTGGGAAACCAGATGATAAACTGCAATGCGATTAGGACAGTGTTACTTACCGTGCATGAGAACGGACCACAAGATGTACAACAAAACCCACTGTAAGAGTTTTATTAGTAAAGAGTGGGGAAAGGAAAGAGGGGTGTGCACAATTCTGTCTGGAAGAAACAAGGCTTCCAGAGGGCATGTCTGCTTTAAAAAGTCGTTATCGTAGCCAGGCCACGCATAGATTACGTGGCCATGCTGGGCATATGCATAGATTACATAAGACCCTGGGATGACTAGGCATTTTGCCTGAATGCTGACAGTGCATGCGCAGCTGACCGGAAAATGCTAACACCTGGTGTGACTAAGCATTTAGCCTGAAAGCTGATGGTGCATGTGTGGCCACGGGACCCCAGAATGTTGGAAATGATAACAGAAAGATATAGCCCAGGGAGATTTAGAAGCGTGGGTAGCTTCTAATCTGGAACAGACAGCAATTTAGTTGGGCCAGGACCACAATTGAGTACTGTCTTGCGTTCATAGATGCTGAAACCTGCAGTGTGATGAGATGTATGGGCAAAGTGAAAAGTCCCCCAGGGATGTATGCTCTTCGTGAATGCACAACACATCTAATGTTGTCTACTAGGCTCCCACAACCCTTCACCCCTTGACAGAGATTTCTATGATTTTCTTTGGTAAGAGTTAGGGGAGGGAGAAGAAATCTTCTGATTTAGCAGACATGTCAGGAGTTGGAAGAACTAACTCAGTCCTCTTGGCTCTTCCGCTTCACCCCACCCCCATCTTCTTAGGGGCTCACCCTGAATCCATAGGAATGTCTTCAAAGTTGGGCGGAGCTAGGCAACAAGGCAGGGAAAGAAGCCACATCAGAGAAAGTGCTTGGAAGGAACCATTGACCTCAAACTTAATCGTTAAGTACCTAAGGAATCTGTCATTTATACATGAAACAGGGCCACGAATTAGAGAGAGGCTAAAGCAACCTGCTCCAGGTCTCCAATGCTCCAGACCAAGGGGAAAGTCATTGGAACCCTGCGCAAGCGCACTGCTGGGCTTCAACTTAAGCCTTGCCTAGAGCAATGAAAGTTCCAGCCTCAACGTCCAGGAAGTCACCGTTAGGGCCTCCATATTTTCCTTCCCGGTGTCTCTTCGGTAACTTCAATGGCTCGCACCGTGCTTGGCGCGCAGCGCTCCATCCACTGCAGGAAAACCGGAAAGGAAGTGACCTCCCGGCCCTGCTCTCCAGGAGGTTCTCGGCCAGGCATTCCCACTCAGCGTCCTGGAGTCAAACTACCCTGGGAAGAAGGAGGCCGCACCCTAACCCTGCTTTCCCCAGGCTTGCTGGCGGTCCCCAGCTGTCCCCTGTGCCCGGAGGCCACCCTCCAGGCTGCGTCGAGGCTCCCCGCGCCGGTAAGGCAGGCAGCCACGCGCTACCCGAGCCTGCGAGGCTCGGTGGGCGGTTGGCCGGCCGCCGGCTGCTACCAGTCGCGAGTCCCCGAGGCCCTGCGCCGGGCGCCTGGCCGAAGGGTCGCCTCTCTGGGCGTCCTTCCCCTTGCGTCGGTGGCCCCGGTCTGGCTCGGTGGGACTATCTCCTTTGGACGCGCGGGGCAGCTCTGCGCCAGCCATAGACATGAGTTCGACTCCAGGGCTGCCCACTCCGGGGGCCTCCCTGGCCCTGCGGGTGTCCTTCGTGGACGTGCATCCCGAGGTGATCCCGGTGCAGCTGTGGGGATTGGTGGGCCAGCGGCGGGAAGAGTACGTGCGGCTGAGCCGGGAGATCCAGGAGGCCGCAGCCACGCGCGGCCCGTGGGCTCTGGGTGGCGCCTCGGCATCGCCGGGAGAGCTGTGCCTGGTGCAGGTGGGACTCATGTGGCACCGCTGCCGCGTGGTCAGCCGCCAGGCGCAGGACAGCCGCGTCTTCCTGCTGGATGAGGGCCGCACCATTACGGCTGGCGCGGGCTCGCTGGCACCGGGGCGCAGCGAGTTCTTCCACCTGCCCTCCGAGGTGCTGGGCTGTGTGCTGGCCGGCCTGGTGCCCGCGGGCGGCAGTGGTACCGGCGGTGGCGAACCCCAGCACTGGTCCCCTAGCGCCGTGGACTTCCTTAGCAACCTACAAGGTAAGGAGGTGCACGGACGGGTCCTGGACGTGCTGCTCCTCCATCGCCTGGTGCTGCTGGAGGTGCCTGCTGTGTCTCAGCAGATGGAGGAGCTGGGCCTGGCCAGGCAGGTGCCTGACAGTCTCTTCTGTTCGCTGCTCAAGCGCTACCTGACTGCAGCTGGGCTGGGCTGCTCCGGAGCTCCGGTTCTCCCCCGAGCCGCCCCCAAACAAGAGCATCCTGGGTTGGATTACTTCTATCCCCAACTGCAGCTGGGAGTGACGGAGCCTGTGGTCGTAACCCAGGTATGCCATCCCCACCGCATTCACTGCCAACTCCGGAGCCTCTCGCAGGAGATCCACCGCCTCTCTGAGAGCATGGCCCAGGTATATCGGGCGTCCACGGGGACAGAGGATGAGGACTCTGGCAGTGCCACCTGGGAGGAGAGAGAGGAGAGCCCAGACAAGCCGGGGTCTCCATGTGCCTCCTGTGGCTTAGATGGACAGTGGTACCGGGCTCTCTTGCTTGAGACTTTCAGGCCTCAGCGCTGTGCCCAGGTGCTTCATGTCGATTACGGAAGGAAAGAGCTGGTGAGCTGCAGCAGTCTTCGCTACTTGCTGCCCGAGTATTTCCGAATGCCTGTGGTGACCTACCCATGTGCTTTGTATGGACTCTGGGACTGTGGGAGAGGCTGGTCTCGGTCACAAGTAGGGGATCTCAAAGCTCTGATCCTGGGCCAGGTGGTGAATGCGAAGATTGAATTTTACTGCTCCTTTGAACACATGTATTATGTCACCCTGTACGGGGAAGATGGAATTAATCTCAACAGCGCGTTCGGAGTACAATCCTGTTGCTTGGCTGACCGCTTTCTTCAGAGCCAGGGGATAGAGGAGGAGGAAGAGGAGGAGGAGGAGGAGGAAGTGGAGGTGACGTTCCAGTCTCAGTCGCCTGCTGAGGAAATGGAGGAGGAAGTCTCCCTCCCGTCGTTAAGATCCATCAGGTTGAAGATGAACGCCTTCTACGATGCCCAGGTGGAGTTTGTGAAGAGCCCTTCCGAATTCTGGATCCGCCTGAGGAAGCACAAGAACACCTTCAGCAAGCTCCTCAAGAGGATGTGCAGCTTCTATTCTTCGGCTAGTAAGCTGGACGGTGTGGTCCTGAAACCCGAACCCGACGACCTGTGCTGTGTCAAATGGAAAGAAAACGGCTATTACCGGGCCATGGTCAGCCGCTTAGATAGCAAGAGCGTGGATGTGTTCTTGGTAGACCGGGGCAACTCTGAGAACGTAGACTGGTGCGATGTCAGGATGCTGCTGCCTCAGTTTAGGCAGCTCCCAATATTGGCTCTCAAGTGCTCACTGGCTGACATCTGGCCTTTGGGGAAAACATGGAGCCAGGAAGCAATTTCATTTTTTAAAAAGACAGTGCTCCACAAAGAATTGGTGGTCCACATTCTCGACAAGCAGGGCCATCAATATGTCATAGAGATTCTCGATGAATCCCGAACAGGGGAGGAAAACATTAGCAAAGTCATCGCTCAAGCTGGATATGCCAAGTACCAGGAATTTGAAACCAAAGAAAGTGTCAGACTCAGTGCTCGCTCCCCGGGACATGGTTCAAGTCAGTTTACTGCAGACACTGGCAAAATATCTTCTACCAAGAAGGTTGAAGGGGAACAGAAAGCCAAGAAAGACAATAATAAAACCTTATCTCTTTCTGAAGCTTTGGCCGATACAGGAAGCCTTTCGAAAGTTCCCCCCGGACAGGCTGGACAGGACAAAGAGAAGACAACATCTGACTATTCTCTCCTCACGCTGAATTTCCTGAAAACAACACCAGACTGCTGTGGGAAAGGGGAGCTGGAAGTGGGCAGTACCGTTGAAGTGAAGGTGTCTCACATCGAAACCCCGGGTTCCTTCTGGTGTCAGCTGATGAGGAACGCGCAGGGATTCCGAACTCTGATGTGTGACATTGAGGACTATTGCAAAAGCGAGCCGGCTCCGTACGAGGGGGACACGCGTGCTTGCCTGGCAAAGCGCACAGCAAACGGAAGATGGTCCCGAGCTCTGATCAGTGGCTCACAGTCTTTGGAGCACGTCAGGGTGGCATTTGTAGACTATGGAGACAAAGATGTGGTCTCTATGAAGAACATACTCTCTGCTAGTGATGCGTTCCTCAAGGTTAGAGCTCAGGCATTTCGGTGCAGTCTTTATAATTTAATTCAGCCAACTGGTGACAATCCCTTTGTTTGGGATGAAAAGGCAGTACAGGCTTTTAGTGGGTTCATAGATAACGCTTGGCAAAATAACTTAGAACTAAAATGCACAATCTTTGCTTTGGCATCCAGACATGATGAAGAGTGGTTCAATGTTGTGGACTTGCTAACACCCTTTCAGAGTGCCTGCCATTTTTTAGTAGAAAAGAGACTCGCTAGACCCGTGAGACTTCAGAAGCCTCTGGAACCCTCTGTTCAGCTCCATTCTTACTACTATTCCACGCATGACCTAAAAATCGGAAGTGAGGAATTGGTGTACATAACACATGTTGAAGACCCCCGGACATTTTATTGCCAACTAGCAAGAAATACAAATATTTTAGAGCAATTATCATACAACATTATAGAGCTAAGTAAAGCCTTGCTGAATTTAAAAGCATCCACCTTGATCCCTGGAACTTTGTGCCTTGCCAAATACACTGATGGAAACTGGTACAGGGGAGTAATAATAGAGAAAGAGCCAAATGAAGTCTTCTTTGTTGATTTTGGGAACACTTACGTAGCAAGTGATCATCTGCTCCCCATCCCTCGAGATGCCTATGATGTTTTACTTTTGCCGATGCAGGCTGTTAAGTGTTCCTTATCTGACATTCCTCATCATATCCCAGAGGAAGTTACAGCATGGTTTCAGGAGACTGTTTTAGATAAGTCACTGAAGGCGTTGGTCGTAGCAAAAGACCCAGATGGACGACTGATTATAGAGCTCTATGATGAAAGTGTCCAAGTCAATGCTAGTATTAATGAGAAGCTAGGGTTCCTTGGTTACAAAAACACTACAAGAAAAAAAGACAAAGAGAATGAGATAGTCCTCTGCACGACCGAAACCCTTGAAGATAAAAACGAGAACGTGAAGTCATCACCTACAGAGTATTTAAATAAACTGGGAGAGAGCAAATCACACACTGGAGAGATTATGGGTGAATCGTGCAAACCCAAGATCAGCCCAGTTCGTAAGGAGCTCAGGTATCTACAAGGCTCAGCAAAGGCCAACCTGGTCACATATCAGGACTCTATGGGAAACAGAAATGATGGAGGGTTTCCATTAGCAAGAGAAAAGAAAGAAGATATGTTTGCCAACTCACCTGTGAGTGCCACCAAGCTAGACCCTGCCCTTTCTGAGAGAAGAATGGGGGAACCTGGAAGCAAAGATCTGCCCCCAAAGTTCTGTGAATTTCCTCAAAAGACAATAGCACCTGGTTTTAAGACCTCTGTATATGTCTCACATATTAATGACCTTTCAGATTTTTATATCCAGCTCATAGAAGATGAGTCTGAGATCAATCGGCTTTCAGAGCGGTTAAATGATGTCAGAACAAGACCCCAGTGTCACACAGGTCCGCCTTGGCAAAGTGGAGATGTGATATGTGCCATTTTTCCAGAAGACAACTTATGGTACCGAGCAGTGGTCATGGAACAACAACCCAACGACCTTCTCTCTGTACAGTTTATAGATTATGGCAACATGTCTGTGGTCCACACGAACAAAACAGGTAAGGTTGGCCCCGTTGATGCTGTGTTACCAGCACTGTGCCTGCATTGCTCCTTAAGGGGGCTTCTGGTACCCGACATAGTAAGCTGTAAGGAAATGGTGGACTACTTTACCCAAAGGACGGATGAGGTGCAGCTAAGATGTGAATTTGTTAAATTCCAAGGCACCTGGGAAGTGATTCTTGCAGATGAACATGGAATCATAGCTGAGGATATGATTAGCAGGTTTCCATTCAATGAGACCTCTCAAATGGGGCTTACTACCCATATCACTAAAGGGGACTGTTCAAAGTCAGCTAGCAAACCCAGCACTGACACTTCAGTGTTTCTTAACTGGTATAATCCCCATGCAAAGTCCATAAGAGCCTATGCCACCGTGATAGACGGACCTGAGTACTTTTGGTGTCAGTTTGCTGACTCTGAGAAGCTGCAGTATTTAGAAACCGAGGTTCAAAGCGCTGCAAAGCAGCTAGCAGACCGGAGAAGCTGTATCCAGTGTCCCCGAGTCGGAGATCCGTGTATCGTGAGGTACCGAGAAGACAGAAATTACTACAGGGCCCTCATCACTAATATATGTGAAGATCACCTTGCATCTGTCAGGCTTGTGGACTTCGGGAACGTCGAAGACTGTGTGGACCCCAAAGCACTTTGGAGCATCCCATCGGAACTTCTGTCAATTCCCATGCAAGCATTTCCATGCTGCCTTTCTGGATTCACTGTCTCTGGCGGAGTGTGCCCCCAAGAGGGCAATGATTATTTTTATGAGATAGTTACAGAAGATGTATTGGAAATAACAATATTGGAAATCAAAAGGGATGTTTGTGACATCCCCTTAGCAGTCGTGGAGCTGAAAAGCAAAGGCGAAAGCATTAATGAGAAGATGAAGAAGTATGCTAAGATGGGCATTCCCAAGAGTGACCTGTACTATGACAAGCACGGCACAGACAGAAAGGGAGGCCTTGGGCCCACCAGTCCTGACCTTAGCCTTAAGAAAACAAGTCATAAAATGGCACAAGAGAAGTCATATGTGGAAGCCCGGGCAGGTGAGCTCTCGGAGAGAATTGAAAAGGATTTAAACATTGAAACCAAGCCAAGTAAACTCTACGAACGTGGCACCCGGAACATTTTTGAAGCTCTGGAGAACTCCCGCAGAGGTAAGATGGGCTCTGAGAGGCCGGAGGGTAGCATGGATTACCATATTGTGGACAGAGCCAAGTTTGACGATAACTACCTCATTACAGGATTTAACCCAATAATGTCCCATGCCAGTGAGCCGAAGGAGTTACTGGAACTGAATTCACTAGAGGTACCACTCTCCCCGGATGAGGAATGCAAAGAATTCTTAGAATTGGAATCCATTGAGTTACAGCACTCTCCTATCGGGGAGGAAGAGAAGGAGCTAGGACTGGGGCCTCCGATGGCACCATTGTCCCCAGGCTGTGAGGCAGGAGCCGCCCTGGAACCATTTATGGTGGAGCTTCCCCTGGACTGTGAGTCCGAGAAGCAGCTAGAACTGGAACTCCCCACGCCCCAGCTGTCTTTGGATGACAGTATAAGTCCTTTATCAGCAATTGTCAATCAGAGCCTCCAGGAGTCCCGATGTGCCGAGGATGAGAGAAAGTCTAGTTGTGTGTGCTCTTCTGATGATGGCCACAGCATGTCACCACTCCTCCACCACGGGAAGAGCCGGGATTCCCCCGCACATGATGAAATGGGCCTACTGGAAGAGGAGTTTGCACAATTTGAAAACAGAGATGACACTGCTTTATTGGCACCTTTGTTCTCTGAGGAAGAAGCCAGAGACAGACGGAAATGCGGGAGCGCTCTACCAGGTGTGTTGATCTCTTTCACCTTAAAGTCTTTCTGTGGCTGGTGTTTGTTTTCAAAAAGGGGGGATAGCTCCTGTATGAGTTACAATTTTTAAGAAAAGATAAACACAAGGAAGGCATTTGAATTTGCATTTTAAGAAGGACATTTGAGTTTTGTTTTGATTTTAATGAGAACGTCTCTGTCTATACACCAGACTAGCCTTGAATCTGTGCCCCTTCTGTGCCCCTGGGTGCTGGGATGACATGCCTTTGTAACCCAGCAAAAAGGACATTTTGAAGCATGGAAAAAAATAGCTGTAAAATCAGTGTCAAATGCCAAGTGAAATGGCAGAATATTAATTTTGTGTTTGAAAATAAAATGAT
This sequence comes from Cricetulus griseus, assembly GCF_003668045.3. Classification (NCBI taxonomy): domain Eukaryota; kingdom Metazoa; phylum Chordata; class Mammalia; order Rodentia; family Cricetidae; genus Cricetulus; species Cricetulus griseus. Next base: position 29,930,355 of record NW_023276807.1, on the reverse strand, counting down.
GTAGGGGCTGGAAGTTTGGCAGTTAAGACTTAAGGGGAGCCTTGCAGAGGACCCAGGTTTGGCTCCCAGCATCCACTGGTGGCTCACATCATCTGTTTCTCCAGTTTGAAGGATTCTTCCCCCCTTTCTCACCCCCACATGCTCCTGCATGCACACACTGAGGCACATATGCACACAATAAAAACTTGAAAAAATAAAATGACTAAAATCTGTGTCTTAAAAAGGACCATCACAGGTAAACTGTGAGGAATTGTATGTTAAAATCAAGACAGCAAATGTCTTGCTAAGCTTTAAAAACGTGACCTTCCCTTGGTCAAGCACGCCTGCAAATAAATAAACGTACAGTGGGGATTGCTTTGCCTGATGCCTTCTTCCTATACTTTACTGCATCATATGTTGATTTTGCCACTCATTTAGAAAACTTCAAAAAAAATAGATTTAGGGAGCTTCTGTTAATCAAAAAAAATAAAAAAAGCTAACAGTCGGGAGAAATCTCGGGGTGCACTCAGTAAACATTAACTTTCTTACTTGCTGTTTTCTTTGCTTCTTAAAAAGATTTTAAGAAAACCACAAAAGCTTCCAGAGTAACCTTCTGGAAAACCAGCACACATTCTTCACTGCTGGGCCATCTCTCTAGCCCCAAGAAAACAACAACAAAAAGATTAAAGTCATCTTAAATGGTTACCTCTCTTTACTTTTTCATGACCAGTCTCTTGCTTTTCAAATGTCTATGTTTGTTTATACGGTTGAATTTGAACCATAATGCAAAAATGGAGAAAGTAACAGTATAAGGATAATGAAAATCAGATTCTTACTACCAAGAAATGCTCGGTGCTAACAGCATGGTACACTCTCCTTTGGCCAGATTTTACTCCCTGTGTATATCCCTTGCAAACAATGTAAAAACTAGATGCATATTATACTGTCATAGAGAATGGAAGCCAGTGCGTTAATTGCTTAAAGACTGTTCAGTGGGTAGAGAGATGGCTCATTAGGTGGTAGCAGTAGCGCACAGTGTCCTTGCAGAAGACCCAAGCTGGATTCTCACAACCACCTGTAACTCCAGGTCCAAGAGATCCAATGCCCTCTGTGGCCTCTGGGTACCCACACGAATGCACATATGTACACAAAGATCCATATGTAAATGAAAATCAGATCTTTTAAAATATGTTCAGAGTGGATGAGAATCTTTGCCAGCCATATTTCTTGTAGATGGTTAACATCGGAAATATACAAAAATCTTTAAAACTCCAACACTGAAAAAATACAAAAATTTCCAATCAATAACTTGACCAATCGATTGAGTAGATAGTTTTCAAAAGAAGAAACACAGAACATCTTAACACATTCAACATCCTTGGCTATCAGGGGAAATGCAAATTGAGAGTACTTGGAAATCCCTCATGCCAGTAAGATTGGCCATCATCAAGAAAACAAGTAACAGCAAATGTTGGCTAAGATGAGATGAATGAGGAACCTCAATACACTGCTAGTAGAAGTATAAACTGGTGTAGCCACTACAGAGATTGATAGGGAGATTTCCCAAAAAGTTAAAAATAGGGCTGCCACTACTTATGTTACTTGTAAAAATATGTAAATAACGAGGGGCCTCCGAAATCATGATAAAACAACACGACCAAAAGCAACTTGGGGAGGAAAATGTTCACTCTATGGCTTTGTAGCTTTACTTTGTAGCCCATCATCCAGGGACGCCATGGCCAGAACCCCCATCCAGGAGCTGGTACAGAGGCCACAGAGGGGTGCTGCTTACTGGCTTGCTCCCTGTGTATGGCTTGCTCACCAGCCCAGAGGTGGCATCACCCACAGTGGGTCGGGCCCTCTTACAGCATCAGTCAAGAACATGCAGCACAGGCCTGCCCACAGGCAGCTCTTATGGAGGCATTTTCTCCAATGAGAGTCCCTCTTACCAAATGACTCTTGCTTGTGTTGACATAAAACTCGCCAGCACACTAACTTATGCATGTCTGTTGCTGCATTATCCACAGATAGCAATGAATGAATCAGCCGGGATGTCTATTAGTAGATGAGCCAACAACAGAAATGTGGTAAATATACTCAGTGGAATATACTCAAAGATAAATGAAATCATGACGTTTGCGGGAAACTGGATGGGATTGGAGGTCATCGTGTTGAGCTAAATATCCAAGACTCAAAAAGAAAAATACCTTGTATTCTTTTTTCTTCCACATGCATATACAAGACTTTAATGTTCATATATGTGTGTATGGTAGGGTATAGGCCAAGAAACTCGGACACTTCCACTGATAATGACAGCACCAACTTTTAGTAGTAATTTTAAGCATTAGAGGTCAAATTTAATGATAGCTTTTGCTTTTGTTGTTTTGAGGGACGTGGTTAGGATTATATGGAATTGGGTCCCAATACACACACACACACACACACACACACACACACACACACACACGATTATATATAATATAAGATAAGATAATTGGGGAAGCGATAATGAGAAATATGGTAGTATCTGACTTGCATGTTACTGATTAAACAAGGATAGTAAACTTAGACTAGCAAAGTGCTTCTCTTGCATGTCTCACAGTCAGGTGCTAGACTATGCACACTGAGTCTTCCTGTATTCAATTTAGCAGTTCAGCTACAGAACACCTACACTCTGAAAGGCTTCTCTGTTGGATCAAAATGTGTCGTGTGGTCAAGCCTAAGGAACACGTGGTCTAAGTGTGAGATTCTGGAACTAGCCGAAGAAGGAACAAGGGTAAGGGAAAGTGAAGGTCTTCATTTCAAGGGGTACTTGCTCTAAGAGCTTTACTAATGTCGCCAGACTGTCAAGGATCCCCCATAGCTATTTGTTTATCCCTGCTCATTTGTCCTGGCAACTTGATGAAGTTAGTGAGAATCAACTCTAACCTCACTTTTTAATGTAAACACTGGTGGGGAGTTAGTTTATTGTGGTATTATTTTGCTTTGTTTTCTGCAATCTGGAATACCAGATATTCTAGAATTGCTGGCCTATACTTGAAGTTCTATATTCCTGGACCTTGCCCTGACTTACCAAGTCTGAATTTCTGGAGGTAGGGATTCAAGAGTATACATTTTTATACTATTAAGACTAGATAGCGGGACAGGAGGGAGACATGGCTTGGCAGTTAAGGGCCTTTATGCTCTTGTAGAGGAACCCAGTTGGGTTCCCAATACTCCTGTCAGGCAGCTCACAACCACCTGTAACTCCAGCTCCAATGGAGCAGGCACTCTCTCTGGCCTGAATTGGCCCTGCATGTATGTGTTGCTCATACAGACAAGCAGGCACACACCCAAATACACCCAAATAAATAACAAATCTTAAAATAGGAGAACCACTGTGTAGCATGTACAGGAATTTCATTAACGTTAACTCTGCTAAGTGTCTCTGTAGGTTTGTTTTATTTCTTTTGCTTTCTTGTTTGTTTTTTGAGACAAGGTTTCTCTGTAGCCCTGGCTAGCCTCAAACTCAGGGATCTGCCTGTCTCTGCCTCCCAAGTGCTGGGATTAACAGCATGCACCACCATACCTGGATCACCACATAATTAATTCCAAATTATTTTGAAATATTTCCTTTATCATTTTCTCTTCTGAGAAACATTTTGGTATTACTGTGGAGATTTCCCTATAGCTTCAAACTCTACCCCCAAGAAAGAGCTTTATATCTGTAATCCATCTGAATGTTTGCGCATGTAGAAGCAGACTTTTGGGGGCAGAACTGTACATACTACATTCTATTGTCTTTGCCTGGCTGTAGATTCTTTTTTTTCCATTAAATTTGGAACACTTGAGGTCTAAACTTTAATTTTTTTTCTAATCTCTTAGCATACATACTCAACTGTGTTTATACTACTAAGTTTAAAATATAGGGTAAAATTTAATATAACCATCTTTTTTTCTTTTTAGACAATGCTCATGTAACCCAGGCTGGTCTGAAACTCTGTATGTGACAAAAGGTTTCCTTGGACATCTGAGCCTTCTGCTTCCACCTCCCAAGTTCTGGGGTGACAGACATGCATCGCCATTATCTGGTGGTTGAGCCTCAAGCTATGCATGCTAGACAAGCACGCACTCTACCAACAGAGCCATATCCCTAGCCTCAGATGCAATCATTTTTACTGTTTTATTGTAAGGATTCCTGTGACACATCCATCACCTACAGTTTATGGAGCTTGCCTGGTTTTTGTTTTTGTTGTTGACCAAGTGTTCTCCTTCCTCTTGTAGGTTTTGAACCTTTCAAATGGTGTGGAGGAGACAGTAAGCCCTGAGAATGTCTGGAATGGTATCCCCAAGGTAGATAAGAACCCCTCTGAGGTACGACTGTGTAAGCATTAACTAATGAAAGCATTGTTCTTCATTTTTCAAGACAGCTGGACAAGCGCCTTTCAAAGCCCTTGTGTTAGGAGAAATGAAGGGGGGGGCTGTATCAACAACAGTTGAAAACATCAGTACCAAGATGTTTCTGGGATGGAAGGCCAACTGTCTCTTGGGCAAAACTAGTCATTCATGGTTTACTCCTTGATTTTGCACTTGAGGTTAAAGAATGAAAAAAATAAGCCAGGTAGTGATGGTGATTAACCCCAGTATTCAGGAGGCAGAAGCATGAGGATCTCTGACTTTGAGGCTAGCCTGGTCTACAGAGTGAGTTCCAGGGCAGCCAGGGCTACACAGAGAAACCCTGTCTCCAAAAACCAAAAGGGAGAAAGAAAGAGAGAGAGAGAGAGGGAAAGAAAGAAAAAAAGAAAGAAAGAAGGAAGGAAGGAAGGAAAGAAAGAAAGAAAGAAAGAAAAAGAGAAAGGAAAAAAGAAAAAAGAAAAATGTCTGATATTGATTCATATGGTACTTTTTTATATCAAAAAAATCCAAGAAATGGGACAAAATTTAAAATGAAGTTGCTGGAGACAGTTCAGAGCTTAAGATTATTTGCTGCTCTTTCAGAGGACCTGAGTTGGGTTCCCAGGACCCACACTGGGCAGCTCATAACTGCCAGCAACTAGCTCCAGGGGATCTGATGCCCTCTTCAGGCCCTCAAGGACACCTGCATTCATACTTGCACACACCCACACAGACACATCTATACACACAAGTGAAATATTTTTAAAAATTTAAAAGCAAAAAAGTAACAGTCCCTTGCAGGCGGCCCTCTGCGAAGCCAAGTGGGCTGATGCTCTTGTTCCCCTCACACCCATTACCATTTACATGGAATTTCAAGTATTTCTTCCACACATGGCAAACACAGGTGATGCTGCAGCCTGGGGCATTATAGCCTGTTGACATAATGGTGAACAATTTCCACAGTCATCAGGATGTGCCCCTGAGTGTTGAATGAAGTCTGTTGTGTTCAGATGGTTGGATTTGAACTCCTTGCTTCCTACAGTTCCGGTGCCTGGTCATCACTTCGCCTCTTTCGATCGTCTTTTCCCTGGAGAAATGGTTCAGGTTTCCCTACTTCCTTGTGAGTTGAGTCCTTTTGGGAACATTTTGAATCTTATACACCCCGGGTCCTGTAAATATCCTCTGGAGCAGGCCAAGGGTTTTGTTTTAGTAGGCGATAGACAGAGGTTCCTGTCGTGAACGCCATCTGTCTATGGCTAATGGTTCCCATGTCAGTTCAGTTTTCAGAGCCTGTGCCTGTTGCTCGGGTCTGCTGAGCACTTCAGTTACTCGAGGGTCAGTCTGGAGCTTCCATAGTGGTAGACAGGTCAGAGAGCCTCCTGGGCTACTGCTACCAAGAACAAGGTGGGGTTGTTCTGAGCCTTAGTTCATACTTGGTGATAAGGTTGTACCTGTGCTTGCTCAGTCCTGAGATTTCCTCTACCCGGCATCACCTTGTAGAAGTGGAGGGCATACATGCACGTGTAGGACAGAGGTCAACCTCGTGTTCCTCAGGAGCCATCCACCCTGGTCTCTCACTGGGAACTGGGGCTCTTTGGTTTGGCTTTGCTGACTGGACAGCAAGCTTCAGGTTACTGCCTAGCCTTGCCCCTGTCTACAACGGAATTAGAAACATGCTTCTCCACACCCAGATTTTTATATGAATGCTATTGATTGAACTCAGGTCTGTAGTGAGTCTTTCTCTGTCCTGCTAGCCAGTTCCCAAATCACTACATGGAGATTTCTTATTAATTATGAAAGCTCAGCTGATGGCATAGGCTTATTTCTAACTAGCTCTTGTACTTAAATTAGCCAGTCTCTATTAATTTACATGCTGTCACGTGGCTTGTTACCTCATCTCCTACATGTCATGCTTCTTCCTTGTCTTCTCAAGACTCCGCCCTTCTTTCCAGCATCCCTCTGTACCTGGAAATCCTGCCTAGCTATTGGCCATTCATCTTTTCATTGAGCCAATCACAGTGACATATCTTCACACAGGCCTGCCCTCAGTGCAAAGGTAGTACAGGTGGGGGCAGGGAGTGAAACTCCCACCTACCATGGATCACAGTGTTTTTCATTGCTAGTGTCCACCTATTTACTCTTGACGCTTGAATTTTCTTGTTTTCATTGTGTCCAGAAGAGTCAGTTGTGATAAGTAGAAGAGAGAGAGGTTAGGGACCTCACTCCAGACTGGCTACAACAAAAGGCCAGAAGCAGTGTCTGGCACATAGAGACTGCAGCGTCTTTGGAGCATGTGGCTGTTAACGCATGAGATTTTGCTCTTTACCCCCCTTTGTGGAAGCACAATATCCTGTTGCAATTTCCCTCCATTTCTTTCCCCTTCTGGTTGTCTCTCACTATGAATTTGGAAGAGTCCATACTCAAATATAGATATGTAGTACTGTAGTTAGATAAAATACCCTGTAGAAACCAAAGCAGGGTGGGAGGACCTATTTAGGAATACTGAATGGGACAGTCATAGATAAATTGCTGCTGGCATTAACTAAGCCAATGAACAGATACTGAGAAACTCCTTAGGAGAAAAGTGTCAACATTGTTTGATTTGGTTGCTAATGGGACTTGATGATCCTCTCTCTGAAGTGGCTAAGTTCAGATACCCACTTAGAAACCAGTGTTATGAGTCATTCAGTTATGTATGACTTTATGATACCTGAGACCATTAGTGTCCAGGTGTGTTTCTGATTTTTTTTTTTAGAATTTTCATCTGAATGATTGAATTTTACCACAAAATATCTTACTAATAAGTTTCACTTATACATAATGATATTACTTGTTAAAGGGACCATAATCATTAATAATTCCAGTCTCACCATGAATAGCAGCTATTTGAAGAGTAATGACCCATTTTTTTTTTCAAAGCTTGGCTTGTGTTTTTTTTTTTTCCCCAGTTCATTGAGTGTTTCGTGAAATGTGTTTTGATCATAATTCACACACACCCCTTTCCCAAGCTCTTCCCATATCTTCTCCCCTTCCCTACCCACCCAGCTTTGAATCCTTTTTATTTTATACCCTTCAAGACTGATTTGTGCTGCCCAGGTATTCTTGGGTGTGTGGTTTCCCACACTCTGTCTGTGTGGACAGAGTTGACTTAGCAGATGCTAGGCTCTAGAGAAAACTGTTTCCTCTTCTCTCAGTTGTCAGTGTCCCTGTGGCTGTGGGTGGGATTTAAGGCTCAACACCCATCTTCATACTGGGGTTTGCACAGGACTTGTGCATGCTGTCTTAAGATTCTGCGAGTGCAGCTAGCTGCCCTGCTGCCCTGCTGTGTTCAGAACACACGTGCGGTTATGCACTGCCTTTGGCTCTTACACTCTTTCTGTCCCCTCTTCTGCAATGATCCCTGAGCTTTGGGAGCATGGGGTATACAGTATGTATGTTCCCCTTAGGGCCAAGTATACTGCATCTTCCCCGGCTGGACATGAGCTCCCTATGTAGTAGACGATGACCTTGAACTTCTGATCCTTCTGTCTCCTCCCCCAAGTGCTAGGACTGTGGGCACACACTAGCACACCCATTTGTATAAACACCCTCCTCTTGCTTAATCAAGCAAAGCCACTGGGCTTGGGAGGGCTTACATCCAGGGCAGGTACTTCCCTGCCTGTGTGGAATGCTCTGGTAGAGATGTAATGGGGAGGGAGAGCTTGGCAAACAGAGGGTATAGTTTTGATCCTGATCCCTGGCTCTGAAACCATGATGTCATCAGGAATGCATTTTCCCACTTATCCTCATCTGTGGTGAGGTTCTGATTCTAAACTACTGTGTGTTTGCAACTTTAACGATGGTGATAATGCAAAGTTTCCATTTGTTAGGCTGTGTTCCAAACAGTGGAAAAGGACCTCTCCTTCATGCCATCGGATGACACCACCATCAAAGGTAACTGGTGCCGGTGTTGGTGGCACACGCCTTTAATCCCAGTACTTGGGAGGCAGAGGCAGGTGGATCTCTGTGAGTTCGAGGCCCGCCTGGTCTCCAGAGCGAGTGCCAGGATAAGCTCCAAAGCTACACAGAGAAACACTGTCTAAAACAAACAAACAAACAAAAAAGGTAACCCGTATGTTTAAAACCACAATAGTTTTTGTCACCCAGAATTTCCAAGCCGTAAAGATAGCATTCGTTACCTTTACTCTCTCAAACGTGATTTTTTGTCAGCTTCTATGGGTGTTAGCAGAACCAGATGGTGGCATTGGGGGTGGGGGGTAGTAAAATTTTTAAATGTGGTTAATCGAGATAAATAAGATATGTTGAAATGTCAGAGGGAATTTGTTGGTGAATTGAATTAGTCTTGGAAGCCAACTTCTGAACTTGACAAGTTAATATTTTAAAAGGCAAGGAATGGTTTTCTCGAGACCAGCAAGATGGTATCAGTGAGCAGGGTATAAGGCACTTGCTGTCATGCCTGAAGACCTGAGTTCAAACCTAGGGACCCATATGGTGCAAGGAAGAACCGACATTTGCCAATTGTCCTCTTATCTTCATACACGCATGTGCAGGTACCTAGCCATCATCCCCCATCACACAAAATAATATAACTTAAAAATTAGGTGCTTGCTCAGGGTTAATTTACTCACATATTGAATTTATCTGCCTATCAATCTTTTGGGATTTCTTTCTGGACATTTAGTTTGTCTCTATGACAAGATGCAGTTTGTTGGGTATTCCAGGAATTTGGAATTTCTTTTCCATAAACAGTTCTTTGGTTGGTGGTCATATGGCTCAGTGGGTCTAGAGGCCTACTGCCAGGCCTTGCTGACCTGAGTTCTATCCCTGCATCCCATACATGATGCATTCCAGTTTGCTCTCACCTGCAGTGATAAACACTATGACCAAAAGCAACTTGGGAGGAGAGTATTTATTTGGGATGGTCCAATCACAGTCGATCGTTGAGGAAATTCAGGGCAAGAACTTGGGCAGGATTGGAAGCAGAAACCAAGAAGGGATGCTGCTTACTGGCTTGCTGTCCAGTTCATAATACTTTTCTTATACCTCCCAAGACCACTACCTAGAGCTGGTACTACCCACAGTAGACATGGTTCCCCCACATAGATTATTAATCAAGAAGAAGCTCCCACAGACTTGCCTAAAGAGGCATTTTCTCCATTGAGTTCCTTCTTCCTGGATGCCCCTACCTTCTGTCAAGTTCAAAACAAAAAAACAAAAAAACGCCCACCTAACCAGTATATGGTGTAAGGAGGAACTGACTCTTGCCAAGTTGTCTTTCCTTCCACACATCCCCATATGTGTGTACACATGCACTGGTGGGCACACACACACACACACACACACACACACACACACACACACACACACACACACACACACGATAAAGTAAAAACAGAATAAGCAGCATGTTGTTTCTTAGAATTGTGGCAGAATAAAATCAGCCCCTTGTGACTGTAGTGGAATATGGGAAAAGTCAGGCTAATTCACAAACTGATTGGCTGGCTGCCTTGTTACCCTCATTGCAGAAAGAGATGAGATTAGCTAATTTCATAATGTCTTTTAAAAGTGTGGGTACTAGGTACAGGGAGCTGGAGTATTAAAAAGAGAACAGCTTGTTTCTTAAGAATGGGTCTGGGTACCTCTTAGGACACCCTTCTTCCTGCCTGCCTGCCCTGTTGTCTCCATGCTTTCTCATTCAGACCTTTCTTCTGTTTCAGAGGAGGATGAGTGTGGAGGTGATGCAGATTCGACTCTGGCTGTGTAGACTAGGCCAGTCAGACGCTGCCTTTCACAAGCCACATGGTACCCAGACCAAACGTAAAGCATGTGACCCCTGAAGTTGTCCTTAGCGAGGGAAATTGATGTGTGATGGAAACAATAGGCCTCAGGTTGACAAAGCAGCCTGTTTATTGCTATTTAGGTGTTGGGGCTTGTCTTTCAACCTGTAGCCTTCTCATGTTTCTTCTCAGCCAGGGTAATTTATTTTACTAAACAATTTGCTAACATATTATTATATTCATAAAAAATGGTATCTTTTCAATAGATTGTTTATATTAAAATAGAAAATTCTAGGTTCATGATGAGCATGACAGGATGCCCCTGGGCGGCATGGCTCTGTTAGCAAGATCTTCAGAACCCCTGTTTTGATTTTGAAGTTTTGCCTCATCGGTCTACTTAATAGGTAGCTGCTGTTCTGTTTGGACTATGTACACAGATGCACCACAAGATTTGAATAAAGGTTTTCCTGAAAGCTGTGCTAGTCTCATTCTATCACCTGTCTCTCCTCTGTAACTGAGGCATGGGTAAACTTAGTGCTATCAAAACTTGGCTGTGATCTGGTGTGGTGGCACACACCTTTAACCCCAGCACTCAGGAGGTAGAGGCAGCCCCCTCTGTTGTGAAATTAAGAACAGCTTGGTCTATATAAAGTTCCAGGCCAGCCAGGGCTGCATAATGAGACTCTGCTCCCCTCCCCCAAAAGAGGGAAGAATTGGCTTTTACCTGTGAGTCACCCAGCTGGTGTCTTTAAAATTGCATTTCATTAGGACATGTGTGTGTGGATGCATGCATTCATGGGCACACACGTGCAGACTAGAAGACAACTTTGCAAGAATTGACTCTGCTTCCACCATGTGGGCCCAGGGGGTGGAATGGGGTAGAATGGGGTCCTCAAGAGTGATGGCCTCCCCTTTCACAGCAGCTGAAACCTCACTGGGCCCTCAGCTGCTTCTTTAAAGGCAATTTCTCACCAGCAGTGGAGGCACACAGCTTGATGTTAACCCCAACACTTGGGAGGCAGAGGCAGGTGGATCTCTGTGAATTCAAGGCCAGCCGGGTCTACAGAGTGAATTCCAGGACAGCTAGGGCTGTTATACAGAGAAACCCTGTCTCAAAAAACAAAATAAACAAAAGGTAAATTTCTCGTTTTCATTATGAACTCTGGGGTGCATAATATTAATACCATCTAGGTTTCATAGAGGAAAAGAAAACCTGAAGCTTTTTAGAAACGTTGATTGATTTGCCTGGGTCCAGTTGAAAACTTTAATGGGCTTGATTAAAATCAGATCCATCTGATTGGAAAGCTCAGGCTTTGAAGAATGGTTTCGATGCTCTGCTGTGGAAAGTGTCCAGAGCCATACTTTTGGAAACAGGAGCTATAAGTTACTTACTTGATATGTGACCTGGGTAGGCAGCATACTGTCCTTAAGCCTTGATCTTCACTCACGCCATACTGATAGAACCTTCTTGAAGGGTTAAAATTGGGAAGAGGGATCTGCAGAGATGACTCGGCCATCTTCCATCTTCCAGAGGGTACTGGTTTGGTTCCCAGTATCCACAGGGCTGCCCACATGTCTGTAACTCCAATCTCGGGAACCCAGTGCCCTTTTCTGGCCTCTGTGGGCATTGCATGCACACGGTGCAGGAGCACCCATGCAGCAGGGCACTAACACACATACAAGTAAATCTTTTAAAAACTTTTTCCTTAAAGATTAGATACAAAAATTTACATACAACACATAGAATGCTGGAAATGTGTGAATCACTACTCTCTCCTCTGAGAAACGCCCAGTATGCTAGTTCATTTTAAAAACTGTAGCTCATTAGATGTTTTTCATCATTTTTCTCTTTTGAGCCTCGGCCTACACCACAACTATTTTTTAAAAAAGTATTCTTGAATAAAAAAAACTCCTTTGAGCCCCAGCACTTAACTATTTCTAAAATAAAAAGGCTGAGAGTGTATGCATAGGAATATTCTTGACCCTGCTGTCCTGGGAACAGTGAGAATTAAGCACCTTAAAAATCAGGCATGGTGACACTCCGGAGGCAAAGACAGGCAGATCTTGGAATTCAGAGCAAGCCTGGTCTGCATGGAGAGTTCCAGGCCAACCAGGGATAAACAGTGAGGCCCTGTCTTGAAACACAAAAGCACCATCGTCATCAACACATGTGGGTATCATTTCAGTAAGTGGGGATGGAGAGGAAATTGCGTTGGAAAATGAGGAAGAGGACCTCGAGATGCCTCGGAACTTAAGAGCGCATGCTGAGCTTGCAGAAGACCCAAGTTCGGTTCTCGGCACCCCTGTGAGGCAGCTTGTAACCATCTGTAACTCCAGTTCCATGAAATGCGGGGTCCTCTTCTGGCCTCAGCCAGCACCTGTACAAGTGGCAATTGTGTATGGGTATGTATACCTTTGAAGGGCTGGGGAGATGAACCAGTGACTGAAGCCTTTGATGAGCAGGGTTAGGCCTGAATTTGAAACCCTAGAGCCCAGGAAAAGTCAGGGGGCAGTAGGACTTATCTGTTCCTCAATAAGATAGGTGTCAGGGACAGGAGAGTCCCTGGCAGTTGGAGGCAGTTAACCTGGTATATGCACCAGAGAACAACAGAGAGAACCTGACTAACACGGTGGGAGGCAGGGCCTGACACCGAGATTGTCTTCTAACCTCCACAAGTGTGCATGACTTGTACCCACATGCAATGCACACATGAACACACACTTGCAGCACCTTACATGCACATGCATAGTACATGTAACGTGTTATAAGATATCTTTGAAAACTTCCACTTGGTTGCTAACCACACGGCAGCATTATCGTATAAATTTAAACATTGCCAAGTTGGCTGAGGATTTTGAATGTTCCCTTTGCATCCTTCACAGTCTTTGGGTAAATAGCTATTGTTGTCCAGGGGAATCCCTGGCCTGCCTCACACAGCCTAACTAACCCACAGTGTCTCCATTTAGTAAACAGAACACATCAGAGACTAAAGGATTAAAAACCCAAAGCACCAACTTTCTTGACTCTATTGCCCATGGCCCAGATACCCTAAAAACCCCACCCACATCGTATTTCACCTCAGATGGCAGCATAACAGCATCAGGACAATGGCTTTATGACCAGATTAATGTAAGCTTCAGCCAAAAGGCAGAGAAATGCTACCAGATTCCACACAGACTCTCAAACAGCTCAAACTCAATTCTGCTGCTCAGCGCAGAAAAATCAAAGACAGGTTTTCATTGTCAGTTTGGGACTCTTGTATCATTTACAACAGATTTTTCACTGCCATCATTCCCGTCAATAGACTTTTCTCTAAGTATAATATGAAAGCAGCTTTTCATTTGACACGAAGGACCGGCTTTGTAAAAATATGATCTAGACTGGAGATGATTTTTATATGCTCTTCTTTGTTCTTTACATTTACATGGGAAAAAAATCCTAGTGCAGGTATCCATCATTTATTCCATAGTACAGTGTACATTTAAAAATGGGTCATTTGGGTAAATACATTAAGATCTGTCTATCTCTTCCATTCTCTCTCTTCCTCTCTGTCTCTCTGTTTCTTTCAATTTCACAAGAAAACTGTGTAACCAGCTCTTCTAATTCTGGGTGTGTGATCCTGGAGAGCTCTGTAGAGTCGGAGACAGGTTGACTACATCAGAGGGTGACCCAGGGATCAGATTCTTGTTCTTTCCTTCCACCAGAGAGTCCCACTGATTGAAGTCTTTATGAAGTCCTATAACAACAATAATAATAACAATAATAATACTGTCAGGAATATTAACTATTTGACAGTTGGGTGCCGCTAGGTGGCACCATAGAGCCACAAATTACAGAACCATTACACCGATGACCAGGTATTCTGTCTGAGGTCTCCAGGTTGCATTAGCATATGCAGAACCTCCTGAGAGGCTTAGAAGTAAGCTGCTGTCATTATCTCTGGCATGCAAATTTACCCTGGCTCCATAGAAGGTTCAACAAGTACATATATATGACATACATATATACACATACACACATAGTGAAGAATGCAAGAAAGCATAATTCACTTTTTGAAATGTTCCTTTTTAATTTACTGCTTTGTCTACTAAAAACTAGATGGAAACAACTACAATAAGACTAAGATGGAATGAGTATAAAATGGTTTTGCCCTGAGAATCAAGCGACTTGAGTCACAGAGGAAGGCTGTTTCTTACCTAAATGCCTCTGTAGGAAAGCTAAGGAAGCTTTGTTGGTGAGGTCGATGGCTACACCGGAGTCTATTTCTCCTTTTAACGTTAGCCTGGTTCCAACTATTTTTCCAGTTACAAAAGTAAAGTCCGCAAAATTCTGGTGTACTGAGCCCCTAAAAGAGAAAGGTATCTATAACTCATGTTGCTGGGGAAAAAAAAAAAGGTTTTTTGTTGTTGTTATTGCTTTTTGTTTGTTTGTTTTGTTACAAAAGTACATAAACAATTCTGGCCCAGATAGACATTTTTCTGCAAAACAAGGAAACAGAACGTGGAGTCTGATAATTCCCTATGTATATGAGGATTCCTGTTCATTTAAGGTTCCTAAAATACAATTCCTCTTCCTGCTGGGGAAAACACACACACACACACACACACACACACACACACACACACACACAATGTGCTCTAGTTTATATTTCTTGCTATGATCGACACCACAATCAAAAGCAACTTGAGGGGGAAAGGGTTTAGCTCACTTCCAGATTACATCCAGTCCTTCATTGAGGGAAGTCAAGGAAGTCAAGGCAAGAACAAGGCAGGAACCTGGAGACGGGAACTGAAGCAGAGACTATGAAGGGGTGGCCGTCAATCATTAATCAAGAAAATGCCCCCAAAGACAAGTCTGCAGGCCACTCTGACGGAGGAAATATCTCAGTTGAGGTTCCCTCTTTTCCCAGGTGACACCAGTTTGTATAAAGTTGGCAAAAACTAACTGGTGCAATCTGGATCTTAATTTTGAAGAAATAAGTTACAACCTTCCATTAACCAGAATACTTCTGAGAAGACGGGATGTACTATTTTCTCTTTTATTCTGTTTTAGTTTTCGAGATTGTATTCATTTTTATTTTATGCATATGAGCGTTTGCCTGAAATGTGTCCATGACTTCCTTGGAGTTGCAGATGGTTGTGAGCTGCTGTGTCGGTGCTGGGAATGAAACTCAGATCCCCCAGCAGAGCAGCTGGTGCTCTTAACTACTGAGCTTTCTCTCCAGCCTACAGTGCTGTTTTGTTGTTGTTTAACACAAAAACAGGAAAAGTAACCCAAACAATATGTTTAAGAAAAAAGGAGAAGAGAAAAAGAAAAAAATGCAAAAAGTAACTGTCTTTCTCTTTTTTTTCTTTCCCTTCCTCACTAGTTTACTGAACTGGATTTAATCTTGAGTACTGTAACAACACCATGATAGTTGGTTTGGGGTGATGCCAGGTGACTGTCAAGAGGTTTGCACATAGAATATGCATACTGGATGAAGGAATGGTTCCCACCAAGGCAGGATGGTGCATGATCTCATTATGTCATAGAGACAGCTCACACTTTACAAAGCGAGTCATTACTTCTAGAATTTTCCCCGTTAATATTTCCTGACCACAACTGGCTATAGGTAACTAAAACTATGAAAGTGGAAGCTAGAAAGCCAAACTATGGGTTAGGTGGACTACTCCAGGTACATCCTTCCTGCCTTTTTTCCCTCCTGAATTCTTGAAAGTCTTTTTTAAAATACTTATTTTTGTCTGTGGGTGTGTGGGTGCACGTGTGTGTGTGTGTGTGTGTGTGTGTGTGTGTGTGTGTGTGTGTGTGTGTATGTGTGTGTTCACATACACTTGCTGACAGACTAGAAAAGGTCATTGGATCCCTTGGAGCTGGAAATGCAGGCATTTGTGAGAGGTCTGACACACAAGAGCAGCAATCACTCTTAACTGCTGGGCATCTCTCTAGCACCAGTTTGTATAATTTTACTGTGAGTTTAAAAGCATATTAGGACATTCCCTTAGAGCTTGGCGAAACTTATAAACTCATATGTTGTTCCAACAGATACATGCAATGGATGCTCTCACTTTTTCTTTAAAGATTTCCTTACATGGCCTAAGAATGAAGTACTGTCCTTCAATCCTACTCTCCCACATATGTAGGTATGTTCAGGTGTTCAGGTGAAAGTAGTCAATACCGTATGTATGTATGTATGTATGTATGTATGTATGTATGTATATCTGCCAACATAAGCACTGTAATTAACAGCACTAAAAGCATTTTCGCTGACATCAGGGGCTAGAGAGATGATGGCTCCATGGCTAAAAGCACTTGCTGCTCTTGCAGATGACCAGGGTTTGGCTCTCAGTACCCACATAACAGCTCACAACTGTGTGCAACTCCAGTTCCAGGGGATCAGATGACCTCTTCTGGCCTCTGCAGACACTGCACATACATGGTGCACAGACAGACAGGTAGGCAAAACACCAGGCGTTGGAGGTGCACGCCTTTAATCCCAGCACTTGGGGGGCAGAGGCAGGCAGATCTCTGTGAGTTTGAGGCCAGCCTGGTCTGCAGAGCGAGTGTCAGGATAGGTTCCAAAGCTACACGGAGAAACCCTGTCTCCAAAAACAAGAAAGAAAGAAAGAAAGAAAGGAAGGAAGGAAGGAAGGAAGGAAGGAAGGAAGGAAGAAAGGAAGAAAGGAAGAAAGGAAGAAAGGAAGAAAGGAAGGAAGAAAGGAAGAAAGGAAGAAAGGAAGAAAGGAAGAAAGGAAGAAAGGAAGAAAGGAAGAAAGGAAGAAAGGAAGAAAGGAAGAAAGAAAGAAAGAAAGAAAGAAAGAAAGAAAGAAAGAAAGAAAGAAAGAGTAAGCTGGTGGTGCTGGTACACACCTTTAATGCCAGCACTCAGGGGGCAGAGGCAGGTGGCTCTCTGCATTTGGGCCAGCCTGGTCTACAGAGTGAGTTCCAGGACAGCCAGGACTACACAGAGAAACCCAAAAAGAAAAGGAAGGAAGGAAAGGAAGGAAGGAAGGAAAGGAAGGAAGGAAGGAAGGAAGGGAAGGAAGGAAGGAAGGAAGGAAGGAAGGAAGGAAGGAAGGAAGGAAGGAAGGAAAGGAAGGTCTTAAAGTACTGGAGGTGACAGACTATATTCTCCATTTTAAAAGAAAACCTAACAACTACCATAGCCATTTTTCAATGACTCCCCAGTGACACATGACATCCGCCCCACCAAATTTCAAGTCTAGATCCTCATCTAGCACATGAGCACTTACTTGATGGTAATCATATTTCTCTCCTTGCCAGGCTGGTAGAATCTTTTCATTTTCATGATGTCTTTAGGAGACTGGAATTGTGCAGAGTTGATGAAGAAGAGGGGCTGAGGGATTTTGGAGTACAGCTCCTCACTCACTGGATACATCCACGGATCCAGAGAGACCCCACATCTGCAGACACGGTTGGTAGCGATGGAGAAGGACCGGTTACAGGCTTGCCAGCTGGGACCTTCCTACCACACAAACTTACCACAAGGATCTCAAGGGAGCTACTGCTGGCTTTGTAACGCTGCTCACCTGGCACTGCACCATTATTTTCTTTAGGAATCATAACATAAGGAAGGCTACTTCCTTAAAAGTTTTCCATATTCATTTTTGTTACAAGGTTTTCAAAATACACTTAAATCAGTTGCAATTTCTTGAGAACCGGAAAATAGCAATTTTTCCTTATTTCTCCTGTGTTTTAACATTGTTTTACTTAAGCTTTGTCTGTTGGGGGAAGGGGGATAGTGTGTAGATTTCCAAAGAAGCCAGCAGATGGCACCAGATCTCTTGGAGCTTGAACTGACTGACTAGTGCATGCTCCTGTCTCTCCAGCCTGTTTCCAAAGTCTCAGGTGCTTCATAGTGTGTCTGTTACACCTATTTCATGGTAACAAGATACCCCAGACACATAAAACTGTATTTAGAGGGTAAACGACATGACACATACCCTGTGAGATCTTTGGGGACTAGAGAGATGGCTCAGTGGTTAAGAGTCTTTACTGTTCTTGCAGAGGAACACACTAAGTGGCTCACAACTCCTGTAACTCTAGCTCTAGGGGATCTGACACCTCTAGCCTCCTTGTGCACCTACGCTCACACGGGCACACACACACACACACACACACACACACACACACACACACACACACACACCATTAAAAATAATGAAAATAAATTAAAAAAAATTTAAAGTCGGATTTTCTTCTTTCCACTAAGTTTAATCCTGTTCCCTAGCCTTTTTGAAAATCCACCCATATGCTAAGTAGATGACAACAGAGACTGCCCTTATATTGAGGGCAAGTGTCTGAAATGGTCCTACCATTCCCTAGATAGTTTGTTCCATGTGAGCCGTTCAAGAAAGAAAATGTTTCTGTATGTTAGAACACTGCAAAGTTGTCTGACTTGGGCCCAAATAACTATGCTTTTAGATCTAGCCTCACCTTAAATAGAAGAGAAAAGAAAAAAATGATAAAATTAAAAAGACCAATGTCTTAAGGAAGTCTGTAAAAATGGTGGCACTAGTATCACAAGCATGTCACAGTAAAGACATAAAGATAAGATTCCAAGTGAACATGTGAAGCCCTTTATAGAGAAATAAGGACAATGGGGGATGGATAAGGGTGGGAAAATTGCTTTTAAAATTAGCTTACCAAGTAGCAGGTTTCTTTACTGGCATGTTCTACATGCTTAGTTTTGGCTGACCCTCCCTCCAGCCATTCTTCTCCATCCCCACTCCCCACTTAAACCTACTTGTCATGTGTTCTATTACGTTCCCCCACTCTCCTTCACAGCCTTCATTTTCAGTACTCATGAGACCCTTTCTAGTTTCTTGGCCTCTAGACACATTCACCCCAATGAAGCTAAGGTCCATATATGAGGGGGCCATGAATATGCAAAGAACTCAAAGCAACTAAACAAGACAAAAACAGCAACCACGAAAGAAAAAGAATGGGCCAAAACGGGCCAGGCCAAGAATTCTTTGAAAGGAAAACAAATGGCTAATTAAGTATTCCTTAGCCATTAGGGAAGTGCAGGTTAAAACTACTTGGAGAGACAACCTCATCCCAGTGAGAATCAGCAAATGCCATCAAGGGCGTGGGGAGATAGGCAGCCTTGTTCACTGTTGGTAGGAGCATGACCTGCTACAGAAACTTTGGAAATGAATGTGGAGGCTTCTCAAGAAGCTAAACGTGGAGCTACCATGTGATCCAGCTGTACTATTCCAGGCATACACCCAAAAGACTGCATATCTTTCTAAGGAGATACCCGTGCATCTGTGTGTATTGCTGCTCTAATATAATGGCAAGCAGGACAAATAAATGGTTTCTGCCTCGGAAAATGTACACAGTTGATGAAGCAAAGAACAATAGTAAAGCTTGAGCTGGAGAAATAGCACATTCGGTGGTTTAAAGCAACTGTTTCTCTGGCTAAGGACATAGGTTCAATTCCCAGGTTCCACATTGCAGCTCACAACTATCTGTAATTGTATTTCCAGGGCATCTGATGCCCTCCTCTGACCCTCTTTTGGAACAAAGCATGCATATGGTGCATACAGGCAAAGCATCTATACATGTAAATGGAACAAATATAAAAAATAGTAAGACTTATACACCAACCCCCAAAAAGCCCTTAATCATTAGAATTTCAGAGACAGTTCTCTCTCCTGTGTTAGCCTGCCCTCTATTCCAGTCATTTTGGTTGTCTTGCTTTGTCTCATTCTCTTACTTGAATCTCTGATCCTCACTAAGGGCCTGGATAACTGTTGCTCCTCCAAAGGAATGTCCAAACACGGCTATTTTATCCTCATCGATAGCGCCCTGGGTGGGAAAAGCAGGCTAGTGAGTTACCATCTTGCCTTGTATTAGAGAAGTACAGTAAATATTGTCTATCATGCAGTCATTATTCATTTCAGATCTGATCAAGTACCTTGATGACATAACATAGAACACACACACATACACACACACACACACACACACACACACACAGAGAGAGAGAGAGAGAGAGAGAGAGAGAGAGAGAGAGAGAGAGAGTTTGGAAAAGTCAGAAGCAAGCTAAATATAGTGACACATTTCCAAAATCTAATACTTGAGAAGCAGAGGCAGGAGGATCAGTTCAAGGTCATCTTTGACTAAGCAGAGTAGCCTATTAGAAGCCAGTAGACTGGAGCCAGTTTGGCAATATGAGGCACTGTCTCATACTACACACACACACACACACACACACACACACACACACACACACACACGCACGCACGCACGCACGCACGCACGCACTCGCGCACACACGAACGCACACTGTTCTGGTCTAATTTTATTTATGTTGTGATAAAATATCCTGGGGTGGGGAGGAAGGCAACTTAGACGAGAAAGGGTTTATTGTAGCTCACAATTCCATGTTTCAGTTCATGACTGTGTGGCAGTCAAGATGGCAGGAATTTAAAACAGATAGTCATATTACATCAACAATCAGGTGCAGAGGGAAATGAATGTATCCATGGTTTATGTTTTACTTCCTCGATAGCTTACTTGTTTGCTTGGGCTCAGGGGGATTTATTTCTCCACTCTTGTTTTGTTTGTTTGCTTTGGTTTTTTTTTTTTTTTTTTTTTTTATGAGACACGTTTTCTCTGTGAAACAGTCTTGGCTGTCCTGGAACTCACTTGTAGACCTCAAACTCACAAAGATCCACCTTCCTCTGCCTCCCGAGTGATGGGATTAAAGGCATGTACCACCACCACCCGGTGGATTTCTCCACTCACACAGTTCAGGACTCCCTGCCTAGGGATTAGTGCTGCCCACAGGGGACTTCTCACATCAATTAACTTATGACAGTCCCCTACAAACATACCCACAGGCCAACCCAATGTAGACCATCCCTCACCGAGTCTCTCTTGCTAGGTGATTCTAGATTGGGTCAAGTCGACAATCCTAGCCATTCATCACAAAGTTTATATACCTTGCGATGCAGAAGAAAAACAGCCAAAAAAAAAAGAATAATCCAAAATCACAGTTCACAGGAGAAAGAGTGTTGCTAAATGCTCACCTCCAGCTGCTTCACATCAAAATATGAACCTAGTATGTTCTCTTTCGGGCTTCCATGTCCAATGTCAAGAATTGCACTGAGAGCCTGGGAACATTCTTTTGCTCTTTGTTGCACCTAAAACAATAATTAGAAGCAAATGATAATACAAAATATTGTAACACCTTAACGTTTTTGTAAGGTTGCCTGTGGGAGATCAGTTAGTTTACACACTGAAAACACCTCAGTAAAAAAACGACAGGAATACAAGCTAACACTCTGATGGGGTGCTGGCTTCAGCTAGGCTCAACTCACCTCTTGCTTGCCTGATGTGTGGCTTGTTTGGGTTTCTATTTATTGCATACTAATGGTGGAGCCACGTGAACAAAGTCTATCCATCCCAGAGAGGATGCCAATAGACCAAAGAGACAATTCCACCAAGTCCCACACCTAGCTTGGTGAACTGGTAAGTTGATTAGGGTCACTTGCAAGTACATGTGTGGTGACTCACAGAAGCTATCACCCCTGGGCAGGAGAACAGTCGGCTGCTTCCTACCTGTACAACCTCGGTGAGGGACTTTGCCAATCTTGTAGCTTTCTGAGCTTCCTGGAAAGGGAGATTCCATAGTGATATAGTCTACTTCAACAAAATGTGTGTGGAGAGGGGTCTAAATAGCATGGCACATCTAACACACCCAAGATAAAGAAGCAGCCAGTGTACTTTATCTCAAGTAATTATTCCAATGACCACAAGAGACAGATATTGTCATTCACTATTTTGTAACACATCAAAGCACAAAGTTTACTTGGTCGGGATCTTTCCACTGCCAAGAGATGGGGCTAGCATTCAAAGATAGGTGGATTTTAAGGCCTGTACATTTCTTTTATGTGTGTGTGGGGGTAGTGGGACAGGTCTCATTATGTAGCTTTGGATGACTTGGAACTTACTATGTAGACCAAGCTCGTCTCAAACTCACAGAAGTCTGCCTCCTTCTACCTGCTGAGTTCAGGGCAAGGCCTATACATTTAGACTATTGTATACAACCTCTCTAAAACCTTTCTAATGATGCAGCTGGGGTTGAAGATCTAATCTTTTTTTTAAATATCGATTTTGAGGTTTAAAAAAAAAACTATATACTTTAACAGAAGAGAATTCTGAATGCCATCGTCATTTCCTAGAGTAATTTTGTTTGTTTTTCTGTGAAATAGACATTTCAATAAAAGAAGTTTTCTCCATTGGAGAGCCTTCTGACAGACCCTTAGGTAAGGGGGAGGACTGGTAGTTAACATTAATGAATATCTTCATTGTGCTTTGAAGACCTCAGCACCTCTACTCTCACTGAAACGTACCTGCTGTTTCCGAACTTTCTCTTCCTCCTCTTGTTTTAGCATTTTCAGGTACAACCAAGTCCTGTTTTCTACTTTTGCAGCCACCTGGTCCTCAAAATAGTAGGTTGCTGATGCAGATCCGTCTCTACAACACACCCAGATTTAATTACATTCCATTTGTCTGACTGTCTTCCCCAGCTCCATCCTTGTCCAATTCTCCTCTCATCTGTTGACTTCCCTTTCCTCTTCTGGTCTGCTTTTTCCTTCCACAAATAAAAAAGGACTCCAAGGGAGTGCTTGGACAAGGATCTAACTGTCCATTGTCTAGGGACATGCAAATAACCTCTCCGTTATCACAATCCTAGAAGGCAACATTGGGACCATGTTGAAAAGCCACTCTCATGAGCTGGGGGCACAGCTCAGTGGTAAAGTGTTTGCCTGATACACACAATGTCCTGTCTCCAACCCCTGTACTGCAAAAAATAATACAACACAACACAAAACTCTAAAATCCAATTCCAGAATTGTCACCTAATAGCTTTAGGTACTTTGGGTAAATTCCCTGTAGTACCTCCATTTCTGTCTTGTGTCAAATGAATAAAACAACCATCACATAGGATTGTTCCAAGCTCTGAAGGACTGAGATAGTGTCTGAAATGCTGCAGTTTATCCCATGACAGACCTTCATTGTTCTCAGGGCATGGAACTCTTTTGAAAGTCTTGACAGCGTAGTTCATTCTCTTTTTGTTCTCATTATGTAAAATTTTCTAAGCTTACAGAACACTTATAGGCAGAGTTAAGGATGTTAACACGGTTTTTGTTTTGTTTTTGTATTTGACATATGCAGGAACATACCTGTGCTCTACAGTAGCAACTATGAACCCATAAGATGCCAGGCCAATGCCAATAGCTGAGTAAATTGTTCTGGAAAACAAAAGGCAGTAGCATTGCAATTACTAACCATGATTACAAATCTGAGTTCACTAGAAGAAACCATTCTGAGTAAGGTAACCCAATCACAAAAAGACAAACATGATATGTGCTCACTCATATGTGGATTTTAGACATAGAGTAAAGGATTACCAGCCTACAATCCACACTGCCAGAGACGCTAGTAAACAAGGAGGACTCTAAGAGAGACATACATGGTCCCCTGGAAAAGGGGAAAGGGTCAAGATCCCCTGAGCAAATTGAGAGCACGGGAAGAGGGGGGAGGGAGCTACGAGAATAAGAAGGGAAGAAGAGGAAGGATACAGAGGTCATGAGGGAGCAGAAAGGTTGAGTCAGGGGAAGAGTAGAAGAAAGGGTATGTGTTAGGTAGGGTTTTAGTTAGGGGGTGGTAGGGGAGTAAGGGAGGGAGAAGGGAACTGGAATTGTCATGTAAATCAATCTTGTTTCTAATTCAAATAAAAAATGATAAAAATAATAAAAAAATCAAATCTGAATTCACTAAGAAAATGAGGAACATGGAGCCCATTAACCCTGCATCAGCACACTGTGCAGCTCTGGTCCTCAAAGAACTTACCCCTTAGGAGGTGTGTGGCAATGTCTGGAGTTGTATTGTTTCCTCTGGGGAAAGGAGGTTACTGGCATCTAGTGAGCAGAGGGACACTGCTAGGCATCCTACAGTACATAGCATAGGGTCTCCAAAACAAGCAATTATTTGGTCAAAAAATGTCAGGAATTATGAATTTACAAAGCTCAGAGTAATGTTCCAGTTATTACAAATAATTACTTTTAGAGTTGATACATATCCATTCCACAACACACACAGATTTAATTATTCTCTTTCATTCCTTACCCGACCATCTTTTTCAGCTCTATCCTTGACTCAACTTTCCTCTTATCTGTTGACTTCCCTTTCCTCTTAAGAAGTGCTCAGGAAAGTATCTGATTGTCCATTGTCCAGTGACATGCAAAAATACTTCATTGTCAAAGACAAATGTGGGGCCATATGGAGAAGCCATTCTCATGAGCTAGGGACACAGCTCAGTGGTAAAGTGATCTGAACTTAAGCTTGAAGTTAATAAGTCTTTGTCATTTATTAGCTATCTGATACTTAGATAGTCAATTTTGTAATCACTTATGAAATAGAGCTAAGAACACAGGCTTACATTTAGGGTAGGGGAGGTAAGGTTTTCTTTTTTTAAAGACTTAAAAATTTTTAATATTTATGTCTGGAGATCTACAAAGATGATATCAACTAACAATCTAAGCAACAGAGGAGAGGCTACCTTAAATACCCTTCCCTGATAATGAGATTGATGACTGACTTATATGCCATCCTATAGCCTTCATCCAGCAGCTGGTGGAAGTAGAAGCAGACACCCACAGCTAAACACTGAACTGAACTGGAATCCAGTTGCAGAGAAGGAGGAGTGATGAGCAAAGGGGTCCAACCAGGCTGATGAAACCCACAGAAACAGCTGACCTGAACAAGGGAGAGCTCTTGGTCCCCAGACTGATAGCTGGGAAACCAGCATAGGACTGATCCAGATCCCCATAAACATGGGTGTCAGTGAGGAGGCCTCGGAAATCTATGGGGCCTCTTGTAGTAGATCTGTGCTTATCCCTAGCATAGGAATGGACTTTGGGAGCTCATTCCATGTAGAGTGATATTCCCTGAGCCTAGACACCCATCATCCTGGGGGTGGTCCTAGGTCCTATCCCAAAGGATATGACAGACAGACTCTGAAGACCCCCTGTGGAAGGCCTCACCCTCCCTGGGAAGCAGAAATGGTATGGGATAGATAGGGTGTTAGTTGGGGAGGGGGCAGGGGATGAGGGGAGGGAGAGGGAACTGGGATTGACACGTAAAATAATCTTGATTCTAATTCAAATAAAAAATGGAGGAAAAAATTATGTGTATACAGGTGTACGTGGAGAACAGAAGAGGACACTGTACCCAATGTATCCATTGTGTCATAGGTAGTTGAGAGCAGCTTCCTGACATGGGCACTGAGATAAGAGCTTGGGTTCTTTGCAAGAGTCCTAAGTGCTTTTATAACTATAGAACCTTCTCCACAGACCAGAAGCTTTTGACCAGGTAATACACATAGGGTAATACATAGGACCATAGCTCAGATCCCAACACCTCCTAGCTGCTTGTCCTGCTTCAGGCCCTGAGCCTTCTTCTCAGCTGTGACTCTATGTCTGTGAAAGCTGGCCATCACCAAGGTCAAGTGAGCGCATGTACTTAAAGCAGTGCAAGTACTTTACACCGTTAGTGTTCCAGAAATGATCAAACTGTGAGAAGACAGTAAATAACTGTCAACAGTCACATTGGCACTCTTCCACATGTCTATTTTGTAGGATCTCTTTCTCATGTTACACATTCTGTAGTCAATGTCCATGGAAATACAAAGGGGTGCCTAGGAACTGTGTTTTCCACTGCTGACAACACAGGAAGGGATGTGGTCTACCATGTAGACTTGAAGCCTTGCCTACTGCAAGTCAGAGTAGCTACTTGCAGCTTTGTGAGAAAGACATCTCAACTCTGCTGTAGCAGTCATGGACAATGTGAAAGGTGAATGCATGGAGCTCTGCTCCAAGACAGCTTTTATATAGATGGCTGGCTATATAGATCTTCTTCTTGAATTCCCATTTGCCAATCACTACTGCAGCCAAAATCAAATAGTTTTCTAGACTATGACTACAGTGCTGAAGACAGATACTGCCCAACTTTCTTCCAGTCCCACAGTCAGTTCTTAGGGGACCCCAAGTGTTTAGCATGGGCCAACATTACACTTTGAAATCTGATTTTTTTTTCAAGAAATAGAATTGTTCAGGGATGGCTTGGTACTAAAGCTGTCTGGTCTCCCAAGCATTACCTGAAGGCTCCAAGTCCATGAGAAAAGATAACTAGCGGATATTTTTCACCAGTCCTGAGAGGAGAATTCCAGCTTGCAGGCGTTGTCATTGAACCTAGATAATAGTAGGAAGTAAATCAATGTTTCCTCTGGTTGAATGATGCTAGCTAATAAATTTACACCTTCTGGGCACAAACCCCCAACCCATGCTGTCTTAACTACTATTTTATAAGTTAGTACACTGATTTTAAAAGCCAAATACTAAATACTCACCAACCAGGGACTCCAATGTGTCTTCCTCCGTGAGTCCATCAATTAATGGTGAGTGCCCACTGCCACTGACCTCACAGGGAACGATTTTCCTACTTACAGGTATATTCTGGAAGGACGCTAATTGTTTCTATTTTGAGGTTGGGAGATAATGCTGAACATATAGTTTAAAACTAACCTTCCGGGAAATCTTAGATCATTGTGCTGATAGCCAAGACCTAAGAACCAGAGATGACTACTGTCAGGAGGCATCACAGTCCAGCAAAGGATGGAGTGACAGTGAATTCACATACCAGAGGGGACTTTTCATGTGACTGCCACCAACTAGTTATTGACCTTGGGCAGGTCCTTGGCAAAATGGTGGAAGTGATTATGATCTTAAACATTTTGAATAAAATTTGTATCTAACCAGGTTTTATATATAAGGTATCCATTTTTATGTATAAAGTACTGTAAAAAGCCCAAAGTTGGAAAATATCACCTCCCTTCCTTAGCTGTTTTCATCATTACTGTCATGGTCATTTCAATGTTATTTTCTTATCAGAAACAAATATGTGGTCATGAAGACTGAATGTGGCAGTTGCTATGGAAGTGCCTTGTAAGTTACCCCTTGCTATGCAGTAGTATATTCTAGTTTAGGGTATTTTCCTACTTTAAAACAATTTCTGTGAAAACCTAAAGATAGGCTTAAAGAGAATTCCCAAAGCTGAAAAATTAGAAGGCTAAATTTGAAGGTATAATTAACATAGGCTCAAATTTACACCCGATCTAACAAATGTTAGGAACTTCTGTCTCCCTTGGTATAATGCAGACATATTAAATGATGACTGCCTCAGACTGTTGGACAGAAGTGGGTCCTTTGGGGGTGAGGGACAGGCATGAACTGAGATATTTTATGATGACTGGGACGTTAGCTGGACTTGGCTGCTATTTTTCTATTTTCTTCTGACACAAAATGTACAGGTAATGGTCCCACCAGACAATTTGCTACTCTGGCCACATTGTAGCTTCCACCACAGGAATTTAAGAAGGAAAACTGAGGATCAGGCCTAAGAAGATGTTAAGGCAAATATGGCATCCCCAACCCATCCCATCCCATCCCAATCAGAATGCTTAAAATGATAGATACCTTGCTTCTCTCAATGTTGCCTAATCCCTTAAGACAGCCTTTCTTTCTGTATAGGAAGATCACCCAGCTGATAAAGTGTCTGCCTTGCATATGGTGGTACAAAAATACCAGACACAGCTATAATCATGCCAGCCTAGCCTAACTTGTGATCCCCAGACTACAGAGGTCTCCTGTCTCAGAGAGGTGGACTGTGTTTCAGAGATAATACTTCAAGTTGTCCTCTGTCCTTCACTGAACAAATACTCATGTGCAGACGAACACACACAACACACACACACACACACACACACACACACACACACACACAGAGTTAAAAAAAAAAAAGAAATCTCATCCTTGCCATCTTAGGAGAAAATCAACCTCAGTCTCACTACTTGTAACTTTTGTATCTTATATACATATACACATACACATATACATATATACACATACACATACATACACATATATCTTCAGAACAGGACCAATAGAAATCTTACCATATAAGAAGCTCAAAATGTTGCCTATAAATTGGGGTGTTCCGAGAAATTTACTAAGACCAAAAAAATATTCTTTGTTTGGGATCCAAACTGTGTCAAGGCGATCTGGATCTTGAGCTGGGTAATACAATCTCAAGAAGACACTCTGGAGGGAAAAGAGAGGCACAAACTCTCAGTCAAACACAGTCCAAGAACAGTGCTTTGAAACTCTGTATTACTAGGTCCCAAATCTCTGTCTTCCCTTAAGACCCCCCAGAAAAGTGTTCAAGCTGCCAATCCTTAAAGTGTAGCACAAAAAATAAACAACCCAGTGACTGATATTGAGGTTCAAATTTCAAGCTGAAAATCAGAAAAGCAAAGCATCTGGTCACTAGCTCTTACTCAGACTGAAAGGCAATCCTGGCTCCACCAAACCTCAGACTATTGCTTCTCCTCAGCATGGCTAGAGAGTCCTGAGACTTCAATGTCTTCCCTATCCTCAATGTGGCTGGAGAATGAATGCCTGATATTGACTACTGAAGATCCTGCTCTAGTGCTGGGATTAAAGGCATATGATCCCAGGTGCTGAGATTATCTTTGTGTGAGCTGTTTCTCTTTAGGACTGGATCAATCTTGTGTAGATCTGGGTGGCCTTGAACTCACAGAGATCTGTCATCTCCTAATCCTGAGTCCTAGGATTAAAGGTGTGTACCACCACCTCCCAGCTTCTGGCTGCTGGGATTAAAGGTGTGTATCACCACTGCCTGACCTCTATAGCTTGAGGCTGACTTTGCTTTCTGAATCCTCAGGGGAGCTTTAATAAGTCATAAATAATATATCACTATATTGAAGATAACCACAAAAGAAGAGAAAAGAATAACCATGCTTTGACTAGAAGAAAAATCTGAGCACAATTAAGATTCACCAGTAAATTAACCAGGAGACAATAAACAACTGAAGAATGACATAAGTAGCAAAAAGTGTTGCAACAGGAACAGCCAATTAGTCATCTTCAGGTGATTGCCGGATCAAGTTATCGCCTGTGCTGGAAAGCAAGGGCAAGTCCTTAGGACTTAAGGTTGAGGCAAACAAAGTAAGGCATTACCTCATTAGCATAACCGAACATCAGGTCTGTACAACCGACTGGGTAGGATCCATTTCCTTTGGGGATTTTACTATGGCCAGACCTGGCAGTAGACATCACAGCTTGTATCTTATGGAACCATGCTGAAAAATAGGTTCGTGTAAGGTAAACACATGACAGTAACCCAATCCACCTCAGACTTTACTGTGCTAGGAGTTCTGTGCTCACAGTTTCTGGCTCTCTCTCTCTCTCTCTCTCTCTCTCTCTCTCTCTCTCTCTCTGTGTGTATGTGTGTGTGTGTGTGTCTGTCTGTCTGTCTGTCTATCTCTCTGTGTGTCTCTGTCTCTGTCTCTGTCTCTGTCTTTCTCTCTCTGTGTGTCTGTCTCTGTCTCTCTCTCTGTGTGTAGACAAGGTTTCTCTGTGTATCCATGACTGTCCTGAAACTCACTCTATAGACCAAGCTGGCCTCAAACTCACAGTGCTGGGATTAAAGGCATGCTCCACTATGCCCCGAACATGTACACTTCTGTACATCTGGACCTGACATCTTTCCATAGCAATATCAAAGTCCATGGCCCAAGATGAGACTAAATGACCATCTCCCAATTTTCCTTTTCTGCCTCTGCAACTGCCCAGCTCCACTGAACCCCAGAATTCTCTATCTTGTGAATTCCAGGCCAGAATCCTGCAAGTCAAACAAATCTTTACGAAATCTCTATGATTTGTTCTTAATTTAGAATTATCCCTGATCCCAGACACAATCATTTCTTTTTCAGGATCAAGAATTCCTTATGTGTGGATATTATATGATGGCAAGAATGAGGACAGCGACCCAAACTAGCTACTGTTCCAGCCCCACTCACTAGTCTAAATATAGCCTCTGGCTAACGAGGTTCAATGCAGTTTTGTGGGAAGGTGGGGAACTAAGGATAAACACCACCGACCTCTTTTGTCCTTCATTCAAATCCATCATACACGCTCTTTGACCCACCCACTCTTGAATCTCCTTTTCTCTCTGCAGCCCAAACACTTCTATATACCTGCAACTGCCCTCCTTTCTAAACCATAATCAAATTCATGCTTTATTTCTAGATGTGGGTCCATGGACTGGAGAGATGGCTCAGAGGTTAAGAGGCACTGTCTGCTCTTCCAGAGGTTCTCAGTTCAATTCCCAGTACCCACATCGTGGCTCACAACCATCTATATAATAGGATCTGATAGCCTCTTCTGGCATACAGGTATAAATGCAGAATACTCATACATCAAATATAATGAAATTAAAAAAATAGATGTTGTGTCCAAATAACAACAAATCCAGACTCCTATTTTTCTTTATACACCGAGCCTGCCCCAACATCTATGTTACTGAACTGTGAGGAGCTGGTTCCTCTGCCGCATGCTGTGTTTGTACTGCACGGGCTCTGCCAAACACACAGAGCTATGTGCAGTGTGGCACCGCCTTGTTATACTGCAGCATTGCTCAGCAAGGCTTTGAGTCTTGGCAGTAATCTTACGCACACCCTCGACTGATGACTCATATGTGAGGCACCAGCCAGTGATGGAGGCTTCAATACACAAGGCCTCCTACACAAAGGTGATCCTCAGGCCAGCATCATGGGCATCACCCAGAGCTTAGACATGCAGATCCCAGTCCTCACTCCAATTCAACTGAGTCAAAAAGATGCAAAGAAGACTGACTTAAAAGAAATGCCGTGTCACAGTCCAGATCTCTTGGCAGGCTGCACTGATACAGCAATGATAGGAGGCAATTTCAAGAAAGACAGAGGGTAGAGTGAAGCTCAGTATTGGATCCAAGTGGTCCTGTTTCCCATACCAACTATGGTGCTCTAGCCAAAGCAATTGAACTCTTCTCTCTGGTGCCCATTGGTAAAGTGGGAGGGAGACAAAGGCCCTTAACCAGCCCCAGGACAGCTGTGTGGATGAAAGGAGTATATTCAACATGTGCCTAACACTGACTGTGGCTTGTTACTGGAGCTCAGATGCTGTGACTTCTTCCCTTCTGTGTGGGCACAGCTGGTTACTCCCATGGTTCAAAGGATGGGGAGGCTGGGACGGGTTTAGTACATCTACACTAGGCTTTCCACTCTCTCTCAGGACACATTCAAAATTCAGGGCATTTACCTGAAGACTTTTTTTATTTTTTACCTCCTTATTGGTGAACATTCTGGGGCTTCTTTAGAATTACAAAAGGTTCTTCCTCTCCCATGTCAGGTTATCTGTAAAGTCAGGCTTTTAAATGGTAGGTGACAAGTCTAGAGTCATAGGGTAAGAGACGCCTTCTGCCTTTCTTCCTGTGATAAACAGTCACAGGAAGAAAGTGTGCTGCTGTGTCCCTACCCATAAGCAGCCATGGTGGGGGCTAGACCAGTGGGGAGACCACTGGCTCCCACAGCTCAGTGAGGTGCCCCAGAGGACTCTTGGGTGCTTTGGAGACGCTACCTAGCAACAGAGTTCCACGGCCTACAACTGAGATCTTGATTTCACTGAAACCATGGAAACCTCTTCAAATAACCTGTGGTTCTTGAAAACCATTTATCCTCTAGGCTCCTCACCTGGAATCTAGGAGTCCCAGGTACTACACTGAGTATAGAAAAGAGTGAGTGCCTTACAGCCTGCACATCACAGGAGCCTGCATCTCCATCTCTCCATCTATTTGACATCATCACAAGGAAGAGGAGGAGACACCAGAACAACCTCATCTTGGATGCTATAGCTTGTGGACAGAGTTTATCTTTTCCCAATCCTCTCCAACTTTATTTGAATAGGAACTCTGGACCTCTAGAATGCCTCTTGGTATATATTTTTCATAGTCGAATATTCCTGAGTCTTGAGATGTATCCATTCTAGAAAAGCTGCATTCGCCTTTATACTTTCATTGTCCTTCATCAGGACAGCACATGCCTGTAATACCAGTGCTTGCAAAGAGAGCAGGATAAATAATTCAAGGCCAACATTCGCTACATAGTGAGTCAGGGCTCAGACTGGGCTACATAAAGCTGTCTCAAACAGCCCAAAGAAGGGCCTGGGGAGATGATTTAATGTGTAAGAGTGCCTGTTGCACAAGCAGGACCACCTGGGTTTAAATCTGCAGCACCCCATAAAAATTAGGCATGGCTTCTGGGATCTGAAACCCCAGTCCTGTGGTAGGTAGGAATAGGAGGATCTCGGGGCTTGCTGGCTGGCAGTCTAGATTCAGGTTCAGTGTGAGGCCCTGACTCAAGGGAATAAGGTGGAAAGTGATAGGACAGGACACTGGACATTTTACTCTGGCTTCTGCCTGTGTATACAGGTGTGGACATTTACAGACACACAACACACGCACTTATAAACACTTGCACACATAAATCAGAACCCGAATAGCTAGATCTTCTATGTATTCCTTTAACATGAAATTAACCATCTATTGTTTTAATCTATTAATTACAATTTAAAAGTATTCAGGAGTCTATTTCTGAGCATGTACAATGAGTATGGCATTGGGCTAACACAGGTCCCAGGAAGATGAATAATAACCCTGTCTTCAAGGAACAGATTTCTAGTGATTTTAAGAGGATAGAAAAATAAAAGTCTTTAAATTCTCACCCTGAACCAATTAGAGTAAATGCCATAAAATGTATGATAGTTTACCTATCAAGTGACATGTTTCCAATCCCAGAAACTGACACTTGGATTAACTTCATTTTAAGTAGATCACAGGTTCCGTGATGACAAGCCCTTTAGTCATAGCTGTATACACAGTGCCTTCACTTCCTGGGAAGTGTTGAGGGATGAATGAGCCTCTGAGTTATTACTCAATTACCTGTGCAAATACCAATATAAGGCACAGTCCTTTTCTTATTGATTCACTCATTTCCCCAATTACTGAGTAGGGCAAAGTTTATTTGGATAACATGGAGTTATGCAAGCCCTTTTGTAGATGCCGTGGAGTTGTCCAACCAGCCCAAACAACTACATCCAGAGTGAGGACATGCATTCAGGTATAGAGATCTGTGGGTGTAGACAGTGTGACATCATTCTCTAGCCACCTCCTGCTGTGCTCTCCACAGGACACAGATTGAGGCACATCTATGTCACAGTTCTTTAAGATAAACAGGCATTCACGAAGCTCCAGA
The DNA here is from genome assembly GCF_003668045.3 of Cricetulus griseus. Taxonomy (NCBI): domain Eukaryota; kingdom Metazoa; phylum Chordata; class Mammalia; order Rodentia; family Cricetidae; genus Cricetulus; species Cricetulus griseus. The sequence continues at coordinate 29,896,979 of NW_023276807.1, read as the reverse complement.
AGCAATGTCCTTGCAAGATAGGTCCTTCTTGGGGTGGTGACATGAGATGTATCTGTCCCCTTGCTACTCTTCCTCGTATGGTCCAAACCTTCCTCCTCTTTCCCCCTCTCCTTCACACAACTGAGGAGAGAAAGTGACCGTGTCTATTCTCTGGAGTTTCAGACATCTACACGTCTCCACTTCTCCTCATACTTAGAAATAACCATGTCCTTTGGACCCCAGGAGTTCAGAATGTTGTTTTTTTCAAACACCTCTCCACTTCCTCAGGCCTAAGCTTGTTTGTCAAGACACAGGCAGGGTTGGAGACTGCCTTGGAAATGCCAAGGTAAGTGTGCTCCTGTACCTGGCAGGAGTTGAATAGGGGCAGTGAATGAGAGGAGGAGAGGTGTTTGGGGTATTTTCCATGCTCATAGCAAGCTGACGAGAAAACACATGCTTATTCAGTTTGGGTCATAAAGAGTGAGGCCTTCCAACCCCAAAATGAGTATTTCCCTGAATATATTCTCATGACTCGTGTGTGTGTGTGTGTGTGTGTGTGTGTGTGTGTGTGTGTGTGTGTATGTGTGTGTGTGTGTATGTGTGTGTGTGTGTGTGTGTGTATGTGTGTGTGTGTGTATGTGTGTGTGTGTATGTGTGTGTGTGTATGTGTGTGTGTGTATGTGTGTGTGTATGTGTGTGTGTATGTGTGTGTGTGTGTATGTGTGTGTGTGTATGTGTGTGTGTATGTGTGTGTATGTGTGTGTGTGTATGTGTGTGTATGTGTGTGTATGTGTGTGTATGTGTGTGTGTGTGTGTGTATGTGTGTGTGTGTATGTGTGTGTATGTGTGTGTGTATGTGTGTATGTGTATGTGTGTGTGTATGTGTGTGTGTGTGTATGTGTGTGTGCGTGCGTGTGTATGCGTGCATGTGTGCGTGCGTGTGTGGTAAGCATGTTCAGGTGTACATGCATATGTGTGTCCATGATTATAGAAGCCAGAGGTCATGAACAGTGTCTGCTATGACCACCCTCCATCTGTGCTTTTTTGAGGTAGGATCTCTCACTGAACCTAAAGCTCATCAAGTTATCTAGGATGGTTTGCCAGTGAGTTTCAGGGATCCTCCTGTCTCTGCCCACCCCCACCCCCCACAATAGTGACAACTTCTTACATCAGTGTTGGGATCCAAGCTCAGGTCCTGAAGCTTGTGCAGCAGGCACTTCCTCACCTGGGCCATCTCGCCAGCCCCTGAATGAACACTTCTTAAAATCACTTGTTCACACATCAACACACGCAGCATCCTTACCTGACGACTTGAAGTCAAAAGGTGGGGGGTCTTGCCAGTGAAAAGGAAGGACCAGTGGGAGGCAGCCAAAGAGGCAGAAAAGTACATGCAGTTTGCGTGGAGCCATCTTGGGAGCTGAGCAGCGACTTCAATGTTCAATGTTCAATGTTCTTCAGAGCAGACAATGAAAAGAAAAGAAAAGAAAAGAAAAGAAAAACCATGCAATGAATGTACCGAAGAGGATTTAAGTGGCTGCCAATCAGTGAGGTCCCAGCAATGGTGGTTAGCAATGAAACATACGGGTTTTTTGTTTGTTTGTTTGTTTGTTTGTTTGTTTGTTTGTTTTTCAGAGCTGGCATTCAGATAGATACTGAATTAGCAGAATCCTTTATGCTGATGGATGGCAGAGCATAGTCATAACACTTTGAGATGGTTAAATAAGATTTTCCCTGATTTTACTACAGTGCCATTTGGTTATAAAGAAAAGCACCAAATCATAATAATTATAACAAATGTGTCTTCATCGTCATTATGCTCAAAGGCATGTCTTATACAGATGACTAACAGCAGCTAGTGGGCTCTCCATAATGCTTCCATAACAGTTTCTACTGTGGTTGGTTTTGATGTAAGTGACACTACTGGGTGTTGTGAGTATGTGTCCTGCCACACTAAGTTTCTGGAAAGCAGAGGTCAGGTCTAAATAGTTGGCCTCTGGAGGCTGCTGGAATTGGAGAAATATTTCCTAAATCAATGGATTGATGAAATAATATCAGAATTGGGGTAGTAAAAGTAGCATTGCAGTTAGACCCATATCTAAACATCTTTTTAACAAAAGGTACTTTGGGGTGATGGTGGCTCATGCCTTTAATCCCAGTACAGGCAGAGGCAGGCAGTTCTCTTTGAGTTTGAGGCCAGCATGGTCTACAAAGTGAGTTCAGGGGAAGCCAGGGCTGTTACACAGAGAAACCCTGTCTCGGCAAATGAACAAAACAAAACAAAAGGTTCTCATATTTGTGCACTAATTTCCCTCTGTAATGTGCATCTCTCCAGGAAAGGGACTCTGGTTGAGTGCTTGCTTAGCATTCCTGAAGCCCTGGGACGAATCCCCAGCATGGCATAAACTAGGCTTGGTGGCAGATGCCTCTGATCCTAGTACTTGGGAGGTAAAAGCAGTTCAAGGTTATCCTTAGCTACATATCAAGTTCAACACCTGCCTGGATGCATGAAATTCTGTCTCAAAAAGAAACAAATAAATAAATAAAACTTAGAAATAAAATGTGTCCCTTCAACTCTGGGAGGAGTTGATGTAAATGGTTCAAGCCACCATTGCCTCTCATTTGAATTTTGGCAATAACTGACTGCCTCTCTGCTTTTGTCCCAGCTCCAAAGTCTAAAGCCAATATAATTACTGATGGCTGTATTACACCTCAGCCTCCAATCATTAACATCATATGTCATAGGGCAAAGTAGCATACACGGCTGTCTCTAGTCTATACTCAGTGGACTTGGAACCTTACCTCTGTCCTCTCTAACTGCACACCTGTTGTCTCCATCCAGGCTTCCCTGCCACCTGCCAAGCATACAGGTATCCTGATCTCTTCACCCTTCCCTGAAGTCTGTGCATATTCAAGGCTCTCTGCCTTGACACCCAAATGACTCTCATCTCCAGGTTTTCACCCCTATGTTACCATTACAGTGAGTTGTTCCTGATTTATCCATTTAAAACAGGGCTCCTGCTTCTTCCCCACACCAGTGCAGGTCCAATGCCCCATGTACACTTCTCCAATATTTGTTACCAAATGACATATTCTGCATTATTAGTTTATTATCTTACTCTAGAAATTCAGCTCTTGCAGTGTAAGAAGTCTGGACTCCATCCCCCTATTGTCTTCCTAGAATAGTATGTGGTATATAGTAAGCATTAAATAAATGCCTGCTTAAACAAATAGGAATCCTAGCAGTTTCTGATACATATGGTTTCTAATACACACTGAAACAAGCCTCACAGACTCAAAGGAGGCACTAACTACATGGCATGGTTATTTTCCCAGAGATATAGTATAAAGAGGTGGTATGGACAACCATTACTCCTTCGTGTCCCTGTGTTCCATGCACATTCTGGTCTCTCCTATGGTTGTAATCCAGCCTTGACACTAATTCCTGATTAATGGAAACCTGAAAAGAAGTGGCCTGAGACACTTGAGACAATGTGTCTTCTCTCTCTTTTCCTTTTTCCAATACAAAACACCGAAGTCCAGGAGGCTCCAGCGAAAGACATCTAGATCCCTAGTCACTAGGCAGAAAAGAACCCTTCCAATGTGTACAGCCTGCCATGGATAAGAAATACCTGATGTTGCATAAAAGCATCCTATTTAGAAGTAAGCCATGCTCTAATGAGGATGAGACTCACCCTCATTATATATGGAGCATGTGCTGAGTCCCTTAGAAACAACAGATCACTGATGCTGAGTCCTGAGTCCTATGGAGACTTCCAAATCAGCATCAGCATCAGGGGGTTGACAGGAAGCCAGGCTCAGCTTGCCATGTCCTACAAATAGCCTCTGCCACAGCCATCTAACCTGTAAACAGCTGGGGAAATTGTCACTGGAGTTCTAAGTTTCTTGATCTACTTGAATTAAAAAGCTCTAGAATATTACAACCCTGGTAATTTTAGCTTAACTAAGGCAGGGGAGGGCCATTCGATCCATTTGGAAGATCACTGGGATGGGGAGGAGAAAGGAAGACACATCAGGGGCAGATCTGTGTGCTGCGGCAAGGAAAGCTGCTCTAGGCAGAGGCTCGCCTGCACACAGTGCCTTCCTCTTGGCTACATGGTCCCACCAACATCTGAAAGAAGCACTGGAGAGAGCAAGTGCCTCTGGCAGGGTGGGGCTGCTCTACTCTCTAGGGCCATCACTTTAGGTGACGTGCACAATGGAGCAGGACATAAGACATAAAGCCATAGAGGCTCTTGGGAGCCCTTCCCAGGACCTCTGCCCTCCAGGCCACCTAGACATCTGACACAGCCAACCCTCCCTGCCCCAGGGCAGGGTTTGGAAATGGTTGCAAAGGGACAATAGCACCATTTGTTTGTTACATAGTTTCCCCATCACATGGGACCGCTAATGTTTATGCTCAAAGCACAGATCCTTTCGATAAAGCGTGACTAGTCCACTCATATTTCCTATATTCATTTGCTCACGTATTCATTTACCCAGTTTTATGGAAAAATTTCTGACTAGTAGTAATTGCACCTTGGATAAATCTAACTGGTTACAACGCTGCCGCTGTGTGAAGTATTTTTAAGAATATCTCTACACCAAGGCTGGTAGGTTAGCTCAGCGGGTGGCGTGGCTGCCCTGCAAGCATGAAGACTGGAGTTTGGATCCTAGGCATCTATATAAAAGCATGCAATTGTGCTGGTTGTTTTTGTTGTTGTTGTTTTGTTGTTGTTTTTTGTTTTTTGTTTTTTTGTTTTCCAACTTGACAGGAACCTAGACATAGCTGGGAAAAGGGCGTCTTGAGAACATGCCTCCATAACACTTACCCTTGTTAAGTCTGTGGGGTACCATCTTGATTAATGATATGGGAGGGCTCATTCAGCCTTTTGTGGGTGGTGTCTCCCATGGGCAGGTGGTCCTTGGGTGTATAAGAAAGCAGTCTGAGCAAGTCATGAGAAGCAAGCCATGAGAAGCAAGCCATGAGAAGCAAGCCATGAGAAGCAAGCCAGTAAAGCAGCGTTCCTCCATGGCCTCTGCATCAGTTTCTGTGTTGAGTTCCCGCCTTGGCTTCCCTAGAAGGACTATGGTCTGGGATATGTAAGCCTGATAAACTCTTTCCTGCCAACATTGCTTTTGCTCATATCACAGAAATAGAAGCCATGACTAAGGCATTATTGAACCATGTGGCCCTAGCTATTGGGAGATGGAGCAAAGATGGGTAGCTTCCTGGAGCTGGCTGATCAGTCAGTCTAGCCAGTCAGTGAATGCAATTTGTGGGAAGCTGTCTCAAGAAAAAAATAGAGATAGTGATAAGGGGAGACACCCGAAGTCCACCTCTGGCTTACACACACACACACACACACACACACACACACACACACACACACACACACACAGGGTAGCATATGTGTATGTGCATTTACACAATAAGTGGACACACAAAGCACACACAAGATTGAAAAACAAGACAAAACTTCAATGAGAGCCCTGCAGACCAGGAAGAGATATGAAGAAGCCTGTTGCCTGTTTCGGGAAAGATCAACAGTGCTCTAATGAATGCAGCACAGTTGTCTGAGGAGGTGTAGGCTGGACCTTCTCATATCTCAACTTGTGTGTTTGGGCTTGGTTTTGTTTTCACCTTAGATAGGAACATAAGCAAAGTATTTTGCCTTCCATTTAGACTTCTGGAATCCCAAATTTGATAAGGGCTTATGAAACTTAAAAATGTATGTGACCTATGAATACCTGCTGTGTGCAGCACTGTCTGGCTTCATGCTTCGTATGGTCTCTGTTTCTTACATCATGGAGTCTTTGGGTGGCCCCACAGATGCCATCTGACTGGATCATATGAGTGGCAGGCTTTAGAGCCGAAGGAATAAGCCCAGAACTCTGATGCATATTAGAAAAACATTGAATGTGGCATGGTCTTGTTTGTATTTAAAATATATCATTTCTACATAAATAGAAGAAAAATCCAGATTAAACACAATCCCAGAGTGTTTTCAATGATCACTTCTGAGGGAAGAACAATGGTTGGTTTTCTTTTCTTTTTGTTTCAATGTGTACTTGGCATTCCCTGACTGCTGGCAAGCAAAAAGAGAGTGTCCTCATCTGAGACTCAGCAGGCAACTCCAGGAACAAAACAGCACAGGCAACGGTACCAACCTGGCATGGGCGAGAGGACGAAAATGCACACTGGGAAATGAAGAGGGTTGAAAACTATAAGGAAAATAACAGGTTAGGCCAACATGTTTGCCCTGTCCAGCACTCAGGAGGCCAAGGCAGGAGGACTTCCCCAAATTCAAGGCCAGCCTGGCCTCCCTAGTGAGTTCTAAGCTAGCCTCGACTATAGAGTGAGATCCTGCATAAAAATAAACAAACAAAAGAGAAAGAACAATAACATGTGGTATAGTGGCGCATACCTTTAATCCCAACACTCGGGAGTAGGAGTATATAGGAAGACTGAGAGTTCAAGGTCACCCTTAGCTATATCGTTATTTCCCAACACTAGTCTATGCTATATGAGAAGTTGTATTAACAACATACAATCTCAGAGAGAGAGAGAGAGAGAGAGAGAGAGAGAGAGAGAGAGAGAGAGAAAGAAGAGAAAGCTAAACCATAAACCCTTTTGCTAAGCATATGACTTAGTTGACATTATAAGGAAGATATTGTTTGGGTTTTAGGTTTACTGAGATACATGGCTTCGTCAATAAAGCATCCACCTTCTAACAGGTACCCATCACACTTGCTTTCAACATACTACCCAATCAGTAAAGTTGGTGCTTTTCCTCCAAGATACTCTTCTTAGCTTCCCTAGTTGGAGCTCCGTCTCACTGCCCACAGTACCCACAGCACCGTGTCCATTCTTCTGTTGATTCTTCTCTCATGGTGTGCTCACACATCTCTTCATGATGAGCAGGAACCATGGTATCCATGGACCCCATCACTCGTCTCACGTACTCAGCATCCTCCACCTATAATGCTCTCCGTACTAAAAACATGGCTGGCTTCTATGGGAACACTAAATTCCAGGGAGGGAAACAAAACAGCAAGAAACTGATGGACTTTTGTCCTGAAGCTAGTATGTTTCCCACTGCACTCGGTAGTGGGGGCTTTTCGCCCACCATCTGTAACACACATATCTACTGGGCTAACACGGGAATGACTTCTTCCATGCAGAATTGTGTCTTAGGGGATACGGGATGGACTGTAGCATAATGAATAAAAGACCCAGAGACTGATATTTGGGTTCAAGCTTCAAACTGAAGATCAGAAAAGCAAAGCAGCTGGCCTTTAGCTCTTACCTCTACCTCAGCTCAGACCAAAGGGGCGATCTTCAAACTGCTCTGGACTTCACTGCTCCTCAGATTCACTCAGACTGCTATGCTCTCCTCAATGTGGCTGGAGACTAATCTCAGACTGAACGCCTCTACCTTTTATACTTCTCAAATCCTAGGATTAAAGCCTTGAGCTCTGCTTCATTCTCCAGTAGCCCAGGGTATTCTTTGACTCAGATCCATCTACCTCTTAATCCTCAGTCCTGGGATTCAAGGTATGTACCTCCATTGCCTGATCTCTATAGCTTGAGATTGGCTTTGCTTTCTGAATCCTCAGGCAAGCTTTAATAAGACATAAATAATATATCACCACAATGGACAGTTCAGTGGTGTGTGCATGCTCCAGCCTTAAGGGATACAGATGGACAGTTGAGCGGTATGTCACCTCAGCCTCTGCCCTGAGCACCGCTCACTACAGGTTCCATCTGTGTCAGGGAGCTCAAGGCACCCTTCCTGGCTCCTTAGCTCCCGTCTCACCATTCAGCAACTCTCTCCCTTCTTTCCACATGATCCCCCATCCCTTGCAAATGAAAACATTATCCTCTAAGAAACAGGGACTGTTGGAGCCATAGACCTCGTGAGCCTCCCTTCAAATTGTCTCTTCTCTCACCATCCCTGTGTCCTAAGTCTGGGGGTCTTCAGCTCCTTGTCACTAACTTCAGCTTCCCCAGGGCCTCTGAAGCCCCTCCAGGCCATTCTCAAAGCACACTTTGACTTTGCGTTGGTTTCTGCTGCTTTGGCACACTTAAAGAGGACGGGGGGGGGGGTGAAAAAGTACACAGCTCTAGATTTCAGTCCCACCGCCAACTTGGGTCTAATAAACTTCATGTTTTAAAATCTCTTGATGTTCTCTGTACCTTGGGAGGGTTGGTACTCACAGCACATTCCTCTGCCATCTGGTCTGTTGGCCTATCTTATTTTGTCTGTGAGCTGTTTTCTTGTTCATGTGATTTTACTCTAAGACACTGCCAATCCCTTTGAAAGTATTATATATTTTAAATCAACATGACCCAAATTCCCCCAGGTTACAAAGATGAAGACAGAGCTTCTTGCTTTTCCAAACAAAGCCCTAGTATAAACAGACAGATGTCCTTGGCTTCCCTGGACACAGGCTGTTTCGACTTTCTGAGGGTCATTGAAATGTGTGGGAGACAGCCTCAACCCTCAAGGCTTTTATACAGTGGAACCCTTCATAGGCAGCTGTATCTCCCAAAGCCTCTTCAAGTTCTCTGCCTACAGATAGATAAATATTGGCTAAAAATACAATTACATTTCAGGTGGTGACTTTGAACATTCTCTTAGAGCTAGAAAATACAAAACATCTATTTTTATCTGCTCAGCAGTGCTGGGAATGGACCTGGGGGTCTCTTGACTGCTAGGCAAAAACTCTTCCCCTGAGCTATAACCCAAGCACACAAAGTGATCACTTAGCAGTCTTCAAGACCACAACATACAGAAGTCCTTTTCTACAACCACCACCACAGGCCAACACAACACAAACACACAGCCTGTTCTTTGAGAAAGAGGGAAGTAGGCCCACAAGCATCAATGGATAGATCAAAGCCCAGGAACAGAGGATCTCCTTAGACTTTAAAATAGAAACAAAGTCGGCCATGCTAGTAAGATTTAAAAAGCAATTAGGGAGCTGGAGGTATGGCCCAGTGGATAGGCATGCTTTCTGTGAAGGCGTGAGTACCTCAGTTTAGATCCTCACACCTATGTAAGAAGCCTAGTGTGGCAATGCACATGCCTGTAATCCCAACACTGTTTAGCAGAGGCAGGAGGATCACTGAGACTTGTTGGCTACCAGTCTAGGTCTAGGTTCAGGAAAGACCCTGCCTCAAAGTAAAAAGGTGGAGAGGGATAGAGCAGTGACAGGCACCTAACATTCTAACATTCTCTTCTGGCCTCCAATCACCTCTCTCTGTGTGTCTCTGCCTCTCTCTCTTTATCTTTATCTCTCTCTCTCTCTCTCTCTCTCTCTCTCTCTCTCTCTCTCTCTCTCTCAATACCAGGCTGAGTAGTCAAGGAACATAAGAATCTTCTCCTTTGGATATGATGATGTAAACACCTATCTAGCAGTTTGAAACCAGGGTGATTTTTGTTTCTCCAAGGACACTTGGAAATATCGAGAGACGTCTTCAGTTGTCTCCGTTGTCAAGGAGCTGCTACTGACATAGAATGGGCAGAGGCCCAGCATGCTGCTAAATACTCTCAATGCACAGACTGCCCCCTACCATATATAGACAACCCAAATCATCAACGACTGACGTTAAGAACCCCTGGTCCAGCTGGGCATGGTGGCACACGCCTTTAATCCCAGAACTAGGGAGGCATAGATAGGTGAATCTCTGGGTTCGAAGCCAGTCAGGTCTACAGAGTGAGTTCCAGGACAGTCACCATCTCTAAACAGACACACAAAAACAAACAAGAACCCCTGATCCACAAGAAAGCTGAAACAACTGCATTTTTGTTTAATGAGGAAGAAATAGTGGCTGAGGAGGTGGTGGCTCAGCCAGCAGAGTGCTTGCCTTACAAGCACACAGCCTGGAGTTGGATCCCTGAGAATGTAGGTAAAAACTAAGGGCACACTGGCACACCCTTGTAATCCCACACCACAGAGGGAGAGACAGAGAGATGATTGGAGCTCCAAGCGAGTGAGACCTTTCTTAAAACACAAGGTGAATGGCTCCTACAGAATGACGCCTGTGGTTGTTCTCTCATCTCTATTTGCTTGAGCAGACATGTGCCCATGTACCTCATACCTGCACACATACATTAAGTGCACATACACACAAAAGAAAGAGATGACATATTTCATATTGTCTGGATACCTCTACAAAAGGAAAACATGTTGATAACTGGTTCGTTTATTTTTTGTTATTTTATAACAATTAATTAATTAGTTGGTTTTTCTGAGACAGGGTTTCTCTGTGTAACAATCCTGGCTGGAGTGGAACTTTCTCTGTAGAACAGGCTGGCCTCAAACTCACCGAGATCTGCCTACTTCCGCCTCCCGAGCAGTGGGATTAAATGCATACACCACCACACCCTGATTTTTTCTAAATCTTATGTGCATTTGGTGTTTTGCCTGCATGTCTGTCTGTGTGAGTGTGTCAGAATCCCTAGAGCTGGAGTTACAGACAGTTTTGAGCTGCCATGTGGATGCTGGAAATTGAGCCTGGGTCCTCTGGAAGATGAGCCAGTGCTATTAACACAGAGCCATCTCTCCAGCCCCAATGATTGATTCATTCATAATAGCTACCTCAACTGCCACTTGGAGTTGAGCTCTGCTAACGGGTTCCCTTCTAGGGAGGCTAAAACAAGGACAGTTTGTGGATGGAATTGGACTCTCTTGTCCTACCTTCATCAAACACTGTGTGTGTGTGTGTGTGTGTGTGTGTGTGTGTGTGTGTGTGTGTGTGTGTGTGTGTATGTTTTAAATCAGCAAAATAATTTCTACTCAGTGTTGGCTAATATCAAACTAAGAAAGAGATCAGTTACCTACTCTCTTGACACTGTGTCCATCCCTATCTCATTATCCCATGAACTCAGAACTTAATGTCATATTACCTTAAAGGTATAAGAATCATGAAACTTCTGCAGAAGTGTCTAAGCAACCTTTGGGGACACACAGTTCATATGATTCTCGTGTAATCATTTCACAACATCAGAAAAAAACCTGGGATCAAGAAAAAGATGCTAAATGTGGTTTGCTGTTATGAGAACAAAACAGCTACTTGTGGTAAAACTTGTACCCAGGGGTTGGAGAGATGGCTCGGCATTTAACAACACTGGTTACTTTCCAGAGGACCCCGTTTGATTCCCAGAACCCACATGGCAGCTCACAACTGTCTGTAACTTTATTCCTCAGGGACCTGACATCCTCTTCCAAAGTCCACAGGTATCAGGAATGCACATGGTGCATAGACATACACATACACAAAACACCCATACATATAAAATAAAATTATGTAAATTTAGAAAAGTCAAAAGCCCTGTGTCTACTGTGCTAAAGGCCAGGTTTTGCTCACTCCCTCACAGGAAGACATCTCATAACAGCATAGTGCCACAGTTAGTCTATCCTTTCATGCTCTACTTTCTGCTTCCCCTTTGGGGCTATCGTAAGTCACATCAGGATTCCTTAAACACAGGGCAGTTTATCCAGTAACCATGAAAGCTGCTAAGTGACTAATGGGTGAGTAGCATACACAGGGCAGACACACTGGATGAGAGGTGGTTCATATTCTTAGCAGGCTAGGATGGAGGACAGCAGGCTATCCTGTTTTGTTAGGCTGCTCAGAATGGTGCACAACTTAACACTCATGAATTGTTTATTTTGGGAATTTTCCACCAAATACATTCTGGCCATCGTTTGAGCATGGATGATTGAGACCACAGGTCTGCAAGGGGTGCTGCTATAATTGGGAGGGGGGGAGGCATAAAGGGAAGGCAGTTTTGAGATCTCTTAACAGAGTCTTAACTACTCAAGTGCCCAGATGCATAGCAGTCAAGTGATGTTAAAAAGTAAGTGCCAACTCCCTGACTTTACCAACACGACTTGCTGATGGCTTATGCATGAGGCGAAATGAGAGAAAGAATACTATGATAACATCTATATGACAGACGGCAGTAATGATAATTCACAATGCCATGCAACAACTTAAGTGTTTTATACAAAGAACCTCCTCTGGTCTGTAGAGCTCAACATAAGAGAAAACAGGCATGGGGTGGAGGTATGGGGGCTAAATGAAGTCCAACATCACGGAGATAGGAAGCAGCTAAGCCAGAATCTGAACTTAGGCCCCAACTCTAAAACAGTTCTTAACCTTCTCGTGCCTGGCATGCCAAGCTGACAAGTCATGGTTGTAGGGGGGTGGCCTGGGCCTCATAAGATATTTATGGCAGCATCTTTGTCCTCTACCCACTAGATGTCAACAGCATACCCACTTGTGGCAACCAGATATGTGTTTGTACACTGTCAAATATCCCACAGGAAAGCAAGAATCATTGTCAGCTAAAAGTCACTATATACTTCTTAGTTCTGCTGAGGACTCAGGAACAATCAAACTAGGAAAATAAGCCCTAAAAATGAGCCAAAAGGAATAAGGTTTTGGCAAAAATAAACCAATCAAGCACAACCTAAAGGCATCTTAGGCTGCATAAGCAAAGCATAACATCTTAGAGAGAGGAAAGCTACCCTCCTACTGGACACTGTACCTGTTAGACCACATCTTCCTCATCTGGTGGGGCTTTAAGGATTTTAACCCATTAAAGTTTATGCATAGAAAGTTTATACAATAACCTAACAGTAATCCAAATGACAAATGGTCAGGACAACAAGTCACAGGAGGAGCTGCTGAGCAATATGGAAAACTCATGTGACTCATGACAGTTCTGCACAGAAGGTCATTCGCTAGGTGCACCCAGACTACAACAATAGACTAATGAAGCCTTTCAACAGTTAGCAAGGCACAGTCTGTGCTATACTGATTGTGCTAAATGAGGCAAGCTGCACTAGGCAGCCCTGGCCCGAGGTCAAACTTAGAAGTCCACAGGTAACTGTAAGGAGGAAACAGACCTATGCAGTAGAATAGGAACTGTGGCAAACTGGACTAGATACAAAGGAGTATTGCCATTCCACTCCAGCAGACTGCTTCCATGTAGGAAGGAGAGCGAAGTATCACTGCATCTTTCAAGAAAACCAAGGTGACCACATTTACCTGTAATAGTCACTGATTTTTGAAGGATAGCAAGAAATCTAACCTTTCAATACATCATGTGAGTCAAACAAAAGTAGATTTACAGCCCTTGAGTCTGACATGATGGCTTGGTTGCAAATTTCTTGCAGCATAAGCATGAGGACCCGAGTTCAGATCCCCAGAGCCCTTACACAGAGCACAGTGTGGTGGCAAGTATCTGTAGTCTGAATGCTGGAAGGTGGAAGCATGAGGGTTTTGGAGGCTGCCCAGCCAGTCAATCTAGCAAGAGACAGACTCAAAATATACTAAGGTGAGGCCTGACAGTGGAAGACAGGCAACACTGACTTCCAGCTTCCACGTGTGCATGTACACACATGCCACACAAGACAGAGAGAGAGAGAGAGAGAGAGAGAGAGAGAGAGAGAGAGAGAGAGATGTCAACAGATGTGCGACCAAGGAGACTGTAACCTCTTCCTTATAGATGCCCCACGGACTCCCAATCCTAAGGAAATATGGTGGGTATGTCCCCGAATCATTGTCACATCTTGTCATCAATTTGAATGAGCAGACTAACTACTCCAGAATCATTGACCGATTCACAGCCTCTAGCAAGAGAATGTAACCCACAGGCTGTCATGAGAGCCAAAATTTCCACAGAACACAACGCAAATAAGGAAGGGGCCTCTCTTCTTCTGAACTAGGACATCTCATTTTTGTAAGTTGCACCTCAAAGTGAGGAAGGGGAAGTGGAGTTGCCTCACGTAGCAGTGAGTGGTCCTGTCACGGGAGGGTCATCCCTTCTCTAGTTAGCAAACAACTTCAAAACCCTCATCTCTGTCTTTGTCAGCAATCAACCAGGGAAGTTGCAGAGCCTCCTCTGACAGAGAATGCTTCACTAAGGGAAAGCTATTCAGTGCTTGTCAGGGCCCTCCCGGTGAATTCTGCTGCCCCATAGAGATTTCCATTCAGCAGATCTGGACACTGGCATGGCCTATCCAGGACAAAGACCCATTTGTCCTCTGAAAAGATTTTCAAGTGTTTTGTTTTTTTTTTTTCCAATTCCCAGTTTCAAATGCTATATTTTTGTATTTTACTTGGACATGTTCAACTTTTAAAATTAAATTAGTTGCTGTTTTAGCCCTCATGTCATTATAGTCTATCACAGTTCGTCTAATGGTTTCTGATGTATGTTCCAGAGAGAGCAAAAGGTTGTGCTACATTGTGCTATGTTGTAGTGTGTGTGTGTGTGTGTGTGTGTGTGTGTGTGTGTGTGTATTAAAATTACACAGTAATTTTAATAATATTAGTAATAATATCTTATATACTCTTAGGAGCACATTCATAATATTTTTTTTTTTTTGGTTTTTCAAGACAGGGTTTCTCTGTGTAGCTTTGGAGCCTATCCTGGAACTCGTCATAATATTTTTTAAAACATACTAATTAGCGTATTTTTTTTTTTACAGAAGACCAGGGTTAGCAATGGCAGATCAATTTTATGGGTGGAAATTTGAGACACAGAAACATGATGTAACTTTTCACTATACCTTCGAAAACTAGCCTGTGCTCACCTGTCACTTAAACCCTCAAGTGGACTCCCACAGGCAATTCTAAAGTTGCATCCTCTCCCAGTTCTGCCATGTAACCCATCCTCCACACTGCACCCAGGCCAGTCTCACAAAATGGAAGTCTATGAATTCACATTTCTGCTTAGAATATATCCAGCTTCTTGCTATTTCTATTTAGAATGAGATCTATGTTGTTTGATTTGGCATATGAGACTCTGGGTGACCTGGTCCCTCACCCCTCTTCCTCCTTTGTCCTTGCATCCAGCCCTGCTCTGACTTGCCTACTTCAGCCACTCTGGCCTTCCAACTGGGTCTTCTATACATTCCACACACCTATACATTAGGTCCCTCTGCCAAAAGTATTTATGTTTCAAGGGTCTCATCTCAAGGACATTTTCCCCCCAGAGAAATCTCTCCTCAAAACTCCAAAGGGAGAAGAGATGGTTCAGTGGTTAAGAGCCCAGCACCCACACAGCAGCTCACAATCACCACTAAATATGGTTCCAGGGAACCTGGTGCCATCTTCTTGCCTCCAAGAGTACCAATAACATACATAAATGAAGGTAAATATTTACACACAAAAATGAATCTAAAAAAAGGAGATTCATCCAAGAATAGCCCCTGCTATTTGCCCAACACATATCTACACATTTAAGCCCATATCGATGATGCTATACCACACCTCTTGGTTTTTCTTCAAAACTTTTATTACTGTCTGAACTCACTCTGGTCATTCCTTGATTTTTGCTCATCTCTTGACTCTAGAATTCTTTGACACTAGAAAGTGTATCTGACTCACCATTCACACCCTGGTACACAGTAGCAGGCATCCACCCATCCATCCATCCATCCATCCATCCATCCATCCATCCATCCATCCACCCATCTGTACTACCTGCCTGTTGTCTGTTCCAGAGTTCAGGACTGAATCAGACTTTGCACACACTAGGTAAGTTCTCTACCACTGAGATATAACATGCGTCCCACCCCCCAACACACACACACACACACACACACACACACACACACACACACACCTGTGGTTATTTTTATTGAGACATGATCTTTTTGTGTAGTCCAATCACTACATAGCCCAAGCTGGCCTTGAACATGTGAGATTGCCCTGCTTCAGCCTCCCTAGCCCTGCAAATACAGTGCAGCCCCCAACAATGAATGTTTTGACATGGATGAATGAAGGAATGAATTAACAGAACTTTTGCTAGGAATCAACTACCAATTAATTCAGTGAGCATTCTCACAGTAACTTCCCTCCTCAGCTGCTGAGTTTACTTAGAAACAAAAGCCATACACATCCGTGTGAGTCTGTTCTGTTACTGTGGTATACGTTGCTTTCATTAATCTTTCATAGCAGCAGTGATGGCCTGCCACAGGTGGCTCTCACTTTATAGAGAAAGGCAGGAGCAGCCTTCTGTCCATGCCAGCAAACCATAGAGCTTCCTCGGAATCCTGGAACAACATGAGTTAGAACTAAACACTCCCTCATTCAATTTCTTTCTATTTAATACGTTACCATCCAGGCTTTATTTGATGGAAATGTCTCTGTGTTTCTCAGAGTCAGTGGGTCCATCAGGCTCATAATTGTGAATCATGAAAAAAAAAAAAAGGTACCTTTAAGATACAGAGTTCATGGGTGGGGTGGGTTGCTACCTGGTAATCTCACATGTTCAAGGCCAGCTTGGGCTATGTAGTGATTGGACTACACAAAAAGATCATGTCTCAATAAAAATAACCATAGGTATGTGTGTGTGTGTGTGTGTGTGTGTGTGTGTGTGTGTGTGTGTGTGTGTGTGGTCTTGAGAGATGGCACCATGATTAAGAGCACTGGCTGCTCTTCTACAGGACCTAGGTTCAATTCTCAGTACTCACATGGCAGCTCACAATCATCTGACTTCAGTTTCAGGGCTTCTGATGGCCAACCTCTGCCCCTCTTAAGCACCTGGCACACACGTGGTTCACAGACTTTGAGTCAGTGCCTAATATACATAAAATATTTCAAAAAATATGACTGAAGGTGTAGCTTAGTTGGTAGAATGCTTGCCCAGCATGCCCTGGGGTTGCTCAGGTGGGGTGCCTCAGGCCGGAGATCCCACAATTCAGGAGACAGAGACACCAAAGGTCAAAGTTCAATGTTCTCAGCTACATAGCTGATGGGAACCACCAGACTGGGCCACATGGGACATTTCAAATTAGAATGAAACGATAACAAGAGGGGCCTCCTTGAAAAAGTCCTTCCCAGGGACTCGCAAGTACCTCATTGTCTCTTCTCTTAATGCTCTATGCAGTCTCAAAGTGGCTGTTAAATTGTATTTATTTACAAACAAAACTAGGTAGGTAGGTGGTGGTGATGGTGGTGGTGGTGGTAGGGTTAGTTAGGTCCCTGAAATTCCTTATGAACAGTGAGCAGACACAGTGGAGAGGAGTTCGAAGCCAGCTACCTGGCTGTGAGGGAAACCTGGACCAGCCCTCCACACCTCACTCAATTGCTTAATGAGTGACTGAGACTCATTCACACCCCTCCTCACAAGCACAGTGGCTCAGTATGTTGAGCCTTTTGCCACAGCTTCACCTAGGTCAGAGACTGTCTGGAAGGACAGACCATGGTACCAGTTTAAGGATGGTATCAGCACATGGTGAGGGAAGCTTCTGTGTGCAAATGCCAGGGAAGGGAAATCACTCTCAATGCCTGACTTCAATGGGCTGAAGCTGGCACACTGAGGACGCTGAATTAACAAGCTCTCTCTTTCATAAGGCTACCAGGGTCCCCTTGGTGAGAAAAACCTGCTTGGGTGCTGACAGCTCTCAGGTGGCCTGTTGCCAGAAGGTGTTCTCTTTATTTTGACTCTGGTGCGCTGCCCCAGGGATCAATGTGACTCTAAGATTTGCTTGCCAGCCTCTGGCGTTGTGCTTGCTTCAGGGAATACACCCCCTCCTGCTCAGACACCAATCCCCCGGCTCTAAGCTCTCATCTGGGTCAAAGATAATTGTGCAAGTCTGATTCGGTAACGTGTGCCGCCCAAACCAGAATCTTTGTGTCCTTTGGAGGTGACAGCTCCCGTGTGTGTGTAAGAGCCCGACACACCTCTCCTTCCTTCCTTCCTTCCCCCGACTTGGCAGTGATTCCCTTTGGGTCCCCATAAAAGCCTCAAGACCATGTCCTGTTTTCTGGTTTTGCTTGGCTTTGTAAAAAACAAAACAAAACAAAACAAAACAACAACAACACAGCCTTAAGGGTGGAATAACTAACATTTTATCTGGCCTGCAGCAGGATGCTCCAAGCAAGGGCGATATTGCTTTATTTTTATTATTCTAATTCTCATCTTCTTTAAATCTGGGTTATTCCTCACAAGGAAGTGTGCGTGAGTGTCCAAGAATGAGATCTACAGACACAACATTTTCCTGCATGCTCCGGGTTCATCTGCCACCCAGTTGGAATTGAATCCTTAAGGTGGCTGTCTCAGAAGCAATCCCTTATCTTCCCTCAACAATTCTGTATTCCTATTCCTGGGGGCCTCCAAGGTCAGTTCAGAACCAAACAGGAGGGCGCTGTGGTTCCAGCCGGCTCTCCCTGCTGTCCCCTCCAGTCCGCACTCCAGTGTCCCCGCCACAGCCTGGTGACAGAGCCACAAGCCGATTGCTCAGGACCCTCGCTGTCCCGGGTCTCCTTACCTAGGCACAGCGCTGCGTTACTCCCGGGTACCCGGGGCCCTGGGCGCACCGATGCCACCAGCGCGAGCCAGATCCAAGTGCTTCTCACAGTCAACACCGCAGGCCTCCAGATAGTCGTGTTCACCCGGGGCTGGGGTATCTCTGAGGTGAGCTGAGCAGACGCTTAAGATCTATCCTTCGGCTCAGGCTCGACACTCCCCTCCCGGGGTTTCTGTGGAGGAGGGACAGGGGAGGAGCGTGTGGCCCGGCCTCCTGCCAGTTCTGAGCAGCTGCAGCTCAGGCTCACACAGTGCTCGCCCAGGGCGGGCTACTATCTGGACCTCCTCAGGAGCCCACGCGTCGATCCTGCCTGCCTGAAGTTGTGATGGGTTCCTAGGTTCTTAGACACTCCAGCCTCACCGGGTCTATTACTCGGTATCTTGCCAGTTTCATCCTGTTCTCCAAATCCACAAAATTCACCGAGTCACTGAGCACAGTTTTGGAATCTGAAATGTTCTTCATAGTCCGCATTTTGATACTTTGTACCCGGAATCCCAGTTCACTCCTTGTGTACACTCTGCCCCAGACTGGAAGGCCTGCTGGAAGGCTTTCTTGCTTTGCTGATTTTGAGGGACATCGTATTTTAAGGTTCTGTCTCAGCTCAGTCTAACTCAGTTATTAGCACTTGTGGTAAAGGCATGTCCCCCCAAGTAGAAACATATTCCCCCAGACCTGGAACTTTTTGTTTACCTCCTGAGGCTCCGGGGAGCTTTGCCCCTCTTTAAACAGAAAGTCCGGTGTCTGGGGGAACAGAGACTTGGAAGATTCTTGAGGACCCCTCCACAGCAATGTATTTTAAATAGCAGCAAACGATGGAGGTGTGGGAGGGTGATAGTTGGAGAGTAGAAGAGAGATTTGGCTATTTCGCTAGCAGAGGTAATACAGGTATGCAGAGAGCTACAGGGTTGCAGCTTTAATGGCTCTTCAGCCCTGTCCCCAGCCCCCCACACACACACACACTGGCCACCACCCCCACGACCCCCCTGTTGTGTGGCCTTTTCAGTCATGGAGTTGTTCATTCCTGCTCCTTTAAAGTAACCCTCTGCCTATACTCCTGTTAGGAGCCTCAAGAAAAACTCATTGGTTTACTTAGATAGGCATTGGGGAAATTGTTGTATGGATCAGTCTGGGTTCCCTTTCTGGGGTTTATAGACATGTGTTGTATTTCCCCTACAAAGTCTGTCACACAATCTTGTTTTCCCTGAAATGCCATCCTTTAATTTTCAAAGTTTTCTTCTCAAACCTATTTTCCAATAATTTTTAAACATCTTTGTGTTAATATTTTGCTTAGGATCTAACAAATAAAGCTTGCCTGGTGATCATGGAAGCAAAGTGGTTAGCCACTTGAGAATTCTCATCTCTACCAATGCTCAGAACAAAGGGATCCTGTCCTGAGATTGCACCTCCAGACTGCACTGCTCTCCACCAAACCTCAGAACCCCTCAGCTCCTGCCTTCTCCTGTTTTATATTCCTCTCTAGTGCTGGGATTAAAGGTGTGGGATCCCATGTGCTGATACCACCTTTGTATGAGCTCTGTTTCTCTTTTAGACTGGATCAATTTCGTGTAGCTCATTGTGGCCTTGAACTAACAGAGATCTGACTGTTTCTGTCTCCCCAGTGCTGGGATTAAAGGTATGTACCACCACTGCCTGGTCTCTATGGCTAACTTGTTTGACTGCCAGGATTAAAAGTGTGTGCCCAACACTGCCTGGCCTCCACGGCTAGACAGTGTGGCTGCTGGGATTAAAGGTATGCTCCGCCAGTACCTGGCCTCTATGGATAGCTAGAGTGGCTAACTTTGCATTCTGGGCACGGAGAAGCAAGGTAGACAAGAAGTCCCTCCCCTAGCTGAGGAGCTATTGGCAATTGCTAGCTTTTGAGAAATGGAAAGTCAGCTTTCTTTAAGAGTGTTGCCCTCTGGTAGGTGATCAATGGAAGGCCACACACCCGTGATTATACAGACAGGACAAATGAATTTGTTGTATGAGGAAAAAAAGATACAAAGTTGGATGGTAGGGGAAGAAGAGTGGATCTGGGAAGAGTTTTTTTTTAAAAAAAAATGCTAAGAATACATTTTAAAAGTGATAAGTAATAATTTCTCAAAAATCTAATTGAAATAGAAAAAAATAGAAATTTGATATTCTTCCCTAAACCGGATGTGGGGAATTCACCAGAGAAGACTTCTTGGAAATGGGTTTAAGCCAATAGAAAGTCTTTGATAGCTGGCCAGCAACTATACTGGGTGATCCGGGTCCCAGCACAGCATTCAGCCTTTCTCAGTATGAGCTTTTTAACTACAAAAGCCATGTTCTGGGTTGACATACTCCAGTTAACAAGAACAGTTACCCAGAAGACAAAAAGCAAGGTTAGTACGTCCAGAGACTTTCCCAGAACTATAGACTTTGATGGATTAGGCCTTTGTTTTAGTTTTGGAAGGTAGAACTGTACACATGCTGATTTTATGGCCTGAATGGCACTTCCATCATGGAGTCAGTTATGCTAGGGTCTGGGGAACCTACTAAGGTCTTGGACCCTGTTATAAGCCCAATTCCATCAGACAATTATTCGACAATTTGGTACAATATTACAGATATGTTTCAAATATAAATATAGTGATTAAAAGCATAGAGTAGCTTAGTGATGGTGGTGCTTACCTTTAATTCCAAAACTGTGAGTCTGAGACCAACCTGGTCTACTGAGCAAGTTCCAAGACAGTCATGGGTACATAGAGAAAATCTGTCTCAAAAATAGATAGACAGATAGATGGATAGATAGATAGATAGATAGATAGATAGATAGATAGATAGATAGATAGATAGTTTCACAGAGCAAGGAAACCTCAGCTTGAATCCAGCTAACTGAGTCTACCTCCAAGGCCTTGGGAAAGCTTGACAGGCATTGAATCCCCAGTCTCCTAATCTACAAGCTGAAAATAACAGTAGCTCCTGAATGTTTGTATTGAGAATTCAAAGGGATAATTCAGCCATGGGTGAAAATGCACAGTTGTAATTCAAACAGTTGGGGTGTGGATACAGGAGTGTCAAGAGTTCAAGGCCAACTTTGGCTACAAAGTGAAGCCAGTCTGGGAATATGAATGAGAACTTATCTTAGTAAATAAACAAACAAACAAACAAACAAATAAATAGAACAATATAAGTAAATGCTTAGGACAATATTTGGCCAGAAATGTGAGCTCTTGACTGATATTAACAATTTTCACATATGTAAGGCATTCATATTCACGAAACACATAGGGGAGCTAGTTCATTTATAAGTGGATATGAATTTCTAGGAACTGAAAGATACTGATGTTGTCTGTGGGTGAGGAGAATATTCACAGAGGCAGAGTGACAGGAGTAGCTAAATAGAATGTCAAGTCAGAGAATGGAGCCCGAGGGTCAGAAGTTCAAAGGTCAAGCAATGTCAGGGGACAAGAAGTCAAGAACAGTAATTCTTCTGAGTTTCTAGAACAGATACAGTGAAGAATCTCCTGTTCAAAATTTTAGCCAGGTCTAAGGTTGGTTATCCAATACCAGGCTTGACTTTTGAATCTTACTGGCAATGACTTAATACCTTTTATGGATTTCATTGTCTCCATTCACTTAGGGGCTCCAGAACTGGTATTGTCAAAACTATGTTATGATTTCAGTGTATGTGTGAGGGGATGCATAGACCACCTAACTGTTCTTGGGGGTATACCCATGAGAACACCCCTGCTGATTCAATACAGATGTAGGAAGCAGCTTGTCAAGTCCAAGGCATTGCCATTGTGACTGAGGCACGTAGCTCCTTCACCTAGTTGTGAGTCATTTGATTATCTACTTGAGTCATTTGATTGTCTAGTTTTGAGTTATTTGATTCTATATGCAGAATATCATTCATTCATTTACTCCACTGTGCTTATTCAGTGCTCAAGAGCTACACCCTGGATGTTCACAAAACACGTGTTGGTATGAATTATACATGCTTATGGGAAAATGGTATTTATTACTAATTCAATGTAGAGTAAGCTTTTTTCTCCTTACTCTACAAATGTAAATGAATATTGTCAGCATTGAAGTTGTTTATAATGTGCTGTTCTCATTTAACAATACAACACTAATGTCCTTCCAAACCAATGTAAACACAGCTACAGTATCAGTTTTAGAGGTTATAGATTTTCCCTTGTTAGTGAAAACTTGGGGTAAGTTTGAAAATGGCACTTCAGTGAACATCCTTGTGGATAAACCTTTGTGCACATTTATAATTCTTTCTTCATAGTGAATACCTAGGAAACGACTTCATGGGGGCAGAATATGTGCATTCTGTTCTTCTGTTTCTCCCTCTTCCATGGTTGTCACAATTCAAGCCAGAACATATCGTATGTTATTATGGAAAAGTTACTTCTCCAAAATCTGTACTGATTTGACTTCCTCATTCTGAAACTGTCAGTGTTTCCCATTACACGGTGAGAAATACCGTCGAGTCACGCTGATGCGGCATTCAGGTCCATGGCAGCATCTGGTCTCCCTCACCTCCTGGAAGTCTCCCATATTCAGCTCAGTTTACACCCAGCCACTCTGGGCTTGGTGCCATAGCATCGCTTTTGCTGGTAGGACTTATCTTTTTTTATTGTTGTTCAGGTCATGATGGGAAGCCAAGGGGATTATTTGATGAGTACTTAGTAAAGGGACTGTTGGTAGATGTAGAAGGGAACACAAGCAACATTGCTTTTGACACAGCAGCACTGAGAGCCCTGACCAGCCATGCACTAGAAGGAACAAGTGCAGAAAGCAATGGCTGGGACTTATCCAGGGTTGCTCTATGTAGAAAAGCACCCCACAGGGCTGAGGCCTTCACAGACAGGCTGCCAGGCCTCCCAAGGGAGTCAGTTTCCTAAGCCCATTCTTCATATCCCTCCCAACACAGGTGGAAGTCGTTGACATGAGAGTCCATGGATCGTATCCAAATAGGTGCAGCCTCTATGGAGGCAGGGTGATGGGGGGTTGATCTAATGAGACAAATAGATTTCCAACTTACTCCAAAATGCTGAGTCTCAAAGCACTTTGTGCTATTCTTAGGCCATGTAACAGGGTCAGAACATTGCACACTTGACTTGTGCAATATTTCACTTCCTCAAATATACTAACACCTCCACAAAGGGAGATATGACTTTTTTTACATGCATTATGAGAGGCTCAAAAATGTCTGCTATGAATTTCTTTCATAGGGACTCCCTAAGGTTAGGGTGATAGCTCAGTGGGTAAAGTGCTTGTTCTACAAGCATAGAATCCCCCAGGACTCACATAACAAACAAGCAAGCAAAATAAACAAATAGAGCATGTTGAGTTAATAGAGTTAATTCCTGATCTGGGGAGGCAGAGACAAGTGGATCCCTAGGGCTTGCTACTGAGTCAGCATAGCCTGCTCAGCAGCAGCTGTGGGCCAATGAGAGACCCTGCCTAAAAACACAAGGTGAAGGTGAAGGATGTGGGGATGATGGGGGATGTCCTTCTGTATATATGTCTCTCTTATTGGTTGATGAATAAAACACTCATTGGCCAGGAGAGGAAGGAAGATAGGCTGGGCTAGGAGATGAGGAGAATGCTGGGGAGAGCAAGGCAGAGAGAGACCATGGAGAGATGGCATGTAGAGGCAGAAGGAGTAACATGCCAGGGCATTACTGTGTAAGCCAAGAGCACATGATAATACTTAGATTAATAGAAATAGGCTAATAATTAAGAAAGAGCTAGCCAGTAAGAAGCCCTAGCCATCAGCCGACAGTTTTATAATTAATATAGTGTCCATGTGTTTATTTGGGGGCAAATCGGCTGTGGTACTAGGCAGAACAGAAACTCCCTCTTCACAGGGATTTCCTCCTGGACCCAGAATTAGGCACAAACCACACCTGTAGTGATATATTGTTTATTATTTAATAAAGCTCACCTAGGGATCAGAATGCAAAGCCAGATACACTATTTAGCTATAGAAGCTGGGCAGTGGTGGCACACACCTTTAATTCCAGGACTCAGGAGACAGAGGCAAATGGATCTCTGTGAGTTCAAGGCCACCCTGTGCTACATAAGAATGAATCAGTCTCAAAGAGAAACAGAGCTCATGCCTTTAATCCCAGTACTAGAGAGAATATAAGGAGCTCAGTGCAGTCTCAGGGGCACTGAGATTTGGTGAGGAGCACTGCAGTAAGAGATGCACTCAGAGGATTCATGGAAACAGGCTCGCCCTTTCAGACTGAGGTAGCAGTCAGAGCTAGTGGCTGGCTGCTTTACTTCTCTGATCTTCAGCTTGAACCCCAATATCTGTCTCTGGGTTTTATTATTCATGTTACAAACACCTCTTTTCATAGAGAGTTCCTTTATTAAGAGGAGAAGAAAAGTTAAAGTGGTTGCTTTCTGACTAAGGCAGAAAATACACAGCAAATGACCTTGCAGGTGTAATTATAAGAAGAGAAAGAGGGGAGGTCTGTGTTAGAGTGGGCTAGGATACGGTGGCAAAGGAGATGGCGGATGAGGGGGAAGGGGACAAGGGAAAGGGTAAAGGGGTATTTGTCCCAGAGGGACAGAGGACTGCCTTTGGGTAGAGAGGAAACAGATGTGGCCCATAGGCAAATGGAGTTTATAAAGGTAAAGGGGAAAACCCCAGGTTAACATGAGGTGTTTAATTTTAATTGGACATGTTAATTAGTTGAATCAAAGGGAGTTTCTGATTGCTGGGCGTTGGTAGTCAGCCTCAGGAGGGGGGAATGCCCAAATAAGGGAATAAGCCTTGGTGGCTAGCTTTAGGAATGGAATCTAATGGTGTTTTAGCAAGGCAGAGGGAAGGAGGAGAAGGGCAAGGCCTGCCAGAGCCACATGCTGGAGTGGGCAAGAGTCTCTTCAGACGGAATCTAAAGAACCACAGCTGAAGTTGTCCTCTGGCCTTCATACACATGTACCATGTGAAACTTACACACACACACACACACACACACACAGAGAGAGAGAGAGAGAGAGAGAGAGAGAGAGAGACAGAGACAGAGACAGAGACAGAGACAGAGACAGAGACAGACAGAGGGAAGAGGGAGGGAGACCCTCTGAAGGCGGTTGAACTAAGGCCTTCCAATGATTCAGGATTTAGAAGATACACTAGAAAAGATAACTGTCTCAACAAGGGCCCACTAAGTGTAACAGAAGGAGTAGGAGATACCCAAGACAACCCCCAGCCCTCTGTGATATCCTAGACAGCTACCCCCTGCCCTCTGCATGCAGGCTGTGCATAACCCATTCAGGTTACACTGCATCCAGTTTGGGTCAAAGGATAATCATGGAATGTCTCTCCAGATGACTCTACTAGAAAGCACCCTTTTAGTTTAAAAAATGTGACCCTATGGGTCTCCTCATTTGCATGAACAAGACATCATGAGCCTTCAGATCCAGCTTGAGGTGACTGGCACAGGGCTGGAATCCTAGCTCCAGCAGAGCCCCTTCTCAAGTCTAAGTGAACCAAAGTCCTGCTATCTTACCAGATGACATTTCTAAGGTTCCTGGAGGGTAGACGTAGACTGGAATGTAAGCTCTAGGGACTGCAAAGGGAATATGAGTCTCGGCCTGCTAGCTCAAGACGTGGGGAACCCTGGAGTCTCCCTGATATTAAAGACTTGATAATGATGCTTCCAGGCTCTGAGTGTCTCACTAATCTTTAGAGGATATAGAAAGTGGTGACCTGAATGTGCCCAAGACTTTTGGGCCTCAGATTTCCAGTGTGCAAACTCCCTATATGTCAGGTTTTGGGTCAAGAGTAATGAAAGAAAGTCTAGAAAATTTAGAAAAAAAAAAGTTGTCTAATACATAAAGGCATCCCTTGAATAGTGGAGCCCCCAAGTACACAGTTCTCAGGGCAACCTATCT
This sequence comes from Cricetulus griseus, assembly GCF_003668045.3. Lineage (NCBI taxonomy): Eukaryota > Metazoa > Chordata > Mammalia > Rodentia > Cricetidae > Cricetulus > Cricetulus griseus. The sequence continues at coordinate 29,870,783 of NW_023276807.1, read as the reverse complement.
CACTGATTTGTACACCCCACTATGCAAATCTATTTTAAAAGAAGCAAATTGATTTGAAGTCAGAACGCCATCATTTCCTAGGCAGAAAGTTCCAAGTTCAGTAACTTCCTTGTGACTTTGACTTAGCCCATTGGGAGGAAATGCAAGATTGCAAAGGATGCCTTAAACCGAATGCCAGCAAGTGGCCTCAGTGTTCCTGGCTGTAGAGTAATCATGGTGCCTGCCCCGCACACAATTCAGCTTCCCATGTGTGTTCCAGCAGGCTTGTTGATGTGTGATGATGCAATGAGAACAAAGCCTGGGTGACCTTGCACTTATGACCGTTTTCTTGGGAATTGTAGTGAGATACAAGAGAATCAGATCATATAGTTCTAAATCATGGGCCAGCAAATACACAACGGATGACAGCTGCCCAGAACTCATATCCTGAACTTCCCTTGGCAGTATCTGTTAGCCTGCAGAGGCCTCACAGAGTTGGTAATGTATCAAAACCCAGTCTTTAAGTAAAAATTTAATATTAATGGTTCTCAATATTTTCATGTATGAGACTTTTACTCATTAATTCTAGACTACCTTCTTTAAAAAACGTTTTATTTTTAATCTAAATTCTGTATGTGTCTGTGTATGGGCAGGTATATGCCTGTGTGCGGTGGGTATATGCATGTGTGTGTGGGCATGTGCACATGTGTGTGGGCATGTGCCTGTGTGTGTGTGGGGGAGGATATGTGTATGTGTGGGTGCATATGTGTGTATGTGGGGGTGAGGTATGTGCATATGTGTGGGGGTGGGAGGGTATGGACATGTGTGTGGGGGTAAGTTTGGGGGGGTGGCTATGTGCATGTGTGTGGGGTTTGTATGTTTGTGTGGGGGGAGATATGTGTTGGGGGTTTGTATGTTTGTATGGGGGGTGGATATGTGCATGTGTGGGGGGGTTTGTATGTTCCTGTGTGTGGGGATATGTGCATGCCAACGTAGGTGTCTGTGGCAGCCAGAGGAGATGTCAAGTGCTCTGCAGCTGGAACTAGAGTCAGTTCTGTGCTGACTGCTGTGCTGGGAATTGAACCTGGGGCTTCAGGAACAGTAAGTTCACTTAACCACTAAATCATCTCTCCAGCCCCTAAATTCATTTTTGATTTAGGCTTTGATTCTACAGGGGAAAAAGTTTCCCCTCAGCCAGAAATGTTTGAGGCAGAGTGACCACTGATCAATGATTGGCCCACAGAGATGACCCCAGTGGCCTATCATAGAATAATCAAGGTCCCTCCCTCCCTCTCTTTGTTTCTCTCTCTTTCTCTCTTTTTTAAGACAGGGTCTCATGTATCCCTGGATGACCTGGAACTGACAAAGTAGCCAAGGATGACCCTGAACTCCTGATCCTCCTGCCTCTACCTCCCAAGTGCTGTGCTTACAGGAATGCACTGCCATTCCAGGTTTTATGCCATGCTGTAAATCAAACCTGGAGAGAGCTACATGCATACTCGCAAGCACCCTTCCCAGCTGAGTCATATCCTGGCTCCAGGATATAGATTTTTGGCATTCATATAGCTGACCATAGGATCACACTGGGAACCACCCATCACACAACCCGTGTATCCTGTTGACATATTCTGTTACTTGTAATAAATAAATATTTCATATTACCATGATTTTACTTGTACGTGGCTTTGTGTATTACCTATGCCATTTTTTTGCATTTTGTCATTTCAATATATTACATTATGTTCAAGTTTTGGGGGGTTAATACTTCTTCTTTTTTTAATGTAGTGGAAAAAGCTCATTGTTGAAAGAAATTCCAGGGCCTCTCTCTTTGGTTGGCCTTGCTCCCTGGCCAGCTGGGAAGAGGTCCAACATTAGAAACGTCTTTATTAGATGAAAGAACGGTGGAGGAGGTGACAGGGCCCCAGAAGCCCGCAGCTTGCTGTTGGGCACAACTATCGTGTTCCTTCTACTGCCTATCTCTTATCAGAATTCCTCTGTCCCTTCTCAGGAGGACCTCTGTCCTTGAACCCTGTGTCATCCCATGCAGAATAGCTCTCAGGAAGTATTTGTTTAGAGAAGTCAAGCTGGACTGGAGCCGTATGTAGCCTGGGAAGAGCCATGAGCATGAGCATTGGAGGCTGGAGATCGGCCTTTCATACATATTATTTCTAGCTTGTAACAGACACCCATTAAACTCTATTGTCTTTCACACGGCTGACCCTATTCCCTCCAACTACGTTCTTCTTCCTTGGACTTTGTGAAGTTATACCCTCCTTGGCAATGATCTGTCTTAATAATTCTCTCTCTGTTACCAGACTCCAGAGAAGGGAGGGCCTCAGGCTTGGGCTGGAGCCTGCCCTATACAATGATCAGTCTTAGTTTATCATATCAAATGCTCTTAAGAGCCTGTTAGGGGCATCCCAGCTAAACTAAAGTAAAGATGGAATTCCTGAACACTTTGCATGGGAAGCCCAGAGGCAAAACTGCACCACCAGACTCCAAGGACTGGAAGCTGAGGCTCGCTGTTGGCTTTCCTGGGGAGGAGAGGTCAGTTTCCATGGTGCAAACAAACTAACACTCCAACCAGCTAAGGTTGCCTGCAGCACAGAGCTCCTAGCAAAGACAGTAAGTATTTTAATCTTAGTTCTTTTTTTAAAATTAAATGAATCATACTTATCTCAAGCATATACTACTGACTACCTTTTAAGCCAAGGCACGTTTACATGAAGGACTGGAGTTCAGCTATACTTGATCAAATTCATAGATTCATGCAAAGGAAGTTTGCTAAATTTCAGTAGTTATAGATGGATTAGTGAACTCAGGTCAATTCTCATCCACAAACACTGGGTATGTTTAAAGCCTCCAATTCAGTGGGTTCTCTACATAATTCTTCGGAGGCAGTGTTTCTCACTGAACTTCTAGTCATCTATTCTGCTAAACGGCTGGCCAGTGATCTCCAGAGATCTGCCTGACTCCAGCACCCCATCTTTGAGATAACAGTCACCAGTCGCAGCAGGCTTCCTTTCACATGGGTTCTGGGGCCCTGAACTTGGGTCCTCATGTTTGTGCAGAGAGTCCTTTAGCCACTGAGCCACTTCCCCTGGCCCTAGTAAGTCAAATTTAAAAAGTGAGATGCAGAGGTTTGGGGGATGACTTAGCAGGTACCGGTAAAATGCTTGATGCCTATGTAAACGCTAAGTGTAACTCCAGTGGCCCATTGGTAATCCCAGTTCTCAGGAGGCAGAGACGGGAGACCCCAGGGAAAACTGGCTAGGCAGACTTGCTAAATCAGTGATCTATGGCTTCAAGAGTAACGTGTAAGGTGGAAGAAGATTCTCAACCGCTGGCCTCCATATGTTCTTTCATGCACATGCATGCATCACACAATGCAAGCATGCATCCCCACACTTGGCCAAAAAAAGGTTAAATGCTGTGTATAACAAAGCACATGCAGAATGCCTGCTTCTTGCCACACACTTAATCCTTGCCTTACATAATCAGAGACTCTGCTCTGCCTGGGTCAAGGGCAAGGGTCTTTGTTCCCAACATTCCACTGGTGATACTCAGTACCCCCTCTAATGAGAGGCACCATTCCCTTCTTGCTGTGTCCTGCAGGTCTCCAACCTTGCTCCCTGCCCTCTGCCCCCTGCTTTCCATTCAGAGAGAAGCTGCCATCTAGTCTGGTGAGTGGCTAAGCCTATACTGAGGGAGCTCATCACACATGCAGAATTCCAGGTCTTTTCTACTGATGAATGAGTCAGAAACACAATTAAGCCATTTTCCTAAGTGGGCGATGTAGACAGAAGTTGGCAATTTGTGATCATTAGGCCAAACCCCTTTCGTGTTTGAAGACTTAACAGTCATCGAAGACATCAGGCTTCATAGGTTGGCTCTAGGAGACTCTGAGGCTGACCCCAATCTTGACCCCAATCACCTGCTTGCCTAGCCCTCACTATGCTTGTTTCCCCCCTCAGATCCTTCTGATTGCAGTGATGAAAGATCCTAAATGGTTTTGAGGAGCACAGTATTGAAAGCAATGATTGGCTACTCCGTGATTAGGGAGAAGGTTCTTATTGGGGGATAAGAGAGAAAACAGTCAGAAACATCTGGAAGAGAGAGTCCAGAGCTGAGAGACAAAGAAGCAGACTGGGCATGGCTAGGGCTTGGGAAGCAGGAATGGCAGAGAATAGCAAGAGTGGGGCGAAAACCCTGCTGATATAAAGAGAGCATGGTGTGTGTGTTTGTGTGTATGTACATGTGTGCATGCATGCCTGTCTGTGTCTGAAACAGTCTTGGGAGAGAGGTGAGAAAGGCAAGAAGTCTAGTCAGGCTGTGAGCTATCTGACAAGTACATGTGAGGAGGGGCTGAAGGAGCCTGAAGGCTGCCATGGACTTTTAAACACAATCACACTCATATGTCAATGGAGAGCCAGAAGCAAGGGAAATGACTGTTTCAGCAGATTGGAACCAGTTTCACAAGTTCCTGAGGAATACTGGCTTTTATCTAACCACCAGAAATTCTTCTGTAGTCCAGGGTGGGCTGACTCTAGACTCAATTTTGGAACCAAGTCAGTGGACTGGCCCTTTTAGGGGGAAATGGCACAAGCGTTAAAGGTCTTGGATGGGGTTTAAGAGGGACACCGAGTGGGATTGAATGTGTGCGATTTTACTAGAAGAGGATTATTGTTGCCATGGATGACAGACAGGTAGTAAAAATGGCAGGAATCTGAAGTTGGGCCCCAACAGGTGACAGACAGCATGGCAGGGTCTCTGGAGAAGAGTCAGAGCCCATGTGACACAAGTAGGGCCTTTTCTTATTGCCGTTCTTAGGATGGAGGACGTTTCACAGCACAAACCTGTAGCCAGGCTTTCATACTCATAGGTGGGAGGCAGAGAAGGGCTGAGGAGCAGTATGTGTGTCCACCTTTGCCGTAACTCACTGCCAGGAATGAGAGATGCAGACATCTGAAAATCTGTTAACTAGGGACTCACAGACATCGTCTGGATCTGGAGCCTGGAGGTATCTGTCAAAGGGGCTTCCGCATATTATTGTGGCCAAAGCAGCAACAGCTGGATTTAAACATCACCCTTGCATAACCTATCAGTGGTCCAAGTGCAAGTAGCTCAACACTGGTCAGCTGTTAAGTTGAAATTGTTAGCCCCTGGGAGGAATGTGGTCTCCGGAGGACCTTGTAGCTCTGGGGCCGAAAGGAGCCTGACCATTTCAGTGACCAGCTGCTTCCTCCGCATGCCTGTCTTCTTTGTCCTGAGAATGCTGACAGCTGCTGGGTGCTGGGTCAAGCAGAATGCACATCTACCACAGGCACAATGAGTAAAGGGTAGAACAGGAATCCTTCCTCTGGCTACATAAGCAGCTTTTAAGTTTCTATGAAGTAGCCTCTACTTGGTTTCTCTGTGTTTTAAAAGTGATTTGCTGTCTGATCCTTTGTGGGATAAAGTTGTTGAGCCCTAGTCTACACATTGACATTGGCAGCTCTTACCCTTTGCAGTGGGTGCCTTCCAGTTGCGGGATCCTCCTCTGCCACCAAAATAATCCTCATTCATCTCGTCTGGATCCAACCTAGGGCTGTGACAGGACAGCTCTGTTTACTTCCCAGTCGTAGTGACTGGGTCTTTTGAATCGTGTTTACTTTTCTGGTTCTCTGGCTGTAGGGTTGCTCTTACATTTGATTATGCATCAGACACCACACCAGGATCCTTGGTCCCGGTCCTACAGTTTCAGGTTAAGTAGGTAGATATTGAGCCCAATAATTTGAATTTCTAATGAACCTCTGGAGCTGCTGGTATTGACAGTTTGGAAGGTAGACTGACTTTCCAGTTCGCAACAATCTTGAGATCTAGGGCATGCCCCCAGTGGGTGCAAGTTAGGCAACTGCCTGCTGCAGCGTCCTATCTCTACTCTACAGGGACTCTGAAGTAGGAGTAGGAAGTCACACTGGATGTTGGGTGGAGGGCACACTGTAAAGTGCCAGTCTGGTACTTCAGAGATAATTCTGGGTACATTGCGGGGGGGGGGGGGGGCATCAGTACTTGGGGTTGCAGAATGATGGTGCTATCCACGGTTGCTAGGCACACACACAGCAGAACACACACACACACACACACACACACAGAGAGAGAGAGAGAGAGAGAGAGAGAGAGAGAGAGAGAGAGAGATGTTTAGATGCAAATCTACAACACGGGAAAGCAAGTTACTGATGCAGAAACCTAGGGGGCCCTTGCTAGGAGAGAAAGGTTGCTTGGAATCTCCTAAATGGCCTATATCCCAGGCAGATTCTGTCATGGAATTGTCAAAAATGGCAGACATGACAAAGCTCCACCAGGCTGTGGCGGCGGGGGACTGCAATTCAGTGAAGAAGATTTTGAAGAAAGGTATCTGTGACCCAAACTACAAGGATGTGGACTGGAATGACAGGACACCACTTCACTGGGCTGCAATCAGAGGTGAGTAGACACTCTGCAGCCCTTTCCTCCTAGTCTACCTTCATGAGACCATCAGTCTGTGTCAGAGTGGAAGGGACATTTCTTTAGTTCTAGATGGAACATTTCAACCCTGGCATCAAACCTTACCAGCAATAGCACCTTGGTCATGTTATTTAACACGTTGGGCACTCATCTTCTATATAATGAGGACAGTAATGCTGAAAAGGCAAAGGGATCTCTGAGTTCAAGGCCAGCCTGGTCTATAGAGTGAGTTACAGGAGAGCCAGGGCTACATAGAGAAACCCTGTTTCAAACAAACAAACAAACAAATACAACAGAATGCCCCCCCAAAAACAAATAAAACTGCACCCTGAAAAAACCCACAAAACTGTAGTCAAATAAAAGCACACACAAAAACTGTGGAGTCCCTTATATGTTGTTCTACTCCTGAACAGAGGCCTGTCCTGGAGGGGTTGATATACCCATTGTGGTGCTTTTGGAGGAAACAGATTTTTGTCTCTCCCAGCGGGTATAAGTGACAGTTGTTAACTATTACCTTAAGTCTCAGTTTTTTGATCACCCAAGCAGTGTCTGGTAAGTGTTCCATCTCATGGAGTGGGCTTTAAGTCAAATCAGATGTTGTTTGCTTACTTCCAGAAGCTTTGTGCTACCCTTGCCTTAGCATATCTTTCAGATAAGACACCATTGCAGATAAAGGGGTTGTGACTGGCTTAGTATTCACATTTTTCTTTTGAGAGCACAGAGTACCTTCCTGTACCAAAGACCCTGGAACATAGTGGTGAAAGCTGTGTAGGCACTGGCTCAACAATTCCATCTTCAATGAGTTTTATAGGTGTTATTTTTAGCAAAGGGGCCTTGCTGGCAGTTTGTGGAGTGCAACCTATAGTCTCGGTAACAGCCTGGATTGTTCGGGGAATTCCTTGTGGGGCCCCTTTGAGCAACAACTCAATTAGGTTAGCCCAATACAGGTTCTGGAAGCTTTGTTTGGTGACAAGAGATGGCCAGTTCAAACTTTGGGTGGGGGGTGCCATTATTTGGCAATTTCATTTAGATCACCTTCGTAGATGTATATATTTTAGGAAGTTTCTACTGTATTAGGTTCTATATGTGGTAGTTTGAATAAAAATGATCCCATAGGCCCATCGGGAGTGCCACTTTGCTGGAATAGGTGTAGCTTTGTTGGAGGAAGTGGGTTACAGAGGGTGGGCTTTGAGGTCTCAGATGCTCAATGGCCTAATGGCCCCGTCATTCCCTGCTGGACGTGGATCTAGATGTAGAACGCTCAGCCCCTTTTCTAGCACCAATGTCTGCTTGCACGATGTCACACTTCCCACCCAGACGATGATGGATGAAAGCTCTGACCTGTAAGCCAGACCCAACTAAATGTTTTCCTTTGTAACAGTTGCTGTGGCCATGGTGTCTTTTCAAAACAATAAAATCCAAACTAAGACACTGATACCGTACTACCCCTTAAATTCCTCTTAATTTTAGCTGTCTCTCCCTGTATTCCTCCCACAATCCCCTCTCCTCTTCCCCCATATCCATCCATAACTACAATCTATTTCTCTTTCCTAATGAGATATATCTATTGCTAGCCTCTATGGTTTTATGGACTTAGCTCAGTTATCACCAACTTCACAATTGATAGTCACATATAAGTGAATACATACCATATTCATCTTTGTGGATCTGTGACATCTCACTCAGGATGATTTTTTTTTTCTAGTTCTATCCATTTGCCTGAAAGTTTCAAGGTGTCATTTTTTTTTAACAACTGAGTAATATTCCATTGTTTAAATGTACCACATTTCCTTTATCGAGTCTCCTGCCAAGGGACATCTAGGTTGTTTCCAATTTTTGGCTATTTGTGAATGGAACAGAACATTCTAGACCTCTTTGGGGTACAGAATAAGTTCAAGGCCAGTCTTAGCAACTTAACTAGACCCTCTCTCAAAATAAAAAGTAAGGAGAGTTCTAAAGACTATAAGACAGCGGTAGAGACCTTGCAGAGAACATGTGTGGCCCTAGCTTCAATCCCAAGTTCTACAAAATAAATTATTAAAGTAAACTAAGAATCTATTGCAGATGTAGAAGCAGTGAAACTGCCAGTGTGGAGATGGGAAGGACTTGAGAAAGACCTGGGACAGTAGACAGAAAGGAGGACTCCTCTAAAAAGAATGCAGGAAGCTCTTAGAGTGCTCACGTCTCCATGGAAGGAGGATGGGGAACGGCCTCTCAGAAAAAAGAATGACAAGGGAGGGGAATGAGGATAACAAGAGAGGTACCTCAAAGGCCAGTCTCCTCCTGTGTCTATACCGTGCTCCTAGTCTCAGGGTACTGAGGACATTTGTAGACGGCTTTCTTTTGGGCCACCAACCAGCTCCCAAATCATAACATGGAGAGCTCTTATTAGTTATGAATGCTCGGACTTAGCTTATGTTTGTCCCACTTGCTCTTATTACTTAATTTAACTTGTTTCTCTTCATCTATGTTTTGCCTTGGGGCTTTTTACCTTTCTTTCATTCTGATTGTCCTGGTCCTTGTCTGCCTGGCCTAGCTATTGGCCATTAAGTTTTGTTTTTTATTTTTTTATTAGACCAATCAGGTATATTAGGCAGGCATGGTGAAACAGCAACACATCTTTACATAATTAAACAAAAGCCACACACCTTTACATAGTTAAAGTAATATTCCGCAACAGAAATTTTTATCTTAGCTTCATATTCTTTCTCCCTGGTATATCTAAGGGCAAATGGAGGTGATACATCTCTTGATTCAATATGGAGCCAGACCCTGCTTGGTGACTGATGTGGGCTGGACGGCAGCTCACTTTGCTGCTGAATCAGGCCATCTGAATGTACTTAAAACTCTCCATGCGCTGCACGCTGCCATCGATGCTGCTGACTTCTTTGGAGATACACCCAAGAGGATTGCACAGATCTACGGACAGAAAGCCTGTGTGGATTTCCTGGAGAAGTAAGTTATGTGTTTTCCCAGCCATAGAAAGAAGCCTATAATCGGGGTTTTTGTCAACTGGCCAATCTCAGGTGAATGAAAATGAAACAGAGATCTGACCCAGTGGTTCTCAACCTTCCTAATGCTTCCACCGTTTAGTACAGTCCCTCATGTTGTTATGACCCCACATCAGTAGTTATTTCATTGCTACTTCATAACTATAATTTTGCTGCTGCTATGAACTATAATATAAATATCTGATATGCAGGGTATCTGATATGTCACCCCAAATGAGTCATGATCTACTGGTTGAGAATCACTGAACCAATTGATTGGTGTCATAAATTTTTAGATGATTATTTACTTTTATTTTACGTTTATGAGTGCTTTACCTGTATGTATGTACATGTACTATATGAAGCCAAAAGAGGGGGGCAGATCCCCTGGAATTGGAGCTACCAATGGCTGTAAGCAGCCATGTGGTCTAGGAACCTGGGTCCTCTACCAAAAAAAAAAAAAAAAAAAAAAAACGAAACAAACAAACAAACAACAACAACAACAACAAAAAACCCAGGCCATCTTTCTAGTCCCTATATTAAGTTTTAAAATAGATTTTAAGATTTTTTATTAGGATGACAACTTGAGGGTGAAAAGTACATTGATCTTTCACTTTAGATCCTACAAAAGTATCTCTAATAAGAGCTGGACGCTAAGTTTAAGGATGGGACATGGCCTCAGCTTCATGGTCACCCTAGGTTTCTGAAAGGTACCTGAACTAGCTGTGTGATTCTGTAGGAGTGAGTTAAAGGTACCCAAGCTAGCCGTGTGATGCCGTAGGAGTTAAACCAGCCACTCGACCCTCAGTTTCTTCATGTGCAGCAGGGGCCACGGAGACAATTCAGTCAGTGGGGTACTTGCCACACACACAAGAGGACCTCAGAACCCAGGTAAAACTAGTCAAGATGGCCACATCGGTAGCTCCAGTGTGAGGGATCAGAGACCAAAGGAACCCAGAGGGACAAGCAGTCTGGGGAGAGCTGCAAGCTGTGAGTTCAGTGAGAAATCCTATCTCAAAACTCAAGGAGACAGACACTACATTGTCTCCCGGCCTCCATATGCACACATGTGTGCATAAACTTGTAAACATGCAAGCATTTACACATTACACACACACACACACTGCTGAGGCAACTGAACTAGACTTCTGGTTTTGTTTTGTTTTGGTTTTGGTTTCTCTGTGTAGCTTTGTAGACTAGGCTGGCCTTGAACTCACAGAGATCTACCTGCTTCTGCTTCCAGAGTGCTGGGATTAAAGGTGTGCGCCACCACCACTATCACCACCTAGCTTAGACTTCTGTTTTTTTTATTAATTTTTATTTAAATTAAAACAATCTTATTTTACATACCAATCCTAGTTCCCTCTCCCTCCCATCCTTCCATTGCCCCCATCCCCCCATCCCACCCCCATCTTCTCCTCAGGGAGGGTGAGTCCTCCCATGGGGGATCATCAAAGGCTGACACATCATTTGTGTATCTAGGCTGAGAGGGCATCCCTCCATAGAGAATGGGCTCCCAAAGCCCATTCATGCACTAGGGATAAATACTGGTTCCCCTGCCAGAGGCCCCATAGACTGCCCCCCCCCATTCAGGGGGCTTGGATTGGTGTTAATGCTATTTCCCCAGATTTCAGATTGGGGTCTGTGAGCTCCTACTTGCTCAGGTCAGCTGTTTCTGTGGGTTTCCCCAGCACGGTCTTGACTCTTTTGCTCATCACTCCTCCCTCTCTGCAACTGGTTCTAGGAGTTTGGCTCAGTACTTAGCTGTGAATCTCTGCTTCTGCTTAGGTCTGTTTTTGAAGACATGTCTACATTCACATATGACTCCCCTAGCCCACCTAGGAATTGTCAAGCATTCATTCATTTATTTTCTAAGTTAAGCAGTTGGATATAATTTAGTGCTAATTCTGTTCTCAGTAGTTATTGCCTTGAGAGGAATGGAAATGAGTATATGATATAAATCTATAATTTGGGTCCACAAGTGATTCAGGTGCCAAGGGTGAATAGCCTGGTCTGAACGTGGCTGCTTGGAAAGGAAGATGAGATAGACAGAAAACCTAGAAGTAATGCCAGTATGGTAGAGGACAGTATGGTGGCCTGTCTCCTTTAAGCTTCAAATACAGTTATTGTCAAAAGGTTAAACTAGGGCAGGACAGTGGCTTAGGCCTACAGCACCAGCGGCTCAAGTGGTTGAACAGAGGAAATTGTAAATGTAAGGCCTGCCTGGGCTACAGAGTTAGTTCAAGGTCAGTCTGGACAAATTAGTGAGACTCTGTCTCAAAAGAGAAAGTAAAATAAGGGCTAGGGGTTGTAGCTTAGTAGTAGAGTGCTCCCTCTGCCTGGGTGAGGCCCTGGGTTTGATCCCTGACACTGCCATGCCCCAAAAGTTAAACTAATATATCTGTTGCCTGGGATTAGATTGACAATCCATAGAAGTACCTCAAGAAGACCCTACCTTAAAAATAGTGTCATCATGTAAAATACCACAAATGAGGAGATGGAAAGAGGCAAGCTTGAAGTCCTGGTCACAAACTCTTCTCCCCAGTTCTAGGTGTCATCTAGGTGTCACACTCAGGAGCTCTGTGTACCGTGTCCCTGAGCACCAGCAGGCACTCTGCACTGAGTTTTCTACAGATCTAACAGCCTGCTGTGTGACATGATTGCCTTCTTCTTATTGCTTCTCAGGTCCTCGTGCAGGAATCTGAATCTGAAACCTCTTGTCGTTCAACGTTTTTCTTTCCCAACCACTGTTGGTTGTTTTTTACTCTTGGCTTTTTTTTTATTTTGCTCTGCCCCCCCACCCCGCAGCTCCCAAATAAAACATACATGGAGTTCTAGTCTTATTTATGAGTGCCCAGCCTTAGCTTGGCTTATTTCTTGCCAGCTTTTCTTGTTCTTTTTTTTTTTTTTTAATCTTGTTCTGGATTTTTGCAGATTATTTTTGAATTAGAAACAAGATTGTTTTACATGACAATCCCAGCTCCCTCTCTCTCCCATCCTCCCCTACTCCCCTCCCCCAACTAAAACCCTACCTATCACATATCCTTTCTGTTCCCCCTGGGTGATGAGGCCTTCCATAGGGTGTCATCTGAGTCTATTGTATCCTTTGGGATAGGGCCTGGGCCCACCCCTTGTGTCTTGGCTCAGGGAGTATTCCTCTATGTGGAATGGGCTCCCAAAGTCCACACCTGTGCTAGGGATAAGTACTGAACTACTACAGGAGGTCCCATAGATTTCTGATGTTTCCTCACTGAAACCCATGTTCCTGGGGTCTGGATCAGTCCCATGCTGGTATCCCAGCTCTCAGCCTGGGAACCAAGAGCTCCCCACTTGTTCATGTCAGCTGTTTCTGTGGGTTTCACCAGCCTGGTCTGGTGAACCAGACCTTTGCTCTTCACTAGTCCTTTTCTGCAACTGGATTCCAGTTCAGATCAATGATTAGTTGTGGATGCCTGCTTCTACTTCCACCAGCTGCTGGATGAGTGTTGCCAGCTTTTCTTAACTTAAAATATTCCTTCTATCTTTTGCCTCTTTGCTTTTATTTGTCTATATTCTGTATACCTTCTTTACTTCTTACTCTGTGCAGCTGGGTGGCTGACTGCTGATGTCCTACTCTCCTCCTTTTCTTGCTCTCTCTTTTTCCCATTCTATTTCTTCTCTCTGCCTACCAGCCCTACCTATCCTTTCTCCTGCATTGCTATTGGTTGTTCAGTGCTTTGTTAGATCAATCAGGTGTTTTAGACAGGCAAAGTAATACAGTTTCACAGAGTTAAACAAATGCAACATAAAAGAATGCAACACATCTTTGCATAATTAAAACAAATGTTTCACAGCATAAACACATGTCACACATCTTAAAATTATATTCCACAACACCCAACCTATCACCCATCTGCAGGCTACTAGTTTTCCTGCTATCAGGATACCACGGTATCCCATTCCTTCTTTGCCTCTATTCATAACTTTTAGACCCTTTGCTATCTGTACCTTATGACCTAGCATCACCAGCTGTGGATAAATCTCTTTTATAAAGTAGGTTTCAACACCAGATCTATAAAGTGAGGACATGACTGCTCAAAGGGATGGTTGAAGAGAAGGTTTTTATTCTAGATATGATGGAGAGGACTGCCAGAGGCCTGTCAGTTGCAAGGAAAGAAAGTGGTAAAGAAACATGGCCAGGAAAATGGACTGAACCATGAGAGGAAAGCAAGAGAGGAAGAGAACAGAGAGACAGTAAAAAGGAGAGAGGGCCAAGAGGACCAAGAGCCAAGAGTGAGCCAAGAGATAGCATGGCTGAAATTGCAGGGTTACATAGGAACAAGAAGCTGGGCAAAGGCAAAGGGATGTCCTGAGCTGGAGAAGCTTAGGGTAGGAGGTGGGGTGAGAAGTAGCTGAGGTGCTCCAGTATGCCAGCATGGACTTTGTAACAGGTATGTGTCATGTTAGAGAACCTGGAGGCCAACATGGCCTTTGGTGTGCTAATAGGCACCACAGTTAGCCATTTGTCCCAGTTTCTTTTGGACCTGACATTTCCACAGTCTCTGCTCCTGGGCTTGACAGACTACAGAGAGGCCCAGAAATCAGTAGATGAGTATCAGCAGGGCACTAGAGATGTCTACTTGTTAACTCTTCTGGTCTTTGATAATCCCTAGTACCTCCACAATGCAACTGTCTCTCAGAAGACACACTTTCTAGGAGAAGTCATGAAGGAACAAGCTTGTCAACACCCCCCCCCAATGCCCCCATACTTCCAGTTCTTACAATTCCCCACATCAATTCGCCCTTGCCTTCCCATCATTTCTGTGTCTGGTGTTCCTCCATCCGTGGTTCTCAACCCTCCTAATGCTTCAGTCCTTTAATTCAGGTCCTCATATTGTTGTGACCCCCAACCATAACATTGTTTTCATGCCAGGCAGTGGTGGTGCACACCTTTAATCCCACACTCTGGAGGCAGAGGCAGGTGGATCTCTGTGAGTTTAAGACCGGCCTGGTCTGCTTCATAACTACTTTCATTGCTACTGTTATGGATTGAAATGTAAATATCTGTGTTTTCTGAACCCCTGTGAAGGGTTGTTCGACCTCTAAAGGGGTCACAACCCACAGGTTGAGAACAGGAAAGCTACCCCTGTGTCATTTCTTCCTTTTGTCTTTGCTTTCTCCTGTAATGTTAGTTGTTTCTGTTCACTACCTCCTCACTTCTTTTTGGTCTGTGAACACAGTCAAGTAGACCTTATTATACAAATGAACAGAGCCAGAGGCCCCTCCCGCTGCGTCTCTTCTCCTCTAGGCTCCTAAACTACATGGGAGTTAATCTACAGAACTGGTTCTCCTTGCTCAGCCCTCATTCACCATTTGGAAGGCTTCCCCATCTTTGTACTGGCACATTTCTCCTACAAATAATCACAGAGTTCCTGCTGCTGACACAATGCTCCCTTCTCCATTCACAGTTAATTGTTTATGAATTTCTCTTCCTCCTTCTTCCCTCCTCTCAGCTCCTTTTTTTTTTTTTTTTTTTTTTTTTTTTTTTTTTGGTCAGGGCCTTGCTCTATAACCCAGCTTGGTCTCCCTTTCCCAAGAGCTAGGATTACAGCCAGGTACCATCATGCCCAGTTCCTCAGTACGCAACCTTGTGTGCTTCTCAAATGCTAGAATTCCAAAGTCTTATCCTCAACTTTCTATGGATTTTTTCCTGAGCCATCTTGGCCCCTCCTCAGTGACCAGATCCACACGACATTTGGCCCACCATGACTAAAATGGAGTGGGCACTTCCAGGGAAATCGGGCAGGCAATGCTGAGCAGACGAAAACAAATGTCAACTGCATCACATGTGAATCACAGCGACTTATCATTTCCCACCAGAAACTTACTTCATTTTCCACCAGAAACTTACTCCCTTTCTGCTGTCTGAGGAGTCAGAGGAAAGAATTCTGGGTGAAGACCTGGCCGAGGGAAGAGAGGGAGAACCTGATGGTCTGGGTGTAGCCACCATGTTGGAAATGTGCATAGGTCCAGTGTGCATGCAAAGAGGTGTCGGGAGTACAGAGGGGTAAATGCCCTGGCTGACTGGGTGGTCACAGCCAGGAGACTTGCAGGCTAAAGTGGGTGGGTGGAGGAGCATAGTTGGGCAAGAAGCCAATGCTGTACTCATCATGGGATTGATGGGCTAGCAAAGTTGCTCACACAATAGAGGAAGTGGCCGTGGGTACCCTGTAGTGAATTAGAGGCTTGGTGACTCTGGACAAGACCACTGGGCTTTCTTCACAGTTTACATTGTGAGGAGGTTTGCTCCTAGGCCGTCTTTACTTAATTTACCTGTACATACAATGTATGCAATTAGCATATTCTTACACTTCCAATTAACTTGAATGACTGACTGATTGATTGATTGATTGATTGATTGATTGATTGATTGAAACAGGGTTTCACTCTGTCTGGCCTGGAACTCACTATACAGCAGAGGCTGGCCTTGAACCTGTAGCAATCCTCCTGACTCATTGTCCTGGGTTCTGGAATTGCACAGGTGCCAGGCTATACTTTAAATTTTTAAACAGCAAACATGGGTTGCTGTCACAGGCAAGAGAATAGAATTTAAAGGAACAGCTTCCCAATTACATGAAGACTGTTCTGGAAATGTGAGCAGCCCCTCCTTCCAGCCATCTTTGAGTTGGAGATTAACCACATACCTCCAGGCCATACCAGCCTTTTCCATCTTCCGGTAGTTCCTCTAGGATCTGAGACATTCTGAACTTTAGAAGCACACTTTAGAATCTGAAGTGTGCACTTGGATGTGTGTGAACTTGGCCTCCTTCCTTCCCAGATAGACAGCAAATGGCCTGTGCCGTGTGTAATGCCCAGGAAGCAAGGTCAGTGCCAATGCTGGCTCGGTTCCCCTCCCAGCCTCACAGGCTGTTCTCTTTGTAGGGCAGAAGCGGAATGCCGGGACCACCGCCAGAGAGGGCTGTTGCCTGATGAGCGGGACCCAGATTGGGACCTCAAGAAAAGGGAGCTAGAGCTGTCCCTTCCCGCCCCGAATCGAAACACCAACAAAAAGACTAAGAGAATCCGAGGCTCCACCAGGCTCAGCCATTCCAAGGCCTGGAGGGTATAAGAAGGTGGAGTCCACAGACTCAAGTGGACCTAGGCCCTAGCTGGAAGCCAGAGGGGTTGTTAGGCTTCCTGTCTTCACGGGATTTGACTCAGCCACCCTCACCCAGGCTTCTGCCGAAAGTCACAGCAAACCATTCAGTTGGAAAGTCTTTCCACAGAGTTCTCTATCAGAGCTAGTGTCTCTGGCAAAACCTGAAAGCATGAAGCTAAACCCTGACGCTTGATCCCTGAGGGGACAAGGCAGCCACAGCCAACAGCAGCTTGCATTTTGATTTTAGTGACTTGCAGGGTCAGCATGCCCCACCTCTCACCCACCAACACACACCCTTACAGAATGTTCCTGATCAAAGAAAGAGCTTTTCCAAAGAAATTGATTAGTCTGAGGCAAAAAAAAAAAAAAAGAAAAGAAAAGAAAAAAAGAAATAAAAAGCAAAACAAAACTCTTAAAATTAATCTCTTTTTCTTTCTTTCTTTTCTTTTTCTTTTGTTGCAAGGACTAAACAAATGCTCTCCCCACACTCCTAGCATTGACAGTTTTACCCACCATCAAGTCCACCTAGGAGCAACAGCATGGACAATATATACCCACTCAGTGAGATGCCAGGAGCGATCATTGTTGTATGGGACCTCTTGTAAAAAATTGCCAGCATGTTTTGAAGTAGCCCATTATGGTGGAAGAATGGCTACCTTCAGTCCCAATCAATCCTTCCCTCCCAACTTCCTGATAAATAGCACCTGGGCTTACAGAACTAGCTAATAGTAAAGAAAGAAACATTCCATGGTCAGATTACTTAGCAATACTTTCTTCCGCACACTCCCTGACCCAGCTAGCATCTTGCTTAATGTACACCTGCAGTCTCTGCTTGCCTTTAAGGACTCATGCACAGGGACAGTCTGCAGTTTGGTTACCAGGTAAAGGCCTCTCCCTGCTGAATTCCCACCCCGCCAAGCTTCCTGTTTCAACCACTATATAAGGTCTCTGAGAAAAATAAAATTTTGCAGCTGAATCAGAAATCCTGCCTTGCTGTCCATTTCTTGTGTCTCTTGTCCCTCCATTCCAGGTCCTTTGAGGGTCATGTCCCCGTTGCAGCCCTGCTGGCCAGTGCAGTGAGAGACAGCTGGAAAGCTTGGCATGAAGAGAATATGCCTCACCTAACCTAATGTCAGCAGAAAATGGTGAAATATGGGCTTGTTGGTCTAGTTTTACAACTGTAGAATTTGCAAAATCTACAATTAGATCAGATATTTTTAAGAAAAGTATACCATCTATTGAAGTTTTGAAGACATTACAAGAAAAAGTTAAATGCCTCATTATCTACTTTTAATATTGATTTGCCAATATGTCAGATATTTTAATGCTAAGTAAAACATACTATGAAAATTAATTTACTACTTTCTACTTTTATTTATTTGTTTTAAGTATGAGAAGATTCTGTAGGGTTTTTTTGCATTTATATATCACGTTGATTTGAGAGGTCATGTGCTCATGCCACATTTTGTGTGTGTGTGTGTGTGTGTGTGTGTGTGTGTGTGTGTGTGTGTGTGTACTTTTGAGTGCCAGAGAACAACTTGTGGGAGTCAGTTGTCTCTTTTGATCATCTGGGTCCTGGGAATCAAACTCAGTGGTCAGACTTGGTGGCCAGGGCTCTTACCCACTGAGTCACCTCACCAGCTCTGCCTTACTTTGTAAAACTTATGTCTACTAGAATGTTTAAACATCCCTATGTGGCTTGCATTTAAGTTCTGTTGGCATTGCTATAGAATTCAGACATTTGCAAGCTCCAGTAATAGATAATGCTGGTGTATTTTATATTAATGACCCGCTCCACAGTCTTTTAGACCAATTGATTTCTCTGCATGAATCAATAGCCTTAGCTAACTAAGATCTTTACTACACAATCTTCAATTCATCATCTGTTGATTTGGATCAGGTTTAGTTTGGATTTTCCAGACTTAAAAAAGAAAGCTTCAATCCTTTACAGGAAAGTGGTGTAGCTATAGAAAACCTTTCCCAGTGTTTCCATCTCTGAAGAAAAATGATCCCCTGTAGCCCCAGCAGCCATCAATTGGCTAGGAGTGGGGATCCTCAGGAGCCCCTCTCCCATCCATGATGGAACATTGACTGGCTTAATCTTGTGCCAGTCTTGTGCAGATAACCACAGCTGCAATAAATTCGTGACTTCAATGGCCATCATACCTTGCTGATGGAACTTCAACAGAACTCCTCTCCATTCTCTGGTTCTTAGGTCTTTTCTGCTCCCCTTTCTATGATGAACTACATAAACGTCCCATTGAGGGCTAAGCACTTAACAGTCATTTATTTTCAGGACCTTGTTGCACTTGAATCTCTATATAGATGTCTGTCCACTGTATGCTTCCCTGATCAAGGTTGGCAGCAGCATTAATCTATGTTTATAGACACAAACGTTTAGAAAGCAGTTTGACAGCATGTCCACTTGGCAACACAACAGTAGCAGGCCTCCCCCTACAGCCGATGACATGCTTAGTCATGGGCTTTGGACCAGGTTTATAGTACTAGATAAGAATTCCCTCCTTTGGAGCAAGCCTCAAATCAAACTAGAAAGCATTTGGTTATTCTTATAATAGTCATACTACTATTGCACCAGTGCCTGTCAGGTCAGTACGTTAGCATGTGTGGTCTACTGTTGGGTAAGTCCACTAATGACTTTTCTCCCTCAGAAGCCTATATAGCACCTGCTGGCTCTATTAAAAGTAGTCAATAAGGAGAAGGCTCCAAGTTAGTTCCAGCCTATTACCTCTCCAACCTGTAAACTAATCTGGAGAACTTGAGAAATTCGAAGCTGTTTTCTTAGCCATTCTCTGTTCCAAGCCTGGTGTTTACAGGCAAGCACAAGTTGCATTCTAGTCCAAGCGACCGAGCTGGCTGTTGTGTTAAGTCCCAGGAGTTTCTGATTGAGGAGCCTTGGCTGCACACCAGATATTCTGTGGCCTCTTTAGGGTACTCTACTGTACTCTACTGATTCAGCAGACCAGGTGTTCTCATACCTGAAGCTTAGTAAAGATGTTTGTCTGAAATCAAACAATCAATGCGTTCCTCGTAGGGCTGCGCTCCATGCCTCCTGTGCTGGACTTGCTAAGTGCCCCCATCTATAGGACTCACAGGCTGCTTTCCTTTGCTTTTTGCTGATGTACCTAGTTCTCCATCTTTGTCCAGAATGTACCTGCGGAAACTGCTTTGCCTTCCTGCCTGCCTCCCTCCCTCCCTCCTTCTCTCCCTCCCTGTCTCCCTCTCTGCCTCAGTCCCTCCCCACTTCCCTCCTTTCTTTTTCTTTTTATGACCCCCAGTCTCCCCACCTCCTCAATCTTGTTTCTTCTTCCTTATTTCACAAAGAAAGTATGTTCTTTGGGGAATACACTCCAAAGAGAGCAGCTGCCATAGTGGTGACAGAATGACTACCTAGCCTACATAACCATTTATGATGCCAGTGTTCTCTTTTAAAGCTTGGTTCAAAGGCACTGGTGTCTAAAACAAGTTGTTATTACAAAAATACACACAAGTGCACCCTCAAACACACATGCAAAACAAAGCTGCAAATGTGAAGTGCTGTCGGAGAGGAAACACAATTTAACCTCTGTTTAGTTAGGTTTTTGTTGTTGTGATAAAGGATCAAGACCAAAAGCAATTTGGGGAGGAAAAGGTTTATTTCCACTTACAAGTCTCAGGCCACATCCCGTCACTGAGGGACATCAGGGAAGGAGCTCAAGGAAGAAACCTGGAGGCAAGAACTGAAGCAGAGGGCATGGAAGGGTGCTGCTTGCTGCCCCCCCCCCATAGAACCTGGACCACAAGCCTAGGGATGGCAGAAGGATCAGGAGTTCGAGGTCATCATCAGTTACATAGAAAGTTTTATGCCAGCCTAAGACTACAGGAGACCATGTTGGATGGAAGGAAGGGAACAAGGAAGAAAGGGAGGGAGGGAGGGAGGGAGGAGGGAGGGAGGGAGGGAGGGAGGGAGGAAGAGGGGAGGGGAAGAAAGGAGGAAAGGAAAGGAAAAGAAAAGAAAGAAAAGACCACTGCTTTTGCAATGGGACAACAAAGTGTTTGTGACATGGTTTAGGAATGCCAGGGGAGGTGATGACCCTGGGATTGAGCAAAGGCAGCTCACAAATGCCCTTGATGTGGCCCCTAAAATGCTTCTGACAGGCTTTAGGGAGGGTTGCTGGTAACATGGAGATATTACAAAAATGCTGGGACAGGGCAAGCATGCAGACAGGGAGGGCAACCAAGGATACTGTTCAAGTGACTGCGGTGAGCAATTCTGTGTGGAGGCAGCCCAGGCAGGCAGTCCTGGGAAGTCCCCAGTCATAAGATATGGTCTAAGAAGAGTCTAGTCTTAGGAAATGTACTCAATTCCTCTAAACTGCTTGTCTGTGAGTTCTCCTGTTTGTGAATTAATAGTGGCAGCACTTTCCTCTAGGTGAGTGGTTCTCAATTGTCCTAATGTGGCTACCCTTTAATGCAGTTCCTCATGCTGTGGTAACTTCCAATGATAAAATTATTTTCATTGCTACTTCATAACTATAATTTTGCTACTGTCATGAATCAGAATGTAAATCTCTGTGTTTTCCAATGGTCTTAGGCAGCCCCTGTGAAATGGTGGTTTGACCCCCAAGGGGCTGTGGTTCACAGGTTGAGAACCACTGCTCTAGGGGTTGTGTGTATGTTCAGGTGTGTTTGGTGTAAATATGTATGCAGAGCACCTATGTATGCAGATGTTCAAAGACCCCAACTCAAACCCAGCCTGATACCCACCAGCATGTATTTAAAAATCACTCTGGCTACACACACAGCTCTGGGAAAAAGAACACATGAAATGGTTGGTCATGATGACCGGTCTCTGGAAATTGCTATTATTACTAGTTTCCAACTAGTAATTGTCTTCAACAACTGTCTGGTTTCTAAAAATTGTTATGGATTATCCTGCTCCAGAGCACCCAAGTTTTGAAAATAAGTACAAGTCACTCTGTTCCCAGAAAAACCACTAGCTGTCCCATGGCCTTGCAGATGTAAAAACCAAAATAACATTCCAAACGCCTGGTGAGCAGAATTGTAAGTTCAGTTCCCAACCAATCAGTAAATGACTCATGTGTGTTACAGACAATCAATATGTTGTCATACTCCTGCCTAGTGACCAAAAAGGAATAAAAACTGTTTTATTTAGAAACTTGGGGTCATTCTTTTCCCAGGGAACGACCCCAACTTGTTGGAATAAAATCCTTTTGCTTTTGCATCGAACTTGTGACCTGTGAGTGACTCTGTGGAGTGCATTTCCCGAAGTTGGTCCCCCCTTTTGGGCCCAATAATGTCCATGCATGTTTGTTTGCAGAAGCCAGAAATCAACCTTAGCTGTCATCCTTAGTCACTACCTATCTTGTTTAATGAGACAGGATCTCTCTCACTGGCCCACAAAGGTGCTAATTTAGTGAGGCTGGCTCTGGAGCAAGTCCCAGATTCACCTGTCTCTTCCTGCCCAGCACTGAGATTACAAGTTTGTGCCACCACACTTGGCTCTTTTAGGAAGTTTCTGGAAGTCAAATTCGAGCCCTCATGCTTTCATGGTAAGCGCTTTGCCAACTGAGACATCTCCCCACCTGTCTCTGGGTCTCTGGCTGTGAGAATAAAGTGACAGAGGCATCTGTGTCATGTCATATCATGCTAGCTACTGGGACCCAGCCTCAAATGTGAGCTATTGGGCATCTGGAGCCCCTCCATGGCCCACTCTCCTCAGTACACTTCAGTGAGCATCCACAATGAGTTAAGTGCTGTGACTACAGGTGGAGATAATATTCCTACCTTTGGGCCATGTAGTAGCTTGAATGTAATTGGCCCCCATGATCTCAGAGGGAGTGGCACTGTTAGGAGTTGTGGCTTTGTTGGACTAAGTATGGCCTTGTTACAGGAAGTGTGTCACTGAGGGGGTGGGCTTTGAGGTTTCCTATGCTCCTGTTGCCTGCAAAATGTAGGATTCTCAGCTACCCCTCCAGTACCATGCCTGCCTGCACTCTGCCATGCTTCCCCTCATGACGGTAATAGGATAATGGACCGAACCTTCTGAAACTGTAAGCGAGCCACTTCAATTCAATGTTTTCTTTATAAGAGTTTCTGTAGTCATGGTGTCTCTTCACAGCCTTAAAAACCCTAACTAAGGCAGGTCATTTTAATAGAACAGGGTGAAACCAAAGCCTTTTGTGTGTATGTATGTGTTTATACATGCACAAGTGTGCATGCCTTATGTGGACTCCCCAGGTCAGCCTCAACTCTTGGTTCCTGGATGCCATCCCATCTTGGGTTTTGGTTGTTGTGTATTTGTTTGTTTTGTTTTGAGACTGGGTCTCTCATTGGCCTGGAGCTCACCAAGCAGGCAAGGCTTGTCAGGAATTCTCCTGTCTTTACTTCCCCAGCAATGGGATGACAAGCATTTGCTCCCATGATGGCTTCTTTATGTGGACTGTCCAATTCTGAGCAACTGAGCAACCTCTGCAGTCCTTTTGTAGTTTTATTTTCCCCACAGAGCTCTTTGGCTGTGGAAACTATACACCACAACCCAGATTCATGAATGTGCCTTAGAGGGAAATGTGTAAATTGTTCTTGGGCAAATATGGACAAGTGTCTATTCACCACAGAAAGGATACTGACAGACCAAAGGAATGATTCCATGAATGTTTAGCTTAGGGAACCAAGTTTTGTAGGGGACATCTTAACCACACCTGCTAGGGGCTAGCTACAGGTATGCCTGACCATGCCTGTGAGGGCATGGTCAGGGTGATGTAGGGAAGGTTTAAGAGTGAGGGGCGTGCACGTGGGCCCCTTCTTCCGTTTCATCTTCGGCTTGCTGTACTTACTGCTGCCCTGCTGGCTGGCTCTGTAAAGTAAGGCTTTTCCCTAATAAATACCTTTAAATTTTTTATCTGACTCTATATTGGTAATTCCCACATTAAAGTGTTTTGGGTAGAATTACTTATAAGAGTGTGGCTGAGTGAGAGATTACCTCCAGGGACATGAGTTACTGAGGAGTAGATGCCCCATTGAGGAAAGCAACCTCTCTTGCATCAAGTTCAACCATCTATGAATCCTTGAGGAGAGGCAAGACCATGTGAGTACTTCCTGCCCTGTGACAGAAAGGTAATGATCACAATCTGGTAATGTTGTCCTTCTGCTAATCATAGCTACTGAGAGCTCAACAGGACAGTGGCCATGTCATGCCTGGGGGACAGCATTCCGCAGCAGGAGACAGAGGGCCCAGCTATAGGATGAGTAGACAGATATTTGGGACGTGTCATGTCAGGCCCATTCATGGTCCTCGATTGTGTTTGATGACAAGTCAGGTTTGCAAAGGGAAGCTTTTGACTGTGGTGGCTGAGGTGACCCCTGATAGCTGGTTATGTTTCTGAATAGCTATGATGCTGCCCGCTCTTCTGGAACATTGTTCTGGCTTTGCCTACCATCATTTGCTTTTATCTGTTTGCCCAGCAAAGCCATCTTCTTTCATGCTGCCCTGAGCTATATCTTGGTAGCCCAGCCTTGCCTTGTGAGGTCTCTCACCATGAACATGTTTATTTTATTTCTCCAGAGAATTGGACTGTTATCGTGTTCTCCTTGACGAGTATGGCACACACACAGCTTTAGTGAACATTTAGAATGTTCCTATGGCTAAGGGTGTTCCCCCTCCATGTGTCTTTCTAGTCAGTGCTACCTTTCAGTCACACCCTGTCCCATCTCCATATTCTTTTCTGATTTCTGTCACTGTAGATTAGCCTGGGCTTTCTTGGATTTTCTAGGAAGAATTCATTATCGTGAATCCTTTAATGTGAGGTTTCTTCCATTCTCTGTGTTGAGATTGATGAGTTATTGGCTGCGCCAGCAGCTTATGTTCTGAATAAGCTCCACTTTATTTAATGATTCACCATTTGGTGGGTTGCTCTCAGTTTGAGGCCATTGTGATCAAAACTACAATGACTGCTCACTGCATGCCCTTTTATTTGTTTTCATTTCTCTCCGGGAAACACCTAGGAGTAGAATCATTTGGCCACTGGGTATATAGATGTGAAGCTTTACAAAAGGTTTGTTATTGTAGCCATGCACAAGAAAACACACAAGTATCTGGCTAGGTCCTCGTCACTGAAGGACTTGCATCACCAGCCTTAGAGTGAAAAGAGATAAAAGTGATGACAGAGTGGAGGAGGGCAGGACAACAATGGTGATATAAATGAGAGTGAGAGAATAATGATGATGACAGTATTAGTGAGGGCAGGAGGACAATGACAATAGCGATATTCATGAGGACAGGACAATAACGATGATGAAGGCAGTAGTAACCAGTCTATTCCTGCAGAACTTATCATGTGCAGCTTTATACAAGCAAGTTCAAGAGATTGAAGCCCAGCAGCACTTACTTTCTTTAGGTCATACAAACCCATATGGACACATACTTCTTACCAACACTGTCATCTTTTGTAAGAATATTTCCCTAAAACTGCTTAATTACTCCCTAAAATGTGATGAAATACTGTTATCAAAAGCAACTTGGGGGAGGAAAGGGTTTATTTCACTCACAGTTTCATGTAACAGTTCATCATTGAAAGCGGTGCTGGGAAGAACTCAGGCTGGGCAGGAACTTGGGGGCAGGAGCTGATGCAGAGGCCATGGAGGGGTACTGCTTACTAACTTGCTCCCCATGGCTTGCTCAGGCTGCTTTGATATCGAACCCAGGACCACCAGCCCAGGGATAGCACCACCCACCATGGACTGGGCCCTCTCACAGCAATCACTAATTAAGAAAATGCCCTACAGGCCTGACTAGAGTCTATTCTTGTAGAGACCTTTTCTCAACTGAGGCTCCCTCCACTCTGATGACTCTACTTGTGTCAAGTTGACCAAAAACTAGCCAGCACAGTTAGAGATACAGACTTGTGTCCACTTCTCTCAGCACTGGGACCCCATCTGGCACAGATCCATACAAGCCCTGTGCATGCTGCCACAGTCTCAGTGAGTTCATCTCTGTGTCGATCCTACTGTGTTTAGAAGGCCCTGTTTCCTCCATCTCCTTTGGCTCTGCCATCTTTCTCCATCCTCTTCCACAAGTTCCCTGAGCCCTGAGGAGAGGTATTTGATGGAAATGTTCTGTTCAGGGGTGAGTATTCCAAGGTCTCTTGCTTTCTGTCTATTGTCTGCTGTGGGCCTCTGTATTTGGTTCCCATATGCTGCAGGAAAAAGCTTCTCTGATGATGACCGAGCCAGGCACTGATCTATGATCTATGAGTACAGCATCATGTCATAAGGAGTCATTGTTTTATTGCTACATTTCTCCTCCTCCTCCTCCTCCTCCCCTTCCTCCTCCTCCTCCTCTTCCTCCTCCTCCTTTTGTTGTTTTTTTTTTTTTTCAAGACAGGGTTTCTCTGTAGCTTCGGAGCCTGTCCTGGAACTTTTTTTGTAGACCAGGCTGGCCTCAAACTCACAGGAATCAGCCTGCCTCTGCCTCCCAAAAGCTGGGATTAAAGGCATGAGTCACCACCGCCCAGCTATTGCCACATTTCTTTAGAAGAACAGTAGTTTTGATTTTCCCCTAGGTCCCTGGCCTATTTAGTCTCGGGTTCTTTGCCACCTGACAAGTGTTGGGGACTTTGTTGAGAAGACAGATTTTTTTTAGTTTCGCACTTTTGTCTTAATGACATAATCTGGATTTGGCATCACATCTTTGCATATGACACTTTTTCAAATTAGTATTTTTTATACAATTTTTTAAATTTAAATTAGAAACAATTTTGTTTTACATGTCAATCCCGGTTCCCTCTCCCTCCCATACCCTCATACCCCCATGGACCCTTATCTCATCCCCTTTCTGCTCCCCAGGGAGGGTGAGGCCTTCCATGGGGAAACTTCAAAGTCTGTCACATCATTTCAAGCAGGGCCTAGGCCCTCCCCCATGTGTCTAGACTGAGAGAGTATCCCTCTATGTGGAATGGGCTCCCAAAGTCCATTTGTACACTAGGGATAAATACTGATCCACTTCCAGAGGCCTCATAGACTGCCCAGTCCTCCTAACTGACACCAACATTCCAGGGGTCTGGGTAGGTCCTATGCTGGTTTCCCAGCTATCATTCTAGGGTCCAAGAGCTCCCCCTTGTTCAGGTCAGCTGTTTCTGTGGGATTCTCCAGCCTGGTCTGGACCCCTTTGCTCATCACTCCTCCTTCTCTACAACTGGATTCCAGGAGTTCAGCTCAGTGTTTAGCTGTGGGTGTCTGCTTCTGTTTCCATCAGCTACTGGATGAAGGCTCTAGGATGGCATATAAGGTAGTCATCAATCTCATTATCAGGGAAGGGCATATAAGGTAGCCTCTCCACTATTGCTTAGATTGTTAGTTGGTGTCATCCTTGTAGATCTCTGGACATTTCCCTAGTGCCTGATTTCTCTTTAGACCTATAATGACTCCCTCTATTGTGGTACCTCTTTTCTTACTCCTGTGTATTTTTTCCCCGACTCAATTTTCCTGCTCCCTCATGTCCTCCTCTTCCCTCTTCTTCTCCCCTTCTCTTTCTCTTAATTTCCTCTCCCCTCCCCCCATGCTCCTAATTGCTCAGGAGATCTTATCCTTTTCCTCTTCTCTGGGGGACCATGTATGTCTCTCTTAGGGTCCTCTTTGCTTCTAACTTCTCTGGTGCTGTGGATTGTAGGTTGGTAATCTCTTGCTCCATGTCTAAATTCCATATATGAGTGAGTACACACCATGTTTGTCTTTTTGTGACTAGGTTACCTCACTCAGGATGGATTCTTCTAGTTCTATCCATTTGCCTGAGAATTTCAAGATTCCATTTTTTTCCTGCTGAGTAGTACTCCATTGTGTAAATGTACCACAGTTTTGTCTATCCATTCTTCAGTTGAGGGGCATCTAGGTTGCTTCCAGGTTTTTGCTATTACAAATAATGTTGCTATGAACATGGTTGAACAGATAGATGTCTTTGTAGTACGAGTGTATATACTTTGGGTATATACCTAAGAGTGGAATTGCTGGATCTTGAGATAGACTGATTCCCATTTTCCTGAGGAACTGCCATACTGATTTCCAAAGTGGCTGTGCAACTTGGCACTCCTACCACCAGTGGAGGAGTGTTACCCTTTGTCCACATCTCTCCAGCATAAACTGTCCTTGGTGTTTTTTATTTTAGCCATTCTGACAGGAGCAAGATGGTATCTCAGAGTTGTTTTGATTTGCATTTCCCTGATGGCTAAGGATGTTGAGCACTTTCTTATGTGTCTTTCAGCCATTTTAGATTCCTCTATTGAGAAATGTCTATTAAGTTCTGTACCCCACTTTTTAATTGGATTATTTGGTGTTTCTTTAGTTCTTTGCATATTTTGGAAATCAGCCCTCTGTAGGATGTGGGGTTGGTGAATATCTTTTCCCATTCTGTGGACTACCATTTTGTCTTGTTGACTGTGTCCTTTGCCTTACAGAAGCTTCTCAGTTTCAGGAGGTCCCATTTATTAATTGACAATCCCAGTGTCTGTGCTACTGGTGTTATGTTCAGGAAGCCATCTCCTGTACCAATTCGTTGAAGGGTACCTCCCACTGTTTCTTCTAAGAGGTTTTGTGCATGGAGATAGATATAGACCTATCTGTAGTCTACTACATGCCAGCATCCAGTTATGCCATCACCATTTGTTGAAGATGCTTTCTGTTTTCCATTGTATAATTTTAGCTTCTTTGTCAAAAATCAGGTGTTTCTAGGTGTGTGGGTTAATATCTGGATCTTCAATTCGATTCCATTGGTCTACAGGTATATTTTTGTGCCAATACCAAGTAGTTTTCAGGACTATAGGTCTATAATAGAGCTTGAAGTCAGGGATGGTGATACCTCCGGAAGTTCCTTTATTGTACAGGGTTCTTTTGGTTATCCTAGGTCTTTCATTTTTCTATATGAAGTTGAGTATTCTTTCAAAGTCTGTGGAGAATTGTGCCAGTATTTTTGATGGAGATTGCATTGAGTCTGTAGATTGCTTTTGGCAAAATTGCCATTTTTACTATGTTGATCATATCTATCCAAGAGCATGGGAGATCTTTCCATTTTCTGATAACTTCTTTAATTTCTTTCTTCAGAGATTCAAAATTCTTGCTATGCAGGTCTTTTATTTGTTTGGTTAGTGTTACCTGAAGATGTTTTATGTTGTTTGTGTCTATTGTAAAGGGTGATGTTTCTCTGATTTCTTTTTCAGCCCATTTATCATCTGCATATAGTAGGGATACTGATTTTTTGAGTTAATCTTGCATCCTGCCACTTTGCTGAAGGTGTTTATCAGCTCTAGGAGTCCCCTGGTAGTGTTTTTCAGGTCACTTATGTAAACTACCATATCATCTGCAAATAGTGAAAGTTTGACTTCTTCCTTTCCAATTTGTATCCTCTTGATCTCCTTTTGTTGTCTTACTGCTCTAGCTAGAACTTCAAGTACAATATTGAAGAGATATGGAGAGAGTGGACAGCCTCGTGTTGTTCCTGATTTTAGAGGAATCGCTTTGAGTTTCTCTCCATTTAGTTTGATGTTGCCTGTTGGTTTGCTGTATATTGCTTTTATTGTGTTTAGGTATGTTCCTGTTATCCCTGATCTCTCCAAGACTTTTTTCATGAAGGGGTGTTGGATTTTGTCAAAGGCTTTTTCATCATCTAGTGAGATGATCATTCGGATTTCTTTTTTAGTTTGTTTTTATGGTGGTTTACACTGACAGATTTTCGTATATTGAAACATCCCTGCATCACTGGGATGAAGCCTACTTGATCATAGTGGATGATTTTTCTGATGAGTTCTTGGATTTGGTTTGCCAGTATTTTATTGAGCATTTTTGCATCAATGTTCATGAGGGATATTGGTCTGTAGTTCTCTTTCTTAGTTGTGTCATTGTGTGGCTTGGGTACCAAGGTAATTGTAGCCTCATAAAAACAGTTTGGCAATGAATCTTCTGCTTTTATTGTGTGGAACACTTTGAGTAGTGTTGGTATTAGCTCTTCTTTGAATTTCTGGTAGATTTCTGCACTAAAACCATCTGGCCCTAGGCTTTTTTTTTTTTTTTTTTTTTTTTTTTTTTTTTGGTTGTGAGACTTTAATGACTGCTTCTGTTTCATTAGCGGTTATAGAACTGTTTAAATTGCTTACCTGTTCTTGATATAATTTTGGTAAGTGATAACTATCCAGAAAATTGCTCATTTCCTTTAAATTTTTTAATTTTTTGGAGTACAAGCTTTCAAATTATGACCTGAAGATTCTCTGGATTTCCTCAGTTTCTGTTGCTATGTCCCTCTTTTCATTTCTGAATTTGCTAATTTGCATGTTCTCTTTCTCCCTTTTGGTTGAAATCTATCTTGTTGATTTTCTTGAAGAACCAACTCTTTGTTAGACTGAATCTTTGTATTGTTTTCTTTGTTTCTACTTTATTGATTTCAGCCCTCAATTTGATTATTTCCTGGCATCTCCTCCTCTGTGGCGAGTTTGCTTCTTTTTGTTCTAGAGCTTTCAGTTGTGCTGTTAATTATCTAGTGTGACTATTCTCCAGTTTCTTCACTTAGTGCTATGAACTTTCCTCTTAGTACTGCATTGAAAGTGTCCCATACGTTTGGGTATGTTGTGTCTTCATTCTCATTGAATTCTATAAGTCTTTATTTCTTTATTTCTTCCTTGACCCAGGAATGGTGCAATTGCTCATTGTTCAATTTCCATGAGTTTGTAGGGTTTCTGCAATTTGTGTTTTTGTTGAATTCTAACTTTAAAGCATGGTGGTCTGGTAAGATACAGGGAGTTATTCCAATTTTTTGTGTCTGTTGAGGTTTGCTATGTTGCCGAGTATGTGGTTGATTTTAGAGAAGGTTCCATGTGGCGCTGAGAAGGTATATTCTTTTATGTTTGAATGGAATGTTCTATAGATGTCTGTTAAACCCAATTGGATCATAACTTCTGTTAGTTCTTTTGTTTCTTTGTTAAGTTTCTGTCTGGTGGTCTTGTCTAGTAGTGAAAGTAGGGTGTTGAAGTCTCCCACTATAAGTGTGTGAGGTTTTATGTGTGATTTGAGTTTTAGTAATGTTTCTTTTATGAATGTGGGTGCCTTTGTATTTGGGGCATAGATGTTCAATATTGAGACTTCAATGATGAATATGAAATGACTTTCTTCATCTCTTTTGGTTGATTTTAGTTCAAAGTCCAATTTGTTAGGTATTAGTATAGCTACACCAGCTTGCTTCTTGGTTCCATTTGATTGGAAAAATCTTTCCCAACCCTTTACTCTGAGGTAACATCTGTCTTTGAAGTTGAGGTATGTTTCTTGAATACAACAGAAGGATGGATTCTGTCTTCATATCCATTATGTTAGCCTGTGTCTTTTTATAGGCGAGTTAAGACCATTATTATTAAGCACCATTGATTGTTAATTCTTGTTTGTTTTGGATTTGGAGGTGGGTGTGGTATTGTATGTGGATTTACCCCACTTTTTCTTTTGGCTTTTGGTAAAGTGGGATTGTCTATTGCCTGTGTTTTTGTGAGTGTAGTTTAACTTCCTTGGGTTGGAGTTTTCTTTTCAGTACTTTTTGTAGGGCTGGATTAGTGGATATGTATTGTTTAAATATGTTTTTGACATGGAATATGTTGTTTTCTCCATCTATAGTAATTAAATGCTTTGCTGGGTATAGTAGTCTGGGCTGGATCCATGGTCTCTTAGTGTTTGTAGAATATCTATCCAGAACCTTCTGGCTTTCAGAGTTTCTATGGAGAAGTCAGGTGTAATTTTGATAGGTCTGCTTTTATATGTTACTTGGCCTTTTCCTTTGCTGCTCTTAATATTCTTTCTTTATTCTGTATATTTGGTGTTTTGATTATTATGTGGCAATGGGACATTT
Organism: Cricetulus griseus; assembly: GCF_003668045.3. Lineage (NCBI taxonomy): Eukaryota > Metazoa > Chordata > Mammalia > Rodentia > Cricetidae > Cricetulus > Cricetulus griseus. Next base: position 29,839,303 of record NW_023276807.1, on the reverse strand, counting down.
TTTGTGGTCTGGTCTATTTGGCATTCTGTAGGCTTCTTGTATTTTCATTGGCATCTCTCTCTTTAGGTTGGGAAAGTTTTCTTCTATGATTTTGTTGAATATGTTTTCTGCACATTTGAGTTGGGTTTCTTTACTTTCCTCTATACATATTATTCTTAGGTTTGTCCTTTTAATGGTGTCCCATATTTCCTGGATATTTAGTGTTAGAGATTTGCTAGACTTGAGATTTTCTTTGGTCGATGATTCTATTTCTGCTAGTGTATCTTCAGTGCCCAAGATTCTCTCTTCCATCTCTTGTATTCTGTTGGTTATGCTTGCATCTGTAGTTCCTGATCGTTTACCCAGCTTTTCTATTTCCAGAATTCCCCCAGTTTGTGTTTTCTTTATTGTCTCTATTTCAGTTTTCAGGTCTTGAACTGTTTGAATTATTTCCTTCATTTGCTTGATTGTTTTTTTTTTCTTGGCTTTCCTTGCTTTCTTTAAGAGATTTGTTGATTTCTTGCAATTTTTGGGTTGTTTTTTCTTCCAATGGGTACAAATGGGGTTTCTTCCTCTCCTGGTGGGTACGGGTCCAAGATTCTCTTTCAGTGGGTGCAAGCAGGTCCAGTACTCCGATGGGTCTCATGGTGGGTGCAGGAGGGTCTGAGACACTCCCTTTTCCTGAGGTGGGGGGAGGCTAGCCCAGCGATGTCAGCAGACTCTGGATTGCTTGGTCCGCTGGGGGCAAGTTAACCTGCTCACAGTCTCCAGGCCAGGAGATCCCAAAGAGTACTTTTTCAAATTATTATCTTCAAAGACTTGGATACACTTTATACAAATTAATCAGAGTCATTTACTGTTTGCCTGGACACATGGCAGTCACTCATCTGCTTTTACTTGAATAATCCCTCTTCTTCTGCATTTTTTCTCTTGGTGTTTTTTATTCCTTTTAAGATGCAAACAAGCTGTGCTGAGATTGACAAATAAAAATAGATGAGAGGCTGTTTATGTTGGTTATGAAAATTAACAGGAAAATAGAGCAGGGTTTATATCCTTCCAGATCTCAGCTGCTGAGGCAGTACAAAGCACAGGATGGTTGTGAAGTGTTGGGCAAAGTGTGATGTGGGTGGGGGTGGGTGGGCATCCAAGTGTGGATGTGCTCTTGAGAACCCAATGAGAATATGCCCTTGGTTTCTAAATGACATGAAATGCCTACTTATTGCAATGGTTGGCTAGAACATTATTGGTTAATTGTCTAGTTTCATCTGCCAATGTAATGTCCAGTGGTGCCAGTTCCTTTGTCTTGCTTTGGAAGACATTGAAAGTTCCCCATCACTGTGGCACTGAAGCCACAGGTGCACACAGATGCATGTTTATTTTGTAGCGTGGTGTGACAAAAGATTACCATCCAAAGTGGTTTTCATTTGTTTAAGACTAACAATGTTTTAAGTGAGTCTGTAATGTTATGTTTTAACTAATTCATAGCATGGCTATTAAGCAGGATGTTAGTAACGAGGAACTGAGACCCTTCCACAGTGCTATCTGAACCTCAAAGCCCATTCCATATTTTATCTTTTTGAGTACTGTGAGAAAAACTCATCCCACTTCCAAAGATAAACTTAAAAAATCAGAAATCTCTTTGTAGTAAAAATTCTCTTTTGAAATCATTCTGTTAAAAATGGTGCTTCAATTTCTTATAATCCTGGGCCCACAGCAATGCCTTAGTATCTTTAGTTGTTGCTGAGGTAAATGGCCTGACCAAAGTACTTTAGCTCACAATTCAAGGTACAGTCCATTACTTCCAGAAAAATCAAGGCAACAGGTGCTTCAAAGTAGCTGGTCTCATGACATCTGAAGTCAGAAAAGAGAGAAATCAGTGCTTGCAAACTAGTGCCCAGCTCCCTTCTCCCACTCTCCATTTTCCAGGATCTCCAAGCCAAGAGGACTGTTCCCACAGCCATTTAACCCAGCCCAGACAATCCCACAAAGGCATGGTGAGAGGCTTGCCCTCAAGGTGACTCTTGAGTACAGCATGCTGTCAACACTAACCATCATAGTGGTTCTCCTGGAGTCTGAGAAAACCATGTCTGTGAAGACAGCGGTGTGATATTTAAGGCTCTTCTAGAATGTGGGCGCCCCCTGGTGGAGAGCATACAAAACTAAAGACGGGCCTCCATCCCAGCCTAGCTTCACTCATAAATGTAAGCACAGAATCTCCAGAAGCGTATTTATTATAAAAGCAAACCAAAAACTAGTTGATACATTTTTAGCAGAAAACCTTGGAATATGGAAGTAACATCATGGATAGGCAGCGCCATTTCACAGTCCAGGAAACCAAAGCGTTGAAAGCTGATTGAACACTTAACTTGCAAGGGAAGATGAAAGACCTAAAGGGTTAACCGTGTAACTCCACTGGCCACACTACAGCTTCTGCAATGAGATTCTTCTCCTTTTTGGGGTTGCTTTGTTTGATTTTGGTTTTTCTTTTAAACCTGGGGGTGTTGCAAGGGTGGATGTGGGGAGGGAGGGGACAGAGAGATCAGGATGCATGATGTAAAATTGGCAAAGAATCAGTAAAAGTAAGGAAAAAGCTGATTGCTCTCACACCATTAGATATTGAAATTTAATGTTCTGCTGGGAACAAAATCCGTTAATATGTCCAGAATTAACATGGTGAGCGCCTATAACACCACAATGTTTAGTCTTTGTAAAGTCAGGAAGATAAAACAGGTATAACTTGGGTTGTGACATCAGCCAGAATTGAATTCAGATGCTTCCCGTAGCTTCCTTGTGGCCGTGTGTAAATCGCTGGACTCCCTCACACTTCTCGACTATGGTGTGGATGGGAATGAAACCACATCCCACTAAATTGTTTGCTATGATAAAATAGCAAGCACTTCCTTTGCTATGTTAACCTCATAGGAGCCCCAAACCATAGCGCTGGTATGTTGTGTCCCCGTACTTCCTGCACTCTGAAGGCCCCAGGTGAAAGGAACTTGGGATGAGATGCCTTCAGAGGTCAAGGGTGTTAGGGACCTTCTGTAACAGGCTTCTTCTCTGTTCTTTGTGACATTTGTTCTAAGAGAATTACCTTCAATGCCTAAGGCTACAAATGCAAGGTTCTGCATCCATTGTGGCATTGCCTTAATAAACAAGATCATGTGGAAATAACCCATTAATACCTCACACAGGCTCAGTTAGATAAGTGCTACATATGCATTTAGGGAATTTATTACAAAGCATGATCCTAAAAATATAAATGTGGAGAAACATTTGCAAACCAGGCTAGAAGCCTAAGTGCATTATAGGCTTTTTTGTGTATGGTTCAACATATGAAAATCTGTCAATGTAACCAACCATGTAAGTAAAGTGAAAGAAAAAAGCCCACACAATTATCCTATTAGATAGAAAACAAAACAAACAAACAAAAAACAACTCTTGAGAAAAATCCAATACCCCTTCATGACATAAGTCTTGGGGAGATTAGGAATATAAGGGACATACCTCAACATAAAATAATCAATTTACAGTAAGCCTATAGCCAACATCAAGTTAAATGGAGAGAAGCTCCAAGCAATTTCAGTAAAATCAGGAACAAGACAAAGGTCTCTCTCTCTCTCTCTCTCTCTCTCTCTCTCTCTCTCTCTCTCTCTTTCTCTCTCCATATCTATTTAATATAGTACTTGAAGCTCTAGCTAGAGCAATAAGACAACGAAAGGAGATCAAGGGGATACAAATTGGAAAGGAAGAAGTCAAAGTATCATTATTTGCAGATGATATGATAGTATACATAATCAGCCCCCAAAATTCTACCAGGTCACTCCTACAACTGATAAACATGGTCATTGAAATGGCTGGATAAAGATTAACTAAAAAAAAATCAGTATCCCTCCTATATACAAATGGAAAATGGACTGAGAAAAAGAAATCAGGGAAACAACAGCCATCACAATAGCCACAAACACTATAAAATACCTTGAGGTAATTCTAACAAAGCAAGTGAAAGACTTGTATGACAAGAACTTCAAGTCTTTAACGAAAGAAATTGAAGAATATATCAGAACATGGAAAGATCTATGTTCAGAAATTGATGGAATCAACACAGTAACAATAACATAATTTCCTATCAAAAGTGACCTGCAGATTCAACACAATCTCTATCAAAATTCCAACACAATCCTTTAGAGACATTGAAAGGACAATATCCAATTTCATATGGAAAAACAAAACAACAATATAGCTAAAACAATCCTGAACAATAAAAGAACTTCCAAAGGTATCAATCACCATGCCTGAATTCAAGCTGTACTACAGAGCTATAATAATAAAACTTCATGGTGTTGTCATAAAAACAGACATGTTGATCACTGGCATTGAATCAAAGACACATACATAAATCCACACACCTGTGAACATCTGATTTTTTTGTTTTGTTTTGTTTTGTTTTGTTTTCGAGGCAGGGTTTCTCTGTGGCTTTGGAGGCTGTCCTGGAACTAGCTCTTGTAGACCAGGCTGGTCTTGAACTCACTGAGATCCACCTGCCTCTGCCTCCTGAATGCTGGGATTAAAGGCATGTGCCAGCACCACCTGGCCACATCTGATTTTTGATAAAGAAACCAGAAATACAAAATGGAAAAAAAGAAGCATTTTCAATAAATGATGTTGGTCTAACTGGATGCCAGCATGTAGAAGAATGCAAATAGATAAATATTTATCATGTTGTAAAAACTCAAGCTTAAGTGGATTAATGACCTCAGCATAAAACCAGATACACTGAACCTGACAGAAGAGAAAGTACGGAATAGCCTTGAACACATTGGTACAGGAGAAAGCTCCCTAAACAGAACACCAATAGCACAGGCATTAAGATTGCCAATTAATAAATGGGACCTCATGAAACTGCAAAGCTTCTGTAAGGCAAAGGACACCATCAATAGAACAAAATAGCAGCCTACAGAATGGGAAAAGATTTTCACTAACTCCCCATCTGATAGAGAGATAATATCTAAAATATATAAAGACATCAAGAAACCAAATAATCCAATTAAAAATGGGGTACAGCTCTAAATAGTGAATTCTCAACAGGGGAATCAAAATGACAGAGAAATACTTAAAGAAATGCTCAACATGCTTAGCCATTGGGGAAATGCAAATCCAAACTACTTTGAGATTTCATCTTACACCTGTCAGAATGGCTAAGATCAACAACAAAAGTGGCAGCTCATGCTGGTGAGGATGTGGAGTAAGGGGAACATTCATCCTTTGCTGTCAGGAGTGCAAACTTGTACAGCCACTTTGGAAATCAATATGGCACTTTCTCAGAAAGTTGGGAATTGATCCAACTCAAGACACAGCTATATCACTCTTGAACATATACCCAAAAGATGCTCCATCCTACCACAAGGACACTTGCTCAGCTGTGTTCATAGCAGCTTTATTGTTGATACTCAGGAACAGCAAACAACATAGATGTCCCTCAATAGAAGAATTGATGAAGAAAATGTAGTACATTTATACAATGGAGTATTACGTGGCTGTTAAAAATGACATCATGAAATTTGCAGGCAAATGGGTGAAACTAGAACAAAATCATCCTGAGCAAGGCAACCCATACCCAGAAAGACAGACAAGGCGTGTACTCACTTATAGGTAGATAATTGTTAAGTAAAGGATAATCATGCTACAATTTGCAGACCCAGAAAGGCTAAGTAACAAGGAGAGTTCTGTTTCCCCGGATCTCCCGGGGAAGCGGAAACAGAATATATTTTGTGGGTGGACGGGGGTGGGTGGGGATGGAAACAGGAGGGATCAGATTGGAAAGGGAGGGACAGAGGGAGACAGTGCAGGGAGAGTGTAATTGGGGTTATTTGGGGGGCAATATGAAAACCTAGTGTAGTGGAAACTCACTGGAATTTATGAGGGTAACCTGGAATTTATGAGGACTCTTAGAAATGGAGGATATGGAGCCTGAACCAGGTATCTCCTGTAACCAGGTGAGGATTTCAGTGGTGGCATGGGAACATCAGCCCAGCCACAAAACCTTGGACCCACAACCTGCCCTGCCTGCAAGATGTACTGTGGCAATGGTGGCTCAGAGCTTGTGAGAGTGGCCAATCAGTCAGTGATCTAACCTGAGGCCCATGCCATTAGAGAGAAGCCACGCCTGACAATGCTTGGATAGTCAGGAGTAGGAAGCTAGATGGCCCAGAGACCTAGGGAAGAACCAAACACAACTGGGAAAAAAGTCAATGAAATGATTCCTAATGGTATTCTGCTATAATCTTAGATCAGGGCCTAGCTCAATTGTCATCAGAGAGGCCTCCTCTGGCAACTGATGGGAACAGATGCAGAGACCCACAGCCAAACATTAGGTGGAGCTCAGGACATCCTGCTGAAAAGAAGAGTGTTGTTGGTTGCTTTTTACTCTCTTGCTCTTTTGGGGGCCCACCACCCAGCTCCCAAGTAAATCACACACATGAAGTCATTCTTTCTTATGATGCCTGGCCTTAGCTTGTCTTGTTTCTTGCCATCTTTTCTTAAATTAAGTTATCCCATTTGTCTTTTGTTTCTGGACTTTTACCTTTCTCTGTTTCTGTATACCTTTCTTTACTTCTTATTACATATCTTGTGTAGCTGGGTGGCTGGTCCCTTCTTTTCTTGCTCCTTCATTTTCCTCCTCCAAGATTTTCCTCTAATTTATTCTCTCTGCATGCTAGTCCTGCCTATCCTTTCTCCTGCCCTGGTATTGGCTGTTCAGCTCTTTTTTAGACCAATCAGGTGTTTAGACAGACAAAGTAACACAGCTTCACAGAGTTAAACAAATGCAACGTAAAGGAATGTAATACATCTTTGCATCATTAAACAAATATTCCACAGCACAAACAAATGCAACACATCTTAAAATAATATTCTACAAAGAGGAGGAAGAGCTTGTGGGACCCAGAGGAATGGAGGACACCAGGAGAACATGGCCCACAGAATCAACTAAGCAGGGCTCATAGTGGCCCACAGAGACTGAAGTGACAATCACAAACCTTGGGTGGGTCTGAGCTAGGTCCTCTGATAGGTGTCTTATGGTTTTATATCTTGGTGTTCTCATGGGACTCGAAACAGCGGAGTGGGTGGTGTCTGACTCTTTTGCCTGCTGTTGGGACTCTTTTCCTCCTACTGGATTGTCTTATCCAGCCTTGTTTATGCCTAGTCTTAATACAACTTGATATGTGTTCCCTTGATATCCCTGGGAAGCCTACCTTCTGAAGGGAAACAGATCAGTGGATTTGGGGGCGAGGGGAGATGGGAGATGGGGGACACTAAGAGGAAGGAGGGAAGGCTGTGGTCAGGATGTAGTGTATGAGAGAAGAGTAAATAAAAAGAAAAAAAGAAAAGTGAACAAAGAAGAAAAAAACATCTTGGCCATGTGTATGGATTCCAACAGTGGGAATTTGAGTCAAGTGAGCCTTTTTTGGCTTTGCTTCCCAGTTTTCTTCATTCAACATCTCTGAATTGTGAATAGAGAGCAACTTAAGCATTAGCCTTCTGTTTGTCTGTTTTGTATTTTGAAGTTGAGACATTCAAAGAGAATGTCACGGGCAGCACTCCAATGCTCAGGGTTTGTTGCTAAGAGCTGAACATTGATGGGTACCCACAAAAGGGATCATTTAGGAAAACTGATGAGATCTCAACTCCCCCAAAACCCTATTGGTCAGATTGAAGTGTATCTACATTATATTACCATAAAATGAGCATGCACAATGGTTTCAAACTGGATATATAATCAGTGGCATTCACGATTTTCTGATCTAAGGTTTTTTTTTTTTAAAGATTTTATTTATTATGTACACAACATTCTGCTTCCATGTATATCTGCACACCAGAAGAGGGCACCAGATCTCATAATGGATGGTTGTGAGCCACCATGTGGTTGCTGGGAATTGAACTCAGGACCTGTGGAAGAGCAGTCGGTGCTCTTAACCTCTGAGCCATCTCTCCAGCCCCCAGATCTAAGGTTTTTTTAAATGATACTTTTTGTTTATTAATCATCAACAAAATGTTATGAAACCCATCTAATTAAATTCACTCAAGACCTCTGAGAATCAGGAAAAGGTGACATTCAGTGAAAGAATGACCCAGTCACACATTGGCATGTGACCTAGCCCACAATGAAGCCTTACCTTAAACCCGAGTGTGCAAAACTCTCCTCACTTCCCAAGAATGATGGATGGCATCTCACCGAACCCACAGTGTTCTGTAGGGCATTCTGTCACAACACATAGTTACTGGCATGCATGTATACAATGCATCTTAAGAGTCATCTTCTACATTCCCCTTCAACTTCCCCAACACAACTCCCCCTCATTTTCATGTTTTCTTTCTTTCTTTCTTTCTTTCTTTCTTTCTTTCTTTCTTTCTTTCTTTCTTTATTGTTATTTTTAACCCATTGGGTCCAGTTAGAGCTGTCTGTATGCACATGGGTGTTATCCACTGGAGCATGCCCAGCCACTGGTGGCCACTCCTGACACAGAAAAGCAGCATTGCCTTCACAGCAGACAGTCAAGCCAAGTCCAGCACTTGGGGGGGTGGATCTCTGAGTCTGAGGCTAGCCTGGTCTACAGAGTTAGTTCCAGAACAGCCAAGGCTACATAGAAACTCTGTCTTGAAAAATCAAAAACCAAACTAAAACAAAAAAGACTAAAATTGTTCCGCAATGAACATTATGTTAGATACATCTTTTTGCTTCCCAGTAAGGAAAGAAGCTGAATTATCAGGAGGAAGATTGAAAGAAATATAAAGGGCTTGAGAACAAGCATGTACAGTACTCTTGTTGGTTTAGCCCTCAGCATTCAACATGGTCCCAAGTGCACAAGAGCGACCATATTAAATACTTGCCATGGTTACAGTGGCAAGAGGGATTACCTGTAACTGCATGTTCCTCCTTAGTGTGGATGGGTTGGAAACTAGTGGCAAATTGAACTCTAGGTTAAAGATAATCAAATAAAAATCATGGTGAAGAATTGCTTGGAGAATTGAGAAATCACATTTTTGCTTCTTTGGGGAAACAGCCAGAACCGAGGAACTAAGTCACCAGAGGAGAATAGAGCAGCTTATTCTAAACACAGCCCTAGCCGCTGTCACTAGCTCATTTTGTTCCATGACCCCTTGTGTGTCTGTCTTGCCCTCAGCACCCAGCCACATAGAGGACAGGGGCTTATTAATTAGTTCTAGATGTGTGGTTTCTGGCAAAAATCTTCAAAAGACATTATTTCCATCTGCTCAGCCAGTTGATGGTCCAAATTCGGAGTGGATGATTGAGTTTTCCCTAACGTCTGCTGACCCAGGACTCAAGGCCTGGCTCAGACTCGGAGGCTGCTCTGTTTAGAAGGTAATCATCAACAAAATGTTATGAAACCCATCTAATTAAATTCACTCAAGGCCTCTGAGAATCAGGAAAAGGTGACATTCAGTGAAAGAATGACCCAGTCACACATTTGCATGTGATCTATTCCACAATGAAGCCTTACCTTAAACCCGAGTGTGCAAAACCCTCTCACTTCCCAAGAATGGTGGATGGCATCTCACCGAACCCACAGTGTTCTGTAGGGCATTCTGTCACAACACATCACAATTTATTACTCTGTTTCTTACCTGTTGGTTCACCTTTATCCTGGACTGTGCTGAAGTCTAGGTATCTAGACATCCACAGATATCTAAGCTCCTTGAGGGAATCCCGTTCCATGGTGGGTTCTGTGTCTCTGATATCGTATCTGACATGGGGGTATATGTGATGATATTTTATGGATCAATGCATGAATGAACAAATCCGTGAGTGCATGACGGTGACAAGGACCTGCCCAGTCAACTGATGGGAAGCAAAAGCCACCATTAATAATTTCTCTATTCAGGGCTGGGATGTAGCTAGGTTGGCAGGGTCTTGCCTATGGGCAAATTCCAGCCTTAGCACTGAATAACCGGGGCGTGGAAGCACACCCCTGTAATAACGGACAGGAGGGTCAGAAGTTCAGGGTCAGCCTGAGCAATTTATGGAGTTAGAGGCCACCTGGGCCCCATGAGGTCCTGTTTGTTAAATACTTATATTTCTTTATTTTTAGATATTTTTTAGGTGATGTAGGGGATGCTGTAGCCACACCTGCTTAGGGGCTGGCTACAGGTGTGCCTGACCATGCATGCCAGGGCATGGTCAGGGTGAGGTAGAGTGAGGGACACTTACGTGGTGGGCGGCTTTCGGTTTCACTTTTGGCTTGCTGTACAGACTGCTGCGGCGCCGGCTGGCTAGGTCGCTCTGTAAGTAAGGCTTTTTCCCTATTAAAATCCCTTGTATTTTTATCTGGCTCTGTATTGGTAATTTTCCCACATTAAGGTGATGAGCGATGTGATGTATTTTTGAAACTCAGGGCTTTCTATCAAAGTAAAGAACCAATTCTTACTTTATGCGACTCTTTGGAAGATCAAGAAACAGTCCATGTAAAGTGGTTGCTGTTATGGACACCTTAATCCCAACACTCGGGAGGCAGAGGCAGGTGGAGCACTGTGAGTTTGAGGCCAGCTTGGTCTACAGAGTGGCTTCCAGGCTAGCTAAAGCTGCAGAGTGAAATCCTGTCTACAATTAGAAGAAAGAAAAGTAAGGAATAAGCTGCTATATGACAGGTGGCTCCTTAGTCACTGATGAGAAGAAATTCAGGTGACCAACTTTGCAAGTGGTGGGCAACCAGCTATTCAGAGAAGTTCAACTGTAAAACGAAGGCGAGACGACTTTTCTTCCTTGCTTGGTTTGTGAAGCCATTTAGCCGATCCACACAGAGGCATTAGTGACTGACACTTACATGACTGCACAAAGCTGTCCTCATTAGTGTGGGATGTGGCAGTGTTTTAGAAAGCAGCTGGCCTGTCATCCTCCCCTCCTGGGTCATTAGATGGTGGAGTTATGGGAAACACTTGCACTGAGCCTGGGGCTATAATTTAGGACATCTCCTTTCCTAATCCACCAGCCTGCACCAATTGCCCAGAGAGAATTTGCCCCGATGCCCCTGCCCAGGGCTTCCCTTTACCTCTCCTTGTTACCTGAACTTGAGTTGCTGCTGAGACAGAAGATGGTGGGGTTGTCGGGATTAAGTCCTTGTCCACTAGCATAAAAGAGTTAGCTGGCTCCAAATCAACCTTGTGGTTTTCTGAGGGCAATGGGATTCCTAATCCCATCTGTTTTGTGAGAGGGCTGAACCCCTTGTTCTCTGGATCAAGTTCTGTGTGTGACTTAGCCATCATCTTGCTTCCATTTAAGACTTCAAAGCTGAGTAATGCTTCCTAGAACACACACACCCACACAGAAGAAAAACCCCTCTGAAGTCTACCCCACCCAATCTGTCCAACATCTTCCTCAGAGGGATCTCATCAGTCTTTTGGCCTTGCTAACAGTCAGTGGCCCTGAGACCAATTTTTTTGTGACTAATAGTCTCTCCCTCCCTAAAATACTTCAAAATCCAAGAACCATCCATAACCAGGAATGCACTTTATATGGGGTAATTAAGTGTCCTCTTTGCAATTGAGCTTGCTTCCTTGTGCCCTCACTTATGAGGCAAGAGAAAAAACAGACATCTCCCTCAGAACCACATTTGTGACAAAAGCCTGACCCAATTATGTCTTCGCTTTCTTCACCCATCCCCATGTGTTTAGACACTCGTTCCAGATACCCAATCCAGTTGGGCCTCTGCCAGGAAGACATCTCAGACAGGAAGCTATTGAAGGGACCCCTTAAAACTTGTGATAAAGCTGCTGAAGCGTAGTTCTTCACATCTGATGGCTTCTGCCAAAGAGAGGGGGTTGGGGGAGGACTCAGTTATCTTTAAGGGGCTGACCTCTGAGTGTTTGGCCATGCTCCAGTGAGTATATGGGCAACACAAATTGGACTTGAGTATTTTTTTTCTGTTTTGTGGGGGAGGGCACAAGAGTGGGAGGGTGGACCTGAGAGGAATGGGAAGCAAGAGTGATCAGTATGTATTGTATAAAATTCCCAAACAATTAATAAAAATATTATGGTGGGGGAAAAACAATGCAGATTCCCAATTCTCACCCATTGACTTGAATCTCATTTTCCAAATTCCAGACTCAGAAATACAAACTTAGCAAGTTTTAGAGGAGTCTGGTAAGGACTCTATATTGTAAGAACAGTTTCTTTGGAGTTTAAATTTTCTTAGAAAACTGTTGGTGTGAGGCCCTGGGGCCCCAAGCCTCCCAGCTCTAGGATTGGTATCCAGAGTCTGCCGATGGCTGGGGAATCTCTGCCCCATGACCTGGCTGGGCTGAGGTGTCTTGGAGTAAGTAAGTAGGGATGACTAAGTGAAGAGATCCTGCATGCTGCTTGATCCTGCGTGACTCTCCATGTCACGCTCTGTCCTGCTGTGGAGACATCATGTTGCTGGTGTTAAACCCACTTCTTCAAGATCTGAAAACCAGACAGGACAACTACTGGATTCTTGACCTTTCCACCAGGAGACAGCCATTGTTGGACTATTCTAACAAGTCTGCTCTAATCCATAGATATATTTTAACAGATCTGTTTCTCTAGAGAGCCCTGGCAAACAGACTGCTCTTCTACAGCCATCACCAAAGAATCTTCCTCCTGCAGCAGATAGGAGCAAATACAGAGACCCACGGCTCCACAAAGTGCAGAGAGTGTGAGACCTTGGAACACTCAGTCCTAAATGGGATATCTCCATCGAATCTGCCCACTCAGGGTTCAGGGAACTCGATGGAAGAGGAGGTGGCAAGGATGTAAGACACACAGTAAACACGGCCTTTTAATACAACAGGACTGATGCATATATGTCACAGAGACTGTGACAGCATGCACAGGACCTACAGGCACAAGTCTGTGCTACACGGGGTCCCAGCACTGAAGGCAGAAGTGGACACAAGGCCCCATCCCTCATCCCTCATCCCTCATCCCTCATCCCTCATCCCTCATCCCTCATCCCTCATCCAGGAGCCGCTTTCAGTTGATAACCACTTACAAAGGGAAAATTAGAGTTTTCTCCTGGGAGTCTCACTTTTAAAGATTTATTTATTCTGTATATAGTATTCTGTCTGCATGTCACAAGAGGGCACCAAATCATTATAGATGGTTGTGAGTCATAATATGGTTGCTGGGAATTGAACTCAGGACCTCTGGAAGAGCAGTTAGTGCTCTTAACCTCTGAGCCATCTCTCCAGCTCCTGCTTGTTTATTTTCTAATGAGATAGAGAAAGAAGGGGTGTGGATTTGGGTTTGTTGGGACATGGGGAGGATCTGGGAGGAGTTGGGTGAGGGAAACTGATCAATATATACTGTATGAAAAATCTATATTCAATAGAAAACAAACAAACATAAACCACTGCTCTTCTATCGGATCCAAATTAGGGTCCCAGGGCCCACATTATGTGACTCACAAAGGCCTGTAAGTCCAGCTTCAGGGGGATCTGACACCTTTTTCTGGCCTCTGAGGGCACCTGCACTGACATGCACACACCCCCACACACAGAAGCACGGGTTTTTAAAAGCTGACGAGACTTGCTTTGCATATGCTGGAGCCCCTGCTACTGAGAAGATCTTGATAGGAAGAGCTTACAGCTGTACTGTGACTGTATTAGAGCGGACAGCCAAACCAGAGCCCCCTTTGTGTGGCAGAAGGAACCTGGTGGTGAGAGCATGAAAGCAGAAGGGGGAACTTTCGATCAAAGAGCAGATGAAGTGGAGATGACTTACAAGGTTCCCAGTGCAGCCCCATGGGACCTGGCCTGGGCTTTAAAGGGTTAGGAGAGAGCTGGGCCATAGTGGGTGGTTCATCACCTTCTGCCTGCCCATTCTCTTCTGCCACCACCCACTCCTTATGCCCAACTGGCTTCATCCAACACGTTAGAGAAAACTGTAATTTGCTCTTTTTCATGAACCACAATAACTCATTGTCTATGCTATGTCCGTCACTAGGGGCACACAGAACAAAGCAAGGACTTTGCCCCCAGAGTTTGCATTTTACTGTGAAACCATAAACCCTTCTGACAAGGACTTATGACTCCTGCCTCACTCTCTAGACACTGAAGGATGATGAAGAACACATGGGCTGCAAATAGCTGGTAACTAATTAACACCTGCAATCAAGCTCAAAAAGGACTTGTAGGAATTCTGTACCTCTCCTGGATACTTATTTTTATTCACTTATAAGCAGAGTTAATAGCTTTCCCATATGTGGCGTGCCCTTTAATTATGTTAGCTATTTGGCCCAAAGATTAACTTTTTAAAAAGAGTATTTATCACCAGTATTAAAAGCAATCAGTAACAACTTCACTTGAAGTCCTGAGTCCTGGCATCACAGGGACAAGGCTGTGCTGGCTGTGATGGTGAGAATTCATAATCTTTGGGCTCCACCCTCTAGAGCCTGCAGCTGGAAGACCCGGAGTTCAAGGTCATCCTTGGCCACATAGCAAGCCAACCTGGGTGACATGAGACCTTGTCTCAAAAAAAAAAAAAAAAAAAAAAAAAGGAAGAAGAAAAGGGGGCTAGATTAAATTTTGATATAGCCAAATTAATTTTTCTTTGTAATTTTAGAGCTTTTTTTTTTCTTATTTAAGCAACTTTATTTGGCCTCAAGGTTTGAGATTTGTGAATCTCCACCTTTATCTAGAGTTTACATTTTTCTGAACAGTACAGGGTAAGAGTTTAATGTATCCCTCGGACAGAAATGCAATCTTCCAACATTGTTTAAATGAAAAAAGTTTCCCATTAGCACTTTTGATTGATCCCGCCTGTGTAACAAAGCCCGCCACACACATGCACTTCTTCTGGTGTTCTATTGGGTTCTAGAAATCCTGAGATCTCTCTATGAGCCATATGCTATTCCCTAATTACAGCAACTTTCAAAAGGTTCTTGATAGTTCTGTTATAGCGATTCCTGCCTCTTTAAACTTTCTTTTCAACATTTTCTTACTTATTCTTAGAAGTTGGCTGTTTTGTGTAAATTTCTAAGGTAGCCTTTGAAGCCCCATGAGGACATTGGTAGGATCTATACTGAAATGGCATTGAACTTAGAGACTAACATCACACTAGTCATTAGCATTTTATTTTGAGAGATGAGAGAGAATATGGAGAAAGAAAGAGGAAGTAGGGAGAAAGAGAAGATGTAAACTGAGCATTTATGCCCTGTCATAATTGTAATTTGTGACAATTCCATAAAATTGTCTTTTTTTAGTTCGTTTAGAACTTTTTAAAGTTCGTCTTTGACTGTCAACATATAATATTATCACTTTGAAGATTATACACAATTCTGTCACTAATGGCATGGTGTATGCTTGTTATCGTATGTTCATTTCACTGCTAAGTTTTCAGACTTTCTCCCAGTCCCTGGGTCATGAGATTTTAGAACACGATTCTTTGTTCTCACCCCTGAATGTATCATTCATTCTCTCAGACTGCATTTACTAGGCAATACAGTACCTACAGAAGGGTCAAAGTTCCCTCGGTGACAGTCAGAGCAAGGTCCAAGTAGGCTTTTATGGCAAGGAGTCCTTGTTACATCCAGCTCATTTGCAACAATGCCTTGGACGAGACCTGCCCATGGTCTCTTTCTGATCTTGTTTTCGGCCCATGTAGCAGCTGTATCGGTAAGTAGGTGTCTACTTCTATGGGTATTTAACGGCATCAGCTCTAGCCGAAGTTACCCACTTTGTGTACATTTGTCTCCCTCCAGATTAAGCATCTTTTGAACGAACAGGGTAAGAAACATTTCATATGCAGTTTTTTCTGAGTTTTCCTCAACAAGATTAGTAACAGTTTTCCTTCATTTTTTTGACAGACCACGTAATAGATGGCAAACAGAAGGATATTTCAGAAATCAACCTAGGTGAGCTCAATTTCTGAAATATTTAGACCTTGAAATCCTTTGTTTATTAATTAATTGATTGATTGATTTGAGACAAGGTCTCTCTGTGCAGTGCTGGATGGCTGGAAATTGCTAAAGTAAACTGGGGTGGACTTAAGCAAGCATCCAGCCTTCTGCTTCAACCTCCAGAGTACCAGCCCTACCTATGGGCACCACCATAACTAACTTGTGAGGATTTCAAGCCCAGCGATAGGATTATCTTTTTGAGAGACAAGTTAATTGTGCCTACTGGCATTAGAAGTTTCTAGGAAATGGTGATGCCTGAGAGAAAGAGGATTGTACTAGATTGTGTGTACGCTCATGCCTGTGCCGATGCATGCATATGTGTGGAAACAGAAGTCAGTTTCAGCTATGGTTCTTCAGGAACTGCCCACCTTGTTTTTTTGAAACAGGATCTCTTTAGCCTGTGTCTTGCTAAGCAAGTTAGACTGACTGGTCCATGAGACCCAGGGGTCCACATGCTTCAGCCTCTCTGTCTTTGGAATCAAAAGTACTCCTGGGTTTTTACTTGGGTTCTGGAGCTCCAAGCCAGGTCCTCATGCTGGCTCAGCATTCATTTTGCCAACTGAACCATCACCCAAGGCCCTAGGTCAGCTTTTTCTAAGTGAGATAATGAGTCTTACTAGATCGAAGACCCCATAACCTAACAAGTTTTCTGTTTATGAAGATTTCATATCTTCTAGTTTCTAGTTTGAAATAAAAGGGAAGAAGCATAGGTAATTATTCAACTTGCTAAAAATTATACAGAATAAGCAGATAGTTCTATTTAGTGGGAGAAACATCCCAAGCTTGGGCTGGCCCATCATAGGTACTAGTGATGAGGTGAATAGTTGACAAGGCATGGAGAAGTGGGGGTGAATGTATTTCTGTTTGGAGTGTTTGCTCAGAAATGTATTTATTGAGGAAGCCCATACGGTCATCATTACTGAGAGGAAAGACATCGAGGCTGCCTGTCTTGTTTCTGTGTTCTGCTTCTGGGAGTTCAGAGAAGCCTTTGCATCTTTCATCTTTGGCTGGGACTGGTGTCGGTGGCGGGAGACCTGATCACTAACACCTTAGAGTTTGCAAAGCCATTCATATCCGGTGTCACCACCATCTTGTCATGTGGAAAATCCTGTGTCCCCTTTTGCAGGAGGGGACAGGAAACTCTCCATGGTTAGAGAGCCTGTTCAGTGCTGTAAAGAGGTCACCTCCTCCTTCTCCTCCCTAGTGTGCCCCTCCTCCATTTCCTGCTCCAGTCCAAGTGCTGGGAAATGCACGTGTTTGCACACAACAGGCCCAGGGAGCAGTGTGGCTGAATTAACATGAAGCACCCATATGGAAAAAAATCAGCTCCAAATCTGTTCCTACTGATGGTGACGTTGCAATGGCTTCGCAGTTGGTTGTTATTTAATTTCCTGTTATCATGTAACTAGGTCAGGATTGACAGGGTTGAGTACATCTGTGGAATGTTTGCATACTGAAGTGGGTAGAGCAGGGGCAGCCTTTGTCCCGGACAGGTTTAGTTGGGGTAGCTTACAGTTTCAGAGGTTTAGTCTATTACCATCATGGCAGGGGACATGACAGCATGCAGGCAGACATGGTGCTGGAGAAGGAGCTGAGAGTTTTACATCTTGATCCACAGGCTATAGGAAGTGAACTGTGTCCACAACAAGTGTAGCTTGAACATATATGAGACCTCAAAGCCCACCTCCACAGTGACACACTTCCTCCAACAAGGCCACACCCACTCCAATAAGGCTGTACCTCCTACTAGTGCAACTCTCAATGGGCCAAGCACTCAAAAACACATGAGTCTATCAGGCTCATACTTATTCAAAACACCACATTCTACTCCCTCGCTCCCAGAGGCTTGTAGCCAAAAACAATGCAAAATGCATTTAGTCTAACTATTCAAGTTCCCATAGTTTATCACAGTCTCAACAATGTTTCAAAGTCCAAAGTTCAAAGTCTCATCAGAGATTCACGCAATTTCTTAACAGTAATCCCTTGTAAAATTAAAATAAAAAAGCAGATCACATACTTCCAACATATAATGGCACAGGATATACATTACCATTTCAGAATGGAGGAAAGAGAGGATGGTGAGGAAATACTGGACCAAAGAAAGACTAAAAATCTGCTGGACAAATTCTAAGCTCTGCATCTCCATGTCTGATGTTGAAACCCTCTCCCGATATCCAACTCCTTTACGTTTTGTTGACAGAAGCATACTTCTTTCTCTTGGGCTGGTTCCACTCACTCCCTGTTAGCAGCTCTCCTCAGCAGGATCCCAGGGTCCTGGCATCTCCAACATCTTGGAGTCTCCCAGGCAATCTAGGATTCATCTTTACACTTCATACAATGGCCTCCCTGGGCCTCCATGCAGAGACTTCCCTGCCTGCCACACGCCCAGCCTCAGTGGCTTTCCTTTGTTTTGGTGGGAGATTCTGTAATCCCTTTCTTTAATCCTTGACTCTAAAGCCAGAACCACATGGCTGAAGCTGATTGCTGGGGTTGAAACATGGCCTCCTTGTCATCTTCAAATTTGTGTTTTTGACGGTTTCGTTTACTACAGAAGCTTATCTACTTTTGTCTTGGGGCTTTTTATTTTTCTTTACTTCTGTATATTTTTTTCCAACTTTTTTTATTTGAGTTAGAAACAGGATTGTTTTACGTGACAATCCCAGTTTCCTTCTCCCACCCGTCCTCCCTACCCCCCCTCCCCCGCCAACTAAAACCTTATCTGTCACATGTCTTTTCTGCTCCCCCTGGATGGTGAGGCCTTCCATAGGGTGTCATCAGAGTCTTTCGTATACTTTCACTGCTTCTCTTGTCTAGCTGGCTAGCAGCTGCCTGGCTTCTGGCTCTGGATATTTCCCTTAGTCTCTCCTCCTCCTTTTCTCATTCCTCTCCTGAGCCTAGGTTTCTCTTCTTATTTATTCTCTCTTCCTGGCAGCCCTGTCTAACCCTCTCTTGCCTAGCTATTGGCCATTCAACATTTTATTAGACCAATTATGTACTTTAGGCAGGCAAGATGAAACAGATATAACACCTTTATATAATCAAACACAGTCCTTACATCATTAAACAAATGCTGCATAAACAAATGTAACACATCTTTGCCTAGTTAAAATAATATTCCACAACACAACAGGAAGTGAACTGTGTCCACGCTGGGCATAGTTTGAGCATATCTATGAGACCTCAAAGCCCACCTCCACAGTGATACACTTCTTCCAACAAGGCCATACCTAATAGTGTAACTCACTATGGGCCAAGCACTCAAAACACATGAATCTCTGGGGCCATATGTATTCATACCAACACAAGTATGATGGCCAATGCTGTAAGCCCAGCACTAGGGAGATGGAGGCAGGGATATCTGAGTTCAAGGCCATACTTGGCTATGTGGAGAGATCATAATCAATCTGAGCTATATGAGATTGTATTTAAAAAACAAGAGTAGACAGAACATTCTAACTCTAGTCACCTAGGGGGAAGAGTGTGGTGTCTTGTGGTCAGCGTTAACATTTAGTGATTATTTGGTATTTATTTGTATTATTTTGATTTTGTTGTTGTTTTGAGACAGGGTTTCTCTGTGTAGCCCTGGCTGCCCTGGTATTTGCTTTGTAGACCAAGCTGACCTTGAACTCACAGAGATCTACCTGCCTCTGCCTCCTGAGTGCTGGGAGAAAAGCCTGCACCATGTGGATGGTAATTATGAAAGGTTCAGGCAGTACCCTGGTCCGCCCAGGGTTCCATGAGAACTAAGTCTGCATGCAGGTGTAGAAGACTCCTTTAAAAGACAGACCCCTGCCCACTTATACTCTCTTCTATTCTTTCTTCTCTCTCTCTGCTCCTTCGCTCTTTCTCTGCCCCTCTTCTCTCTGCCTCTTCTCTTATGCTCTCTCTCTCTCTCTCTCTCTCTCTCTCTCTCTCTCTCTCTCTTTCTCTCTCTCTCTGGTGACTGACCATGGCGGTCAGCCATTAACCCTGTTCTTCTTCTCTCTAGTCTCTCTACTCTGCCGGGCCTATAATAAACTGGTTAATATGTTTCATCTTGTGTCTCATCTTGCCTGCCTCTTCCTCATTTCTAATTTAAGCAAAAATCTAATGTTTGGCGCCATGACTCAGATTCAAACCAAGGTTGCTATGGCCACAACGCAGAGTACTAACCACTATACAATCACGGCAAGTCACAAGCCTGGCGACATTTTAAAGCACTTTTAGAAGTATTATCATTTAATTCCCCCAAGTCTATATAATTCAGAACATTGTGGCTACTCTTATAGTTAAGGAACTAACCTAATAATAATTAATTCAAGGCTAAGACTTGAACCCAGGCAGGCCTAGATCATGCATTTGGCAAGTGGGGGGGGGGCGGTTCCAGACAGGGTTTCTCTGTATAGCTTTGGAGGCTGTCCTGGAACTCACTCTGTAAACCAGGCTGGCCTCAAACTCACAGAGCTCTGCCTGCCTCTGCCTCCCAAGGGCTGGGATTAAAGGCATGTGCCACCACCAATACCACCACCACCACCACCACCACCCACCCAGCTTAGGTTGTACCTTTTTAATACTGTAAAATTAAAATGAATTAATTAAACATTATTTTTAAAGGTAAGTGGTATTTTTTAAATGCTTGGGAAGTTTTCCCATGATCTTTTCCTTTAAGAATCTTATTTTCAGAAGTCCTTTGAGGTCAGGGTTACGTAATTTAAGCAGTGTATGTGGGTCTATTATGCTAAGCATCTGAAAAACAGGGCTTTGAGATATCATCTTGAGTAACCCTGCACATGATCCCCTGGTATCCATCATTACAAGGGCACTGCCCCTGGTTTGGGTTTAGAGGCTGCCATTATCCTCATAGCAGGAAATCAACTCACTGCATTTACCTATGTGTAGGTGGGGTGGGACATGAAGGGTGGGGATGGGACACCAGCTGTAATGCCCACTTGGACAATGGCCTCCTGGTTTATGGCTTCTCTCTGGGCTCCATTTCTTCCTTTGAAAAGGTTTAGGGTTCGTGATCAACACTATCCCTTCTAATTCATCTTAGCTATAAGGTTACTTTAGAAATATTATTATGTTATACGTACAGATGTTTAGACTGAATTTTATGGTATGGATGTGCACCACGTGCATGCCAGGAGCCCGCAAAGGCCAGAACAGGGCGTTGGACTCCATGGAACTGATGTGACTGGGAGTTGCCATGTGGGTGCTTGGAATTGAACCCAGGTCCACTGCAAAACAGCCAGTGTTCTTAACCACCAAGCCATCTCTCCAGGCCCAGTTCTAAGGTTCTTGGGAAGGGCTTTTATTCCAAAATTGAAAAGGGGGCAAAATATGTAACATTTCTGTTCACATTTAAAAAAATCACAATTTCAAAAAGAGATAGATGACTGCTTGAAATGAAAGATGTACAACAGCAGAGATTAGTTTTACTGTGAAATGTCTTTTATTAATGTTCATTTCAAATATCATTTTGTTTTTAAATCCACCCAGCTGCAGGCCTGAACCTCTTTGAAGGGGACATCGTTCTGCCCGTGAGTGCTGCCAATGATAACCATGCCCTGGGAGCTGTGACACCCCTGGAGCCCAACCTATACTTTGGGTTCAATGTTGGACACTGTGGAAAGGAAGCAAAGATTCACATATAATCTGTAGCTATAAGGACTTCCAAAGAGTTGATAGTAATAAAAAACACTAAAGAGAACAGAAAATATACAATTACCAAGTAGTTTATTTATCCAATTTTTCCCAATTAAACAAAGAATAGGAAGGAAGTGCTCCAGTATGTTTGTAGGTGTTGTGCCAGAGTTGACAGTTACCTGGCCCTTTTATTTCGTTCTAATTAATGCCCCTGGGTCCCCAAAAATTATCTCTAAGGCGTTCCCGTTGTTTTTATAATGACAAGATAAATGCTCTGAGTTAGTCTTTGCGGTGTCAGTTGAGTGAGGGTCATGAAGGTAGTCTTGGGCACTGGTTTTCTCGGACTTTGTTGTTGTTGTTTGGTTGTTTTCCATTTTGGTATCATTACTTAATCAGTTTCCAAAGTAGCTGTTTCCCTTGTGGCATTTTTCATGTCTACTTAGATTTAGTTGGCTCTCCTTCCCACCTATTGCTGTTCCCCATCTCCCGATCATCATCCATGTTTTAACCCCTCCGTCCCCTGCCTTCCCCTTTCTCCTTCAAATCACTGGTGTTCTCTTACCCCACCCACCCGTCTCCCTTTAGGCCTCCATTTTGTATTTTCACCAGTTCCTTTCTAGTTTCCTGGCCTCTGTCCATCTTCACTTTCACCTAAACACCAAGATATGCATATAAAAAGCTAGAAACTAGGTCCTACCTGTGGGAGAGAACCTGTGGTGTTTACCTTTCCACACGTGGGAGACGTGGCACATGCGTACAGTGAAATTGTATCCAGCTGGAAATAAAAATGAAGCCAGTAGAGGAATGGATGGAACTGGACAACATATGTTTTCTCTTGTTTTTCACAGAGAACCAGAAATGCCCTGAGAGACCCAACAAGAAGATGGAAGTTCCCCATTCCATACATCCTGGCTGACAACTTGGGTAATGGAAGTCTTTCTTAACTAGAAATGGGTAAACTTTTCTCTCCCTTTTCTCCTGCTCATCAACTTCAGACCAATATAAAGAGCCCTGAAGATTCTTTATCTCTTGGGAAGAAAGCCATGATATTTCTTTATCCAATCAAATAACAAGTCAAGGTTTGGACGGATGACTCAGTCAGCAAAGTGCTTGTTTTGCAAGCACAAGGACCTGAGTTCGATCACCAGCATCCAAGTAAAAACTCTGGCAGGCTGACTCATGCTTGTACTCTCGGTGCTTGGAAGGTAGAGACAAGTGGGTCCTTGGGGTGGGCCCAGCCCAGCCTCCTTCGTGAACTCCAGGAGGAGAGACCCTGCCTCAAATAAACTGACCTGCCCCTGAGGAACAACACCCACAATTGACTCCTGACTTCCATATGCTCAAACTTGTACATGTGTACCTGCCTCAACACAAACATGCACATTCGTACATGTGCATGTATGAATGCTCTCTCTCTCTCTCTCTCTCTGTCTCTCTCTCGCACACGTGCACACACACACACACACACACACACACACACACACACACACACAGTCAGATATTACTGCACATGTTAAAATGTTAGTATAATCAGGAACAACACAAAGAACAAAACTGTGAGATAAAATTTGACACCATAGTGGTAAAATTTTGTGCTTCATTGGTACAAAGGCTGAGCTGAGTACAGATTGAGGATACTATTTCCAGCGTATCGATTTCTTCTCTTCTTTGTTGTGAGAGGAATATAGCATGTTTTGGAAAAATAGAAAGCAAATATTATCCATGTTCAAGTCCCTTTTTCTCAACATTAATAATTTTGACTTTCTCCTTTCTCCTTTCTCTTAAGATAAAGATCTGTATACTTTGTGTTTTAGTCACTGATTAATTGGTAGTAAATAAATGACTATTAGATGCAATGAATAGGTACTGGCTGATCCTCAAGTGACACTCCAATAAGAACCACAATGACACCTTGTCTGCAAAACCTACTCTTCATTGATAGAGAAGATGAGATGGGACAGGGGAAGCCAGGCCAAGGTTGCATCATTTGCAACAGACAGGCAGGCATGGCAGAGGAGCAATAGGTAGGAACTTATATCCTGATCCTCAGGCAGGAGGTAGAAAGAGTGACACTGGGCCAGGAGTGGGCTTTTGAAATCTCAAAGCTCCCCAACCAGGTGGCACACCTCCTCCAACAAGGCCACACCTCCTAATCCTTCCCAAATAGTACCCCTAACTGGGAAATAAGCATTCAAACACATTTGCCTATGGAGACCATTCTCATTCAAACCCCACATCCCACTTGCTGGCCCTCCTAGGCTTGTAGCTAAATCATAGTACAAAATGCTTTCAGTCCGACGTTACTGTTTTATTTTTTTTAACATATTCTAGATATTGGTTCTGTGCCAGATAAATAGTGTGACAGTTTTTAGGCTAATTCTTTGCTCTCTTGACTTGACTTCTTGGCTGTGTGGAAGCTTCTTAGTTTGTTACAATATCACATATAGTTTTTGCTTTTGAGGATCTTGCTCTGGGGTTCTCAGCCAAAAATCTATACAGATGTGTTGAATTGATTCCCCTAAGCTGTCTCCTGGAAGCAATGTGGCTACCCAGGTTGTCCAGTGCCGTTTATTGAGAAACTCCTTTCTCCAATACATGCTTTAGTGCAATGGAAATAATATAGTGTTCAAAAATAATCCCATGAATTTTACAGTCAACTATTATCAACGAGGACACTAAGGACTCCCTTCCTCCCTCCCTCTCTCCCCTCATCTTCCCTACCCTCCCTTCTCTCTGACAAAATCTTACTCTGCAGCTGAGGTTGGCCTTGAACTGAAATCAGTTCTCACAAGTGCTGAGATAATACATGTGAACAGACCTGCCCAGTTAAGGACTATTTCCGTAATGATGTTGCTATTACTTTATGACTCTCCAACCTGGTACTTTAAGAAATGAGAACCATGATGTAATCATTTGGCAGAATTCCAAGGATTATATTTTTTTTAGTTAAAGCATAAAATGAAATGTGCAAACCCAAGGATTTCATTTTCTATGACTTGGATTAATTTTTAATTAAGCTCTCTACCTCCAGTGAGTTGATGGTAGGGAAAAAGAATGCAAATGAAGTAAAATATAATCTCAATTCTCTGGGAGTTCACTCCTTTCCCACCTATCCTTGCCATGGGTAGAACTGTACTTGCATGGTGCTGGCTGGTTGGTCTTACTACTTCCTACTGCTCTCACTGGGGAAAAAGGTGACACCCCATGTTGTTTCTTTGCTTCAAGAATATTCACACATCTCTCTCCTCCGTCTAAGAGGAATTTAAAAAAAAAAAAAAAAACAATGGGCCTTACTTAGCCCACATTGGCCTTGAACTCCTGATCCTTCTGCCTCCTCCTCCCAAGTGCTGAGAGTATAGGCATAAACCAGTATGCCTTGTTTACACGGTCATAAGGATGCACTCAAGACCTGAAGCAAGCTAGGCAAGCTCTCTACCAGCTGAGCTGCATCCCCAGCCTGGGAAGATGTTATTTTAGTGAGTGGGTAGGACCACTATTTCTATATCTTCTATCCAAGGTACTGCACCCACACATACAAAAGCCAGAGTGACTTGAAACCCATATCTGTTTCCTACTTTGCCACGTGACTCTTCTCAGGAAAAGCACTGAAGGAAAGAAGAAAAAAAGGAGAAAAAGGAAGATGTTGTTCTATGGTTTAGCTCAGCTTTGTACACATGCATGAGCTACTACCCTGCAGTCCCATTTGTGTTGATGATCTAAATTATGAACCAGCACTGTGTATGCAACTAACTGCAAATTTTGTTTCCAAGGAATTGAGTTATTGCCCAAAAGAAAAAAAAAGAGAAAAGAAAAAACTCTTCTTGAAACCTCAGTGTATTTCATATCCATGGTACAGCCTTCTATAAACTATAAGCTGTGTCTGTTATCCAGACTCTCAACAATGCCTGTCAATGTTTTACAGATCTGAATGCCAAAGGAGCCATCCTCAATGCCTTTGAGATGTTTCGCCTCAGGTCCTGTGTGGATTTCAAGCCCTATGAAGGAGAGAGTTCGTACATCATCTTCCAGCAATTTTCTGGGTTAGTATGGAATGTTATAAAGCATGAAAAGAATGTATCCTTCGGTTTGTGAACTGTCACACTTCTATTTTGAAAGCTGAATAAATGATAGGAATAAAGCAAAATCACACCTTCTGCTGCTCTCTTAGCTTCCAAGCCATCCCTGTAGCCTCTGTCTTCATTCTTGCATAAGTAGCATTTAAATTAGTATTCAAAGGTACACAGTGCTAACAATCTCAGGGATAATAGATAAGTAAGAGGATGCAGTCATTGCCAAGGCACTTACAATCCCCCTGGAACACTGAAATCTACCAGCAAAGCCCTTCATATGGGTCCAGAAATCAGAGTGTAGAGCCATAAGATCATTTGTGGAAAATTCTAGGTTTGCTAACAGAGGAAGGAAACTTCATTTATGAAAAAAGACAAAAATTTTTTTTGAGAAAAAGAGGGTGAGTGATTCCATGATAAACTTAGGGAGTCCGTTCAGGTTCCCTAGTCTGTTAGTGTCTGAGGCATGTTTGGGGTTCTTCTTGGTGAGGGCCCTTCAGAAGCAAGGTTGGCAGTAGACTGGTGACTTACTGCTGTGAGCAAATTCCCAAAAGGAGGAAGGATTTATTCTGGCTTGCAACTTGAGAAGGAATATGGTCTATAGCGGTGAGGAAGTCATGGTGACAGGAGGGTAAGGTGGGGGACATTGCATCCTGAGTCCTGAGGTGGGAAGCAGACAGGAAGTGGAGCTGGGCTATAAAATCCCAAGGCAGGTCGCATTCGAAGATTTCTCCAGTAAGACTCCACCTCCTAACCCAGGGGTTCTCACCCTTCCTAACACTGCAACCCTTTCCTGCAGTTCCTTATGCTGTGGGGACCCCTCCAACCATAAAATCATTTCCTTGCTACTTCATGTAATTTTGCTACTATTAGGAATTGTAATGTAAATATCTGATATACAGGATCTCTGACTTTCGACCCCTGAGAAAGTGTCGTTGAACACCCCCACACATCTGTCATCCCCCTACACACCCCACAAAAGGGGTCATGACTCACAAGCTGAGAACCACTGTCCTAAGGTTTCCATAGCTTACAAAACAGCCGGGGACAAACATGGGGGTCTAAGTGGTGCATTTCATGCTCAACTGTCCAACAGAAGGCAGGGGGCATTCCATGAAGGGGAGGGAGGTTCGGGAATTTGCCAGGATTTCCCCCAGGATGCTTAGGGAAGTTTTGGACTCTCCTTGCCTATGGTCCTTCAGTAGGAGGCAGGCAGCCTTCTCTGTGTGGTCAGACTGCATCCAGAGCTGTGAAGGAGAATACCAATTTTCTCTCCTTGATGCCTTGTTATGGCAGTTTGTCTTCAGGGAAGGGTGACTTTTAAGATGGGTATCACTCTAATTTGGCACAAGAAAACACAGAGGTTGCTTGTGGAGGTCATCCCACACTAAATTCTTTTCTTGTCCTTGAGCCATTGAAAGTAAAGGAAAATACTTTACTTTCGGTTTTTGAAAGTTCCTGTTTAAGCTTTTTATTTTCAGCTGATCCAAGAAACTGTATACTTTAGGGATGAGAGGCCATGCTTCCTACATGTATGATGAACTGGTCTTTAGGTACAAAGTCATGGCTGGTTCAGGGGAGTAAGTTTTAATACTCAGATGCACAGTAAACTGACTAGGGCTGGCAAAACTGTATTGGACATTTCCAAACAGACAGAAGAGACTGTTTTGAATGAGCCTGTAACCTCAGTACCTAGACACTTGAGATTCTGGCTAGCCAGGTTGCTTTGGGGTCCTGACTGTGCCTTCCAAGTTCTGGGATTATAGGTGCCAGTCTCCTTCTCCTGGCTTTTAAATGGACACTGGGGATTTGAACTCTGGCCCTCATTATTGCACAAGTGTTCCACTAAGCAATCTCCCCTGCCCCCCCTCAAAAAAAAAACCCTAATTTTCTTCTTTTTGTCCTGGAATAGCCATTTGAAACATATGAATTACATGGAAATAACACCTCTATAAAAACATCTCCTTCCCCTCCCTCTCCAAAGGTGCTGGTCTATGGTTGGCAATCAATATGTGGGACAGAACCTTTCTATTGGTCTGGGCTGTGACCATAAGGCCATCATTGAACATGAGATCCTGCATGCTCTGGGATTTTACCACGAGCAGTCAAGGACGGACCGGGATGATTATGTGACCATTTGGTGGGATGAAATTCTTTCAGGTGTGTATGAACCCAGCATTAGCTGTTGTCTTTATGCTGCTATTGTCTCAGTGGCTTTCTGAGAACATCTGTGAGAGCCCCAGGCTGACCCCGTGGGCACATGCTGTTTGACCTCTCCAGTGGGAACAAGGGCTGTGAGGAAATAGCAGCTTGAGGAACTCTCCTTGGACTGTGCTCACATGGTCACAACTGGTCCCTGAATGGGAGAATGGGGTGACTCACTGTGGGGGTCACTTCAAAGAGTATATGCTTTGTATCAATATCTTGTTAACACTTAACTAAGAGTCTATTTTCTTGTTGTGATGAGTATAAGGAATTGGATTTCAGAGGACATAGGTCTGTCCTCTGCAAGGCTAAGGTGGCATGACTATGATGATGACCAGAGAACACACTCCAGAGGGTTTGTGTATGTGCTTATGTATATGTGTGTTCATGTATATATGTGTATATTTATATGTGTGTATGCATTTTATGCATGTAGGTTTGTGTGTATGTGTGTGTGTGTGTGTGTGTGTGTGTGTGTGTGTGTGTGCTGGCTAGTTGTTTTTTTATCTTTTTTGTTTTTTTCGATACAGAGTTTTCCTGTGTAGCTTTGGAGCCTGTCCTGGAACTAGCTCTTGCAGACCAGGCTGGTGTCAAGCTCAGAGATCTACCTGCCTCTGCCACCTGACTGCTGGGATTAAAGGCAAGCACCACCACCACGCAGCTGTGGCTAGTTTCATACAAACTAGGGTCACTTGGGAAGAAAGAATTTTAGTTGAGAAAATGCCTCAATAGGATTGGCCTATAGGCAAGTCTGTAGGGCATTTTCTTGATTGTGGCAACTGAGAGGGGAGGACTGAGCCTATTGGGAGCAGTGTCACACCTGGGTGGATAAGAAATCAGGCTGAGCAAGCCTTGGAAAGCAAGCCAGTAAGCATTGCTCCTCCATGGGTTCTGCTTCAATCCCTGCCTCTGCGTTGCTTTCGTGGCTTCCTATAATGATAGACTGTGATGTGGAACTGTAAGCTGAAGTGAACCTTTTCCCTATCATAATGTTTTATCACATCAGTAGAAAACCAACTAAGACAACATGTATGTTTATGTGTGTATGAGTGCATGTGTATACACAATGTATATTATGTGTTTGTACATGTGTGTATGTTTTTATATGTGCACATATATATGCACTTTTATGTGTATGCACACATATAAGTATGCATATGTATGCATATATATATATATATATATGTATGTGTGTGTATGTATGTAAGTGTGTGTGCCTGTGTGTATGTATATGCGTGTATATATGCATGCAGTTTTTTAATTAGTTCAGGATGTGAAAAAGCATTCTTTCAGATCATAAGTAAATAATGAAACTTTACTATGTTAGAAATGACTTCACTCAGCACACATCATGTTTTGAGTAATTTCCTTGCTCCAGAATTTTTATTTATATTTCAGTTTCATGCATAGGTTCATGCATGACAGCATGTATGGAATAATTTGACTTTTAGGGGCTCATGAGAACTGGCCAAGCTGTAAAATTAAATTTGAAAAGACTCATGTTAGCAGAGCTGATTTGGGGAAAGATGGCCAGTGGTCCTTACAGGAAGATGGATAGAGTTTCCTAATGTATCAGCCTCCTCTATGTGGTTTCTCAGCTTGTGTCCCTCCAACCCATCACATTCTGATAATTCCATGAATGTGGAATAATGGAGAAATAACAGGAAAGCTACAATTGTAAAAGCCTTATGTGTCACCAGCATGCAACACACACACACACACACACACACACACACACACACACACACACACACACACGTCAACTCTTGTTGCCATCTAAACACTGAGGCCAAGCAGTTGTCTTAGCTGAGGGTTCCTTGAAAGTAGCTTGGAAATCTATTTCCTCAGTGATGCAATTTCAGATTAGACTTTATGTGCTTGGCTCTCAGAGATGATTGTACTATAACTGGGTGTGTATGGGGAGTGGGGAATGGACTCACAGGTAAAAGCACTACATCACTGACTATGAGCCTTGGCGTTCTCTTAGACTTGCCTATATTTGTCTACAGGTCTGAACTTCTTTCCTTCCTACTCATATAGTTGGCTTTGCTGAAAATTTCATTAGCAATAAAAAACCCATTTCCATTTCTAAGTCTTGAGGAAAAATAATACGCAGTAACTTTTAAAGATAATCTTTAGGCAACCAATGCCCATTGATTAGAGTGAACCCATGCTGCTTGGTTTAATATGCAGATGTGTTCAGTGCTGGTTGAGCCAGGGTGGCTCAGCACATATTTTATCTCCCACCTCTGTTTCCATCATATAAATTCCATATATCTAAATTACCTGCAATCACTGGATTACTGTTCTCCAAGGAGACAGCAAACCCAGTGAGCAACAAAGCCAGTATGCGTCCCAGAGTCATTTGTGCCTTTTATTGTATCTCATCTGCAAGCCATGCAGTCTTGAGTTTAACGTGAGGCCATCATGATGAGTGATGACTTCGAAGCAGTTTCTGCCCCCAGTGTCTGAATCAGGATTGTTTCTTCTTTGCCACTAAGGAAAAGATTCAACTTCTGAAAGAGACACGTAGTTGTTTTTATAATGGAAAAAAACACCATGACCAAATGCATTGTGCATGTATAATTTTCCTCTCTCCAAGAAGGAAATTAAAAACCTTGCAACCCTTTCTATCTGAGTAGGAAACGGAAAATTATTGGGGACTGGCCAATTACAGGACACTAATCCAGCTATATAGTTCAACTCTTCATGTTATGACATAGCTTATCACCTTCTTACTAATCTGACCTCAATACGTTACCTTTGATAGGAAAATATTTTTTATTTCTATCAAGGGGCATGAGCTTTGATTGACACGATTCTTTCTTGCCAGACGTTCACCTTTCCCTTTGATCCTTGAATTTCTTTTTCCTAATACACAAAAAAGCTGGTCTGGTAGAAAAATGGACAGATCTGGTGATGGGTGTACTTGGTTATTAGGAAGATATATCTTAAACATAATCCTGAATATTTTCCTTGACTCAAAATTTGTCTTTCTTTTCTTTTGTTTTCTTTCTCTCTTGCCTTATATTTACTATTTTACTTTCTTAAAGATGTAATATTTCCATTTTTGAGATAGCTGAGTATCTAGGCACAGAGGAAAATTTGAAGAGGATAACATGGCTGAGTGGTACCTAAAGGTTCTCTCTCCCTCAGGCTATGAACACAACTTCAACACTTACGATGACACCATCATCACAGACCTCAACACACCCTACGATTACGAGTCCCTGATGCACTATGAACCATTTTCATTTAACAAGAATGAAAGCATTCCAACCATCACTGCCAAGATCCCCGAGTTTAACGACATCATTGGACAGCGCCTGGATTTCAGTGCCATTGATTTAGAGAGACTAAATCGAATGTACAATTGCAGTGAGTAGCTCTGTGACTGAGGACTAGCTAAAGCGGCTTGCCCTCACCCTCCAATACTTTTCTTGAATGCTCTGCCTACCAGCCGGACTACATAACCTTAACCTTTCTCTCTTTAGAAAAAGACATCTCATGGGATGCTTGTGTCATATGCCATGGTTTCTAAGGAAACAGTATTGGGCAAATAGGAGCTGTTAATGTCTAGTTCCTATGGCTTCCCTCTAGAAGGTGAATAATTATGTATATAGGTCAAGACAGGCAATAGGGCTTAAAAATGTGTTGTGCTTGCAAAACTCTTTCCTCGGGTTATTCCTAAAGTACTCTAAAGCTTTGAGATGGAGGCATTTTCCAATTGTGCTAAAAAGCTATACGGGGAGCTTAGTGAATGCAAAGCCCATTGAGATAGCTGCCTCATCCTTGGTCTTGAGTTCATGTTGGCCTGTCTAGCAAGGGATAATTGCAGGTCTTTATCCTGGCTCTCTGAGCTACATGCTTCTGTGTCTATGTTGTAAGAGCAAACGGGTGACAGTAAGAACTGCATTTGGGAAAACTTCAGGAAAACAAAAGACCTCTCTGTGATTTTTGTTCGTTTGTTTGTTTGAACAGTCGTGTTGTAGTGGCTTAAGCCATTAGCTATTTGGAATGAGATACCTTACATTTTTAACCATGTGTCAAAAATCTCATATGTAGCTTCAACTCACACCCTGTTGGACCACTGTGCCTTTGAGAAGACAAACATCTGTGGAATGATCCAGGGAACCAGAGATGATGATGACTGGGTCCATGAGGACAGCAGTCAGCCTGGAAAGGTGGATCACACCTTGGTGGGACAGTGCAAAGGTTGGTGATAGTAAAAAGTCATCACCCTGAGGTGGTGCATTTTGCCTTTAGGTTATTGTGTTAATTATCAAACCTGAAAATCTGAACAAGGACAAAGAATGTTTCTCATATCTTAATCACTAACTCAATAAAAAGTATCCAGGCTATGCAGACGCAAGGGAACACTTGTCCTCACCCCTGTGTGCAGGCAACCTTAATTAGACTCAGTAGGTGACACAAAATAAATGACTTGAAAATAGGAGGTGAATGTGCTGGGAAGAAGTTTCCCAGGAGCCGGTATAGGGCAATAGAGAATGCATATTATCAAAATGCAATGTATCCATGTATGAAATTGCCAAGGGACATATTTCAAAATATTTTTAAATGAAAATAAAAAAGAAAGATGTATGTTTACCACATCAAAACTGTTAAGGGAATCCTTGGTTAATAATAGGACTTTATAAGGGAGAATAGTGTTTCCAGGTCAGTACCCACCAATGGAAATACCATGCTAGCCTCAGGTAACATATACAGTTTGTGGTAGTCTCATAAAGGGCTAAAAGGAAACATGTAAAATTCATCTTGATTCAAAGGTACTAGTATTATCATATGGAACCAACATATATTGCCTATACAAGATTTTTTAACTTTGTGTGGGAACTATCTACATTATTACCCTTAACAGCACTTCTCAGTTTGTACTGGCCTCACCTTGAGTCCTTAGGGATGTGTGTCATACTTGGTATATTGGCAGCAGAAGATCAACTAATTCATGTATTTGCTTTGTTTAGTGAAAATCCATAAGGTCAGGCGGATTTCAGTTTGAAATGCAGCTCCCCCATTGACTATCGGGGTTGATAGGAAATTGTTATTGTGTGCTGATTTTCTTAAGATGTCTTGGCATTTAAAAGGCTTGCAAGACAAAAAAAAAAAATACTAAAACTTCCCGGAGGGATGGAGGAAGAGGAGGCTTACAAAGCCTCTAGCTGGAAACCTGTAGCTTCCTTCTCTCACTTTCCAATAGTTTCAACTTCCCTTTCTCTGGTGGAGCTTTTAAAATTCTACTCATTTATTTGTCTATTTGTTTACTTACAAGACAGAGTCCCCTGTGGCTTGGGCTAAGTGCAAACTTGCTACTCTGGGGACAATGACCTTGAACATCTGATCTTCCTGCTCCACTTTCCAAGAGCTGGGATAACGAGGTGCAAACGATATATTTGGTACTGAGGATTGAACTAGGTTTTCAACTGAGCTACATCTCTAGCCCATTTAAACTTTTTATTTTAGTGACTGTTTTTGTTTATCATGTACCTGTCATGGAAGTCATGTCAAGCCTCTTTGAAAGCAAGTGGGATTACAAGCTATAGTAGCCCTTTAAAGGCTAGACATTCTCTTAGCCCGTGCCAGCCTGAGAGTTGATTAGATTTCCTTTCAGAGGAGCCAGCTAAATGCCAGGCCACCAAGAAGAATGTCAGAGATCATAAACTATTGTAGAAGAAGAACCTTCTGGGAGAATGTTCTAGGTCCCCAGTAGGCAGGAACCATACCCCAGAAGTAATACACGGGGGAAGCTCTAGTATTTTAACTGGACCGTCTATCCTGAGTCCTGCATTCAAATGCCCCACTGCTAGAGAGTGCTGTCTAAGCTCAGGTGGACTTCAAGAGCCTGAAGGGTCCCCAGGGACAGAACCCACCTCCCATTTGAAACTCACCTATAATAGGGGACCGTGCTCATTCAGGTGAGCTGGAGTGTGGATTCAGACCTCCTGGGTCCTATACCTGAGTTATTTGATTTTCAGTTCTCACCTCTAAAACTAACATGGGCTTAACTTTCTTCTTCAATGTTACTCCAAAGTTTTCCTTTATATTCAGGGGAAAACCTTAATTAGCCCCTAGTATGTCTGAAACGAACCATTCCATGGAACAGTAGAGATGATTCTTTACCACTGATAATAGACTCGATCTTTGTTGTTCTAAACAGCATTTTCAGCACTCACTGCTATATACATCCGAAACCCAAACCATAAGCCTGAAATGTTTCTTACGAATTTGAGGAGATCAACTCTTTTCTTCATAATGAATTTTTAATTTAAACTAGGAAGTCAGCAAGGAAAATAGAATTCATCTCACAAATTTTGATTGAACTCCGTGTAAGGCAGACATTTGCATTTTACAAACCTGGAAAAAAAGGAAAATAAAGGAAATGTGCAAGTTGGGACCCTTTGCAATTTCAGCATTCTGGAGGCTAAAGACAGGAAGATCATGTGTTCAAAACCAGCCTGGGCTACATAGAGAATGTCTCCAAAAGTAAATAAATATAAATAAAATAGAGATATGTGTTGGTGTTAGCTAGTTAGTAACTATGCCCATTGAGAAAGGATGTTTCCATTTCTATTCCTCAGAGAAGTTCTAGCTACAGGTGCCTGGATAACAGCCATTGTTTCCTGATTCACTAAGTCTCGGTAAATGGTACTGTGTCGGGGAAGTCGGAGATGGATGTTGGCTGTTCTCTCTACAGGTGCTGGCTACTTCATGCACTTCAATACCAGCTCAGGGGTGACAGGAGAGGTAGCCCTTCTGGAGTCTCGGATCCTTTACCCCAAGAGGAAGCAACAGTGCCTGCAGTTTTTTTATAAGATGACAGGAAGCCCTGCAGACAGACTCATTGTCTGGGTGAGAAGGGATGATGGTGCAGGCAACGTGCGCAAGCTGGTCAGGATACAGACTTTTCAAGGTATCTAGAGCCATCACAGAAGGACTGGCTTGTGGAAATGTGGGGCTGTGGTTTTTCTTCTGCTTCTCTCCCCTGGCACCTTTTCCATTCTTCTTTTGCCCTTTCTGTCTCCTTCCATTCTTCCACTACTTCCTTCTCCCCTTCCTCCATCTCCCTCGTCCTCTTCTGTAGCTGGAATTTCTTTCCAGCCTGGTCCTGAAGCCAGTTAGCCAAAAATAAACACACAAAGACTTATATTAATTTATAAACTGCTGGCTGATGGCCAGGGCTTCTTACTGGCTAGTTCTTTCTTAATTATTAATCCGTAACTATGTATTTCTACATGGCCATGCATGCCTGGTGCATCCTATCTTCCTGGGCTCTATAGGGTGTCTCTTCTTGGTGGCCTCCCTCTGCCCCTCTCCCCAGAATTCTCCTCATCTCATAGCCTCACCTATATTCCTGCCTGGCTATCGGCCAATCAGTGTTTTATTCATCAACCAATAAGAGAAACATATATTCAGAAGGACATTTCCCATCACTCTTCTGAAAGTCTACCATAATCTCTGGCATGTTTTACCAGAATGCCTTAAGCACTTAGGAATTAAGGGCTTAGGTTAGACTCCAAGCTACTTCTACAAGAGGTCATATGAATACATAAATCCAAAAAGCAGGCTATTCAGAGGCAGAGATGCAAAAGCAAAGAGATGCTAAACAGTTGGCCATAACTGGTTTTTTGTTTGTTTGATTTTGGGTTTTTTGTTTTTGTTTTTTGTTTTTTGTTTGTTTGTTTGTTTGTTTGTTTGTTTGTTTTGGTTTTTCGAGACAGGGTTTCTCTGTGGCTTTGGAGGCTGTCCTGGAATTAGCTCTTGTAGACCAGGCTGGTCTCGAACTCATAGAGATCCACCTGCCTCTGCCACTGTTTTTGGTTCTGTTTCAGTAAAGCAAATGACATTATTTAAAACACCGAAGTACTTCTTTGAGGTCTCCTTCATAAAACTTCACAAGTAGGTTCCAGTTACTTCAGCATTTAAAATAATGATGGGAACATAAATCATTTAATATATAGACTCCACTGGGGCCATTTGCATGCTAAGTGTTGTTCTCTGTGTTTCTGGGAGTCAAAGCGAAAACCTTTGACTACTAAGATAGGCAGTAAGATGTGAGGGTCACCACATAGTTCTTTAAAGCTAAATATTTCTGGGTTTGTTGTTTTGTCAGTGAGTCAGAACAAGTAAGGGAGACAAGCTTTCACTTTTTCTACCCAACAAAGAAGTCTTCAAAATGAAAGTAGGTATTTATTTTTTGCCTTATATTAAACAGACTGCCACTTTTAAAGGGAGAAAATTCCTTGAGACATCTTTGGGAACACCTCTACCCACTCCATCTTCAGCTGGCTGAGAACTCTGCAGTCATGGCTTTCTTTCTTTCTTCTTTCTTTCTTTCTTTCTTTCTTTCTTTCTTTCTTTCTTTCTTTCTTTCTTTGTGGCAGGGGAGGTTCATGGTTTGCTATGGCCTGGCTGTAATTAATCAAAACTAATATGGTGGAAATGAAATATGTCACCAAGATGTCTTTTTAATAATCAAAACTTTATTGTAAAGAACTAGCACATAAAAAGCATTGTACAGTGAGTTTAGCCAGACCCATATAGTATTCTAAAGATTCCCTTTAAAAGCAAAGAATATTTAAAATGAAAATGTGTTGTGAATAGAATGGTCTGGTTGTTAACCATGTCCAGCTCACTCAAAATGTTACCCTGGAAACATGAAACCAGCCCAAGTGGAATTTAGTTCTGTAAACCAATGTGACTTCCCATAGAGCATCTTGGTAAAGTCTCTAAAAATGATGTATAAATGGATTTTGAAATCAGTCCATTCTAAGCTTGGCCAGTCCGTGAAACTTTTCTAAAAGGTGAATTGACTAAAAGGTGAAACTTTTCTAAAAGGTGAAATGACGACTTGGCATTTATGGGGTATTCAACACAAGCTAGTTATGATCCATTTTGGAGTAGCTTATAACTTTGGTGAAATGTCTATTTTAACTCAGATGTTCAAGTAAAAATGTGTCTATCAATATGTAAGACATGGGTTTGTAAGACACTTCTATATAAGTTTAGTTACAAAATGTTTACATACAAATGTGAGAGTGAGCACACACACACACACACACACACACACACACACACACACACACACACAGCTTATGTTTATAGTGAGGCCAGGACCTCTAATAGATTGAAATCTGAGCTACCTCATATGAAGTTTGTCTCAAACAATCAAGACATCACTATCACCCAACTAATTCAGAGAAGCCTCTCACTTAGATAAAAGCTTGGGGATTTAATTTTAAAAGTCACTGATCACACGGCATAGTCTCTACCACTACCCCGCCCCACATTTCAGTCTCATTATCACAACCTGTATTTAAAACAAAAAATTAAATTAAAGCAGTTGCTCAGTAGCAAGAAGTGAGCTTTCATTCTCTTGTCAGAATTCCCAGTTAGTTCATATCTGTTTTTTGTCCCCATTTTAGTCTTTTAGTCACCCGGTATATTTTCTGTCTATGTGACCTTATGAAACAAGATGACAGCTACACAGATTCTCATGTTACTGATGTGGTCCATGTACATTCTCTGCCTTCTCAGTGTGTTTGAACATATAAACAGTTCCACCCAGAAGGACATGAGAATGAAGAGGGAGACAGATGCTCTTCATTCTGGGAAGAGCTTAGCTCTGGCTTGAAGATGCAGCAGAGGAAATCCCCAGGGGCTCTTCTCGACTTCATTTCCAGCTAACTCTCTTTGCATGTGTTTTGAGCATTCTGAGTTACTCTGCCCTTACCTTACCTGGGCTTCCTACTCTGGCTGTTCAACTTAGGGTCCAATATTCTAGAGTGGTCCCTCATTCTCTTACCTCAGCTCTTTTCAAACTTCCAACTTGTAGTTCAGCCTGGGCAAAACAGCAAGTAGATCCTGCCTGCTCTTAGATTGTGAGTCTCTGGCTTCTGATAACCCTGGATTCCTTGGGTCACCTCCATACCGGTGTTTCCAAATATACAAGGAAAAATCTAGACAAACAGATTTTGGCAACATGTCACAGGCTGAACCATATGAAATCTACCCATTAGTTGATTTTTGACTCCTAAAATATCTATTTTATATGGTTTGGCTGAATGCATGGACATTTTAGTGCTACCAACAGCAGGCAGAGTGCCATAGCAACAGCAAGTTCGCTCAGGAAGAAACCTGCGACTTTGGAAATAGTGAAAAGCAAAACTGATTAGGATTTGATTATCAGTTGTAAAATAAAGCCTGGGGTTGGGGAGGGCCGTGGGGAAGGGGAAAGGATAAGAATGAGCACAGTGACATGCCTGTGAAAATGTTGCCGCGAAGCCCCCTGCTGCTGGTGCCGCCTTGAAATATCACAGTACGTCCTTTTAAACAAGTGATTTGGAAAAGTTGCTTAATGTGTCTACAGTAATGCCTATGTTAGCAGCCACCATGGAGAGTGAATGAGGGAATTGATATGCCAGGCTCATTAATTGTTAACATCGACTGTCATAAACCTTTGTCCTCAGGAGATTCTGACCACAACTGGAAAATTGCCCATGTGACACTCACAGAAGAAGAGAAATTTCGCTATCTTTTCCAGGGCACCAAAGGTGACCCTGATAACTCAGGCGGTGGTATTTCTCTGGATGACATCACTCTGACAGAAACCCCCTGCCCCAAAGGGGTTTGGACCATAAGGAATATCTCCCAGATCATTGCAAACACAGTGAGAGGGGACAAGCTCCTGAGCCCTAGATTCTACAGTTCTGAAGGCTACGGTGTGGGGGTAACCTTATACCCCAATGGTAGAATCAACAGTGACCCTGGCTATCTGGGACTTGCTTTCCACTTGTACAGTGGGGAGAATGATGCCATTTTGGAGTGGCCAGTGGAAAATAGACAGGCCATAATGACCATTCTGGACCAGGACCCGGATGCCAGGAAGAGGATGTCCTTAAGCATGATGTTCACGACCTCCAATTACCAAGGTAATCGAGCAAAATACGAACTGCCCCTCAGTCTGGGATGGCCAGAATCTGTGTAAAAGACAATAGTATTCCTCAGTTTTCCCTTGCGTATAGGAGAAGCATAGTGATGTGAGTGTGGACTTATAGGTTGTTTTTCTTGTGTGTGTGTGTGTGTGTGTGTGTGTGTGTGTGTGTGTGTGTGTGTGTGTGAGAGAGAGAGAGAGAGAGAGAGAGAGAGAGAGAGAGAGAGAGAGAGAAAGAGAGAGAGAGAGAGAGTCCGTATGCATGTATGTGTGGAGGCCAGAGGACAGTCTGGAGTGTTATTCTTCAGGCACCATTCACCTTTTCCAAAACATTTCTTCTTATTATGGTAAAGCATGTGTGGTGTATGTGCAGATGCCTTATAGAGCCCAGATGCTAGCAGAGGATAGAGGCATCAGATCCCCAGGAAGTAGAGTTACGAAAGGTTGTGAGCTGTCAGATGAAGGTACTGGGAACTGAATTTCGGTCCTCTGCAAGAGCAGTTTGCTCTCCTAACTTCTGAGCATCTCTCCAGCCCTCCTGCCCTCCATCCACATTGCTTTGACACAGGGTAGATTAGTCTGGAACTAGTCAAGTGCACTAGAGTGACTGGGCAGAGAGCCCCAGGGATGTGCCTGCCACCATTGCCCCAGGGATTACAAGTGTGTGCTACTATGCTTGGGGGTTTTGTTGTTGATGTTGTTTTAATGTGAGTTCTGGGGGTCAGAATCAACTTCTCCATCAGATGGCAGACTGAGTCACCTCTGCAGTCCTGTTAAGTTTTTCATGCCATTGTCCCTTCTCTATCCTAAGTTTTCTCTCAGTCATCTATGCAAAGCTCGTTCTGTGACCCAGCACAGGAGACTCTGGTTCCAGGAACGCAAATGATCCCCTCCCAACCAAGCTCAGTCTAACTGAGAAGACAAACATTGTTCACCAGAAACTCAGACATCATAAGGCTTTCTATAGTATTGATGTGTGAAGTCCGAGACTGACTGGCATTGTTATGTCCATGAGATAAACTTAGATCAACAAAAAAATGGGCTGGGTTTTTTTGTTTTTTTCCAAGAGAGACATAAGCCTCAATGAAGAATCAGCAGTAGGTCTCCCTGTGTCCATATTAAGGAAGTCACTTAGTAGAAGGCAAATGAGCAGAGCTGTGGTTCTCTGGCCTTCTCACCTCTCAGTTCTAAATTATAATCATAGAGTCAATGTTAAACAAAATCCTTGATTGTGTGTGGAATGTATGCATCTGTTTCTTAGCAAAGCCCATGGTGTTCATTAAAGACGATTTAGAGGAGAGGCTAATGAGACTGTATGTCCCTCATCACTCTGCAGCTATAAATGACTCTGTCATCTGGGACAGGCCATCCAAGGTAGGAGTCTATGATAAGGACTGTGACTGTTATAGAAGCGTTGACTGGGGCTGGGGCCAGGCCATCTCCCACCAGATGCTGATGAGAAGACGTTTCCTTAAGGACAACACCCTCATCATCTTCATAGACTTTGAAGGTACTTTGTTAGACTTCCCGGGTCAATAATTCTCAGCTCTGCATGGCCTATTGATTTACCTTCATTTTAAAGCAAGTTGGGGAGGGAATCTTTTTTCTTTTTCTTTTTCTTCTCTTTTCTTTTTTTTTTTTTTTTTTGAAGAAAAATGCTGTGTTATAGCCACATTTTACTTGTTTGGTCAAGGATTTGTATTTTTGTATGATGCTTTGAATATGTTGTTTGATTGACACATAAAAATTATACTTAGTCATGCAGAGTATACCATGTGATACAATGATACATGTATCTATTATATGACTAGCAAGCCAGGGCAAGTGTATTTAGTGCTTAAAATGCCCATCATTTCTTTGTATTAAAGACTATAATCTCTAACTGTCCTGGGAGAACCCAAAATTTCATCCTTTTGAAGTGCTATCTTTATGATAGTTTATTAGGTATGACAGTGTGTTGACTTCAGGTCAGCTTCAATCTATGTGCCCTTGGTTTGATGATGCAAAGTCAGTCAGTCAATGTGTGACAGAATCATTTTACAATAAAAGAGCTGGCATCATGAGAAAAGCTACTTTTCTATGTAATATGTGGTATTTGTGGAAGATAGACGAGGCTCAGGGAACTTCCAGAAGTGGGTGCCCATCACAGTCAGTTATTAATCTTGGATCCTTTCACTGCCATGGCCTGTTTCCTGAAGATCTCACCCACCTGAACCGGACTGAAGTTCCAGTTACAGCTCAAAGTGTGAACTCCCGAGGTCTCCTTCTCCAAGCTCAGGAGGCTCCTGTCTTGGGAGAAAGCTCTGGAAGAGCTGTGACAAGCCTGGAAGCCCTGACAAGCAGCCTGGACCAGGGACAAGCCAGCCGACAGAAGCGGTCAGTGAAGAATACTGGCCCCATGGAGGATCACAACTGGCCACAGTACTTCAGAGACCCCTGTGACCCAAACCCTTGCCAGAATGATGGCATCTGTGTGAACGTGAAAGGCATGGCCAGCTGCAGGTAGGCTCCAAGGCCAAGGGTGGCAGGAGGTAGATGAGGTAGCATATCTGAGTCAAATTTGATGTTCAAAAAGTCACAATGATGGGGCTGAGGAGGTGTGTCGGTTGGTAAAATGCTCGCTGCACAACCTGAGGACTTGAGTTTGTGTCCCTAGTGTCCCCCAAAAAAACAGAGCATAATGGCACACTTCTGTAACCCCAATGCTGGGAAAGTGAGGGCAGGAGAATCTATGGAGCTCACTGGCCTAGCTAAATCTAGCTAAATCAGCCAGCTTTCAGTTCTGTGAGAGATCCTGTCTCATAAAAGAAGGTAAAGAGTGATGGAAGAAGATAACCAGTGTCTCTCTCTGGCAACATGCACATGAATGCACCACACACACACACACACACACACACACACACACACACACACACTCACACACACACACACACACACACACACACACACACACTGCACACAATACATAAAAGAATGTGACAGTGACTACATTACACAATGTATA
Source organism: Cricetulus griseus (assembly GCF_003668045.3). Lineage (NCBI taxonomy): Eukaryota > Metazoa > Chordata > Mammalia > Rodentia > Cricetidae > Cricetulus > Cricetulus griseus. The sequence continues at coordinate 29,797,546 of NW_023276807.1, read as the reverse complement.
ATGTTTGCCTTGAGGACTATTGATCAACACTAGACCTACAGGCTTTATCCTAAAGACTTTCTGCTCTTTGACCTGCTGCAGAGATTGAAGACCAAACTTAAATCTTCATGAACAGCAAATGTCTTATGAGTTATTTGTTGGTAGTAGCAATCATAGTTTTAGAATTCATCAGTTCTGTTCTATTACTATGTTTCCAATAACCATAATGGGAGCACGTGCTTATCATCATATTTCTGCTTGCTGGATAACGTGTGTCCTCCTCAGTATTATGTGGCATGATCTGAATTCTCTTTTCTGCTCTTGAGACATAGTTCTTCTTACCCTCATCTAGTATATCAGGGAGATGAATGCACAAAGTGTAATTTGTCTCAAATTATCCAGATAATCAATGCTGGAGCTGGGACTTGCATATACGAATGCCTGCCTGTGCAGTTTGCTGTGTAAGCTAGTCATGCTTCTAATGATTACACAAAAGTAAAGAATATGTCATAAACAGATGTGTGTAGGGAGAGAACTCTCACCTGCAGTTGGCAGGCTGCAAGCAGGTGTAGGAGCCAGCTGCATGCTGTCCCCAACAGGCATGTTTCCTCTATTTCTTTTCTTTGGCGCTTTTACTTGGAACTAAGTTCAGGCTTGTGGATACCCTGCATAAACACTGCAGGTTCCCCCGTGTTCTTAAACGGTTTTCCTGTCATATTAATATCTCACACAATCACGTTTCAACTAGCTAAGGCAAGACATGAACAATGATAACACAACTCTATGGAACAGACAACAGACTTCATCCAGATTGCAACAGGTTTTCCTCAATGTCCCCTTTCTATTCCAGGACCCCACAATGCATTCTGCTCCGTGTCTCCTTAGTTTCCTTCAACTTGGAACAATCCTTGTCTTTCATCCCTTTGACATCTTTGAAGAGTGACACCATTACTCTGTAACATTTTCCTTAATTGTTTTGACTCTAGATTTTTTTTTTCACCGTTAGATTGAGCTTATGCTTTAGATACCAGGGGTCAAAAGTACTTTGCTCTTGTTATGTTCAGTGCTCCTGGGGACACATCAGAAAATGTTGGCTGACTCCAGATATGGCACCAACAACAGATCAGACTAGGCCTGCACCTCTTCCCGAGGCCCTCAGATAGATGCCACATCCCAGCAGGTACTCCAACTAGATATGCTTGTCTCAGGAGTTGTCATACAGGCACCAAAGTATTCCTTTCCACAGCCCTGAAGCTGGAGCTTTGTGGGATAAGCTTGCTAAAGGTAACTCAAGCTGGTGGCATTGGATCAGAAGAAAGGTATTTCTGATTCCTGTTATTAATTTTTAAGAAGCAAATTCTCAAGCTAGAGATGAAGCCTTAAAAAAAAAGTGAGGTGTTGTGGCTTACTTTTATAATCCTGGTGCTTGAGAGGCCAGTGCCGGAGGATCATGGGTTTGAAGCCAGCAGGAGCTATGCAGTAAATGCCAGGCTACTCTGGGGTATCACACGATACCTTGTCTCAACACTCCCCCAAGAACTAAGAAAGTAAAACAAGTCCAAGGATAAGAAAAGAACACCCCAGCCTGCTCCACTGAGCTGCAGCTTGAGGTTCTTGGAACAAAAATGGGCTTTGTCATTTCGGAAGCTGTGGAGCCCTTCCCCTAATGATTGTGATGCTAAGTGACATTTTAAAAAGAAAACAGTCCCCAAGTTTAGCTACAATGTCCCTACTTTGGGTTAACAACCTTAACTGGCACAGGAGCTGTTTTTCAGCTTCAGGTGGAAAACACCAACCATGTGACTCTGAGAGTTATTTATCCTTCCTCAACTTAAATAACGACAAGGAGAATGGCTGGGTTCTAACCCAGCTTGTGGTTAAACGATACCTATGAAGGCTGTGGATGGGCTCGCTTGTTTGCTACTGTTATTGGTGGGTCCTGTTGCTAGAAAGCACCTGAGGTTCAGATAGTTTCCACTCTCTGTGTCGTGTTCCGCAGGTGCGTCTCTGGGCATGCCTTTTTCTACACGGGAGAGCGCTGTCAGGCCATGCAAGTACATGGCAGCCTGCTGGGCCTGATCATTGGTGGCATCACTGGCTTGATCTTCTTGACCTTTGTCATATTTACTAACACTTACCAGAAGCTGATGCAGTGAGCAGATTCCTGCGGACGTTCACCAGACTGCAGAAGGGACTCCTCCACCCAGAGGAGCGTACTTCGGGATAATTTTTATCAAGCGTGTTTGAAAGGGCTTCCCAAACCAAAGCTGCTAGCCTAGTGTGAGGCTCTTACCACTTCCGTCTCTGCACAGCTCTGTTAGCCTTCTATGAGTTCCTGGTGAATCCTTATGTCCTGGGCCAGCAGCCATCATATTTAATTATAAACCTTTGCTTACTTGACCCTCCCACCTTGGGTCACACTGGACCCTCTCCCTTATATCTCACTGGACCCACTTCCGTTAGATCACAAGCTCCAGTCAGGCAGGGACCGGTTATCATCAGCCACCACGTCGGCCCCGGTGCTAGAAGCACACTTGGCAGGTGTGTTGTGGGTGCTCCATAAATATTAAATGAATGAAGCAACAAGCGAGTGAATAGCTGTGGTATAATAGTCTCTTTTTTTTCTATTTCAGATCATAAAACGTGATTAAATCTATGTGCAGCTATTTTAGAACCAAATAGTTTTCTCCAGACAGTGGTCTTATTGCTCATTTAGTATCCCATGAAATGATTTCAAAGATCCCTCTGGTAGGCTGAGTTTCCATGGCGTGTCGTGTGCTTTCTTTTTGCTCTGGTTTTAATGGAAAGACTTAATAAATCCAATAAAGATGGAACATGTGTACTCTCTGTCCCCATTGTTTGTGTGTGAGTGTGCATGGTGTGTGTGTGTGTGTGTGTGTGTGTGTGTGTGTGTGTGTGTAGATCCCCAAATTTCTTTTTGAGAATCTAAAATTGTAAAGTTTACTTTTGGGCTGGGTTTGTATCTGAGCCCATAGAATGTTTGTCTATCAATCAGGAAGCTCAGGGTTGCTCCCCAGAACTGGCAGCCCCTGTCTTTGATCTACCATTCAGGAGGTGGAGGCAGGAGGATCAGGAGAGTTCAAGTCATTCTCAGACACAAGTTCCAACCAGGGCTACGTGAGACCCTATATAATGGTGATGATGATGAACGGTGCATTTTCTATGGTATTCATGAATAACTGTGTTATATTATCATATTATGTTAACAGACCAAAGGCATCAGGTAGAACTTTAAAGACATGTATTTAGCTATTTGTCAAACCGTAGCCTCAAGCTGGCAAAATGAGGCTGGCACAGGAAAGTTGCAGGATGAACCTAATGAAAAGGAAAGCTTTGATTCCCTTCCTCAGCCAGCAAAGAGTTGGCTCTTGATGTTTAATGACAAGACAGTCCCAGCTACCCTAGTGGCCCAGGTTTTAGGTGACTGGACTTCTTGGCCACAGGCTTCATTGTATCTCCATGGGGTTATTATGTACTGAAAACACATATGAGGGTAAAGGAAGAGTCCATTGCCAAGACAGGCAACTAGCTTGCATGGCATCACAAAAGGACTCCGGATAGGCACTCTCTGACTGGAGATACAGAAGCATGCCTGGGAACATGCCCGGCAGGAGGACCTGACACCATGGCATAGCCCCGCCCCAGAGTTTCTAATTTGGCAGGTCTTCGGTGATTTGTATTTCTAACAGGCTGCCAGGTGATGCCAATGCTACTGGCCTCCTCCACATCCCTTAAGATGTATGTTCTGGCAATGGTGACACACGCCTTTAATCCCAGCAGCAGAGGCAGGTGGATCTCCAAGTTCGAAGCCAGCCTGGTTTCCAGAGTGAGTTTGGGGACAGAGAAGCTCTGACTCAAAAACAAACAAACAAAAATAAGAAATACTGTTGTTCTAGTGAATAGGAGGCAGTCCGCACCACCATGCTTGCTTTCATATTTCTTAGACTGTTGCTGTTGTTTTGAGATTTAAATATATTTCACATGCTTACATTTTGAAATTGATTGAGAATGTCATACAGGCATATAGTATGTTCTGATCAAACCCATCCCTCAACTTGCCACCCTCCACTTAATGCTGCCAGTGCACCCATGGGTGTGGAACTGCCCACTGAAGGGTGGAGAAGTCTGTCAGAGGAACAGCTCTGAAGACAACTGACCCCCCCCCCTCCAGCATCCATCAATTGACAATAGCTCCTCAGTTCAGTGTGGGACTTTATGAGCCCCTCCCATCCATACTGGAATACCTGGGTTTTTAGACTATTGATAAAGATCTGCAGACAATAACTAACAAATATCAGTGACTATTCTAGGAGCACCCTGGGTACCCCTCAACTTCCTCTGGGGCATGGAGGTCACAGTGCATCCTGGCAGAGCATTGCCTTTGGCCCATTTATAAGCAAATTATAGCCTAACCTCTTTGTATATGAGCCCCTCCTTTCTGTTGGATTACACTATCTTCCCTATGACTAGACAGAATCCCAGAAACACCAAGTCCAGTGCCTGCACTGGAGTAAACTGGGGGCCGGCTACAGAGTACAGGTGTAGCAGAGAGGCCACAGGACTCTTAAGGACAAGATCTGTCACTCTCAACAGGTTTCAAAAAAGTTTAAGAAGTCAGACATTTTCGAAGATGCTATAAAAATCAAGCTATCTGAAACTACCTAGAGTTCTCTTTTGCTTGTTTTCTGGATTCTGGGGTGTGTGTGTGTGTGTGTGTGTGTGTGTGTGTGTGTGTGTGTGTGTGTGTAACTAGTCATCTATTTTTTGACATATACACAAATATAGCTAAACCAGCTGCTCTTGTTATCTTCAATGTTTTCTGAATATGTTTCTCCAAAATCTCTGGGCAAAATGAATTTTTAAAAATGAATATATCATAGGGCTGGAAAGATGGATTGGGGTTAAGAGTAATTGTTATGACTACAGAAAATTGGAGTTAGGTTCATGGTACCTGAGAAGCTGGGGATACAACCAAATCTTCCTCAAATATGATCAAAATACACTATATAAAATTTCCAATAAAATATTTTTAAAAGAAAAAAGATAGCCGGATGTTGGTGGCACACCCCTTTAATCCCAGCACTCTGGAGGCAGCAGCAGGCAGATCTCTGTGAGTTCGAGGCCAACCTGGTCTACAGAGTGAGTTCCAGGACAGCCTCCAAAACAATACAGAGAAACCCTGTCTCAAAAAACAAAAACAAAAACAAACAAACAAAAAAAGTTATGAATCTTAGAAATTCTTCTGTTTCTTTCTTGTGTGTGATGTCTGCCTGTGTGCATGACCATGTGTGTGTGTGTGTGTGTGTGTGTGTGTGTGTGTGTGTGTTTGCGCACACACACATGGAAGCAAAAGGTCCATGTTAGGCATCTTCTTCAATCTGTCTTCGTTTCTCAGGTCCTCATGCTGGCTTGAAATGCTCTTACCTGACTGAGCCAGCTTCCCAGTCCCTGGAATTTTTTCGAAGACTCCTAGCCATAAATTAAATATGAAAGTGGAGAGGCTGTTTATTTTCTAAATGGAGATTCTATGTAAACCTCAGAATAGCTCCAGGGAAGGACTCAAAGTGACAATGACTTTATTCAGTCATGTCTGGGTCTCTAGTTCTGACCTGTTATCTCTATAAGAATCACCCAGCAATTAGTAGAGATCACGACATTATCATTTCCTTTACTTTGTGGAAACTGAGTAAACAGGGTGCTTTTCCCAAGTCACCAGTTTACATAGGCGGTGCAAGTCACAGACTGACTTCCACACAACGTACTGACAGACTTCCAATCAAGCATCCGCATCAGCCATGTCACCTCTCTTCTCATGCAAGTGAAGCAAAAAACAAATTATTCAGACCCCCACCCCTTCGGTCTTCATGTTACAAGGAAAAGCATGGAGTAGCCAACTCTATTAAGACAGTGTCTCAAATCTCCATGGTATGGATTTTAATGCAGCCTCCAAAACTCACACTTCATTTCTGGAAAATCACTTTGCCCTCCTCTGTGGCAGCCAACGACCTGAGAATGCTTGATAGATCTGTGCCAAGAATAAAAACAACACCTTCAACACCAGAGACACACAGCCATACTTGAATGATAACTAGCAATTAAAATGGCAATGGGTGGCCAAGCTGTTGTATTTGGGGTGTCCACTTGGTGGCTAATCTGAGGTCACCATTTGAAGTGCAATTCTTTGTCATTCTCTTAGGCTGAGGAAGGAAGCTGGATTTGCCCAAAACATTGGTCACCTGCTCCTGTGTGAAATAATTATATGAGGTTAAACTTGAGTTAGATTTAACTTGGGGCTGCAGAAATGGCTCAGCAGTTAAGAGCACTGACTGCTCTTCCAGAGGACCCCAGTTTGACTGTCAACACCTACATGTACCATGCTAACAACTACCAGTTCCAGAGTATCCATGTTCTTTTCTGGTCTCCAGGGACACCAGGCTTACATGTGGTATGTAGACATACATGCAGGCAAAACACCCATATGCATATACATTTTAAAAATAAAAATAGGACTTAATCTTCTACCTTTCCTATCCTTCACAGTTCTCTCTCCCTCTCTCTCTCTCTCTCTCTCTCTCTCTCTCTCTCTCTGTCTCTCTCTGTCTCTCTGTCTCTGTCTCTCTCTCTCTCTTCCTCCCTCTCTCTCTCTCTCCCTCTCTCTCTCCCCCCCCCCTCTCTCTTTGGAGTCTAACAACCCATCCTACTATGCATGCCTGCTCCTAACAAAGCAATAGGCAATAGGTTGGAATATACTGAAGTTCCCATGTTTCCTGCTAGACACTGCATTTAATACTTGACTCTAGAGATCAATGGTTGTATGAACTTTAGGCAAGTTGTTTTTATTTTTGAAAATCTGGAAAATGAAGAAAAAAAGAATATTCACTTATGTCTTGGTTCTATTTCTACTGCTGTGATAAAGACCAGACCAAAAGCAAGTTGGGGATAAAGAATTTGTTTGTCTTATATGTCCTCATTACAGTCCATCATTCTGGAAAGCCAAAGCATGAAACTGGAGGCAGGAACTGAAGCAGAGACCTTGCAGCGATGCTGCTTACTGGTTCCCATGCCAGGCTCATGATCAACTACTTTTCTTATACCTCCTACGACCACAGGGTGGCACTGCCCACAGTGGGCTCAGAAAGCATTTTATTAGGTGGGGTTCCCTTTTCCCAGATGACCCCAGCTTGTAGCAAGATGACAAAAACTAACCAGCGCAATAGACCCCTTGTAAAACTGGCACACATGCACATCATAATCAAACAGTTATCTTTCCTTTGTTGTTTATCCACAAGAGCTCATATTAACCTTATGGTGTCATTTTTTAAAGTCCTCCAGTCTTTAAACATTTCAACACTTTAAAGGAGTCCAAGTTCTGTTAAAAAAATCTAATGTCTCAGCCAGGAGCAGTAGTGCACACCTTTAATTCTGGCACATGGGAGGATGAGACAGATCCTAGAGTTTGAGGCTAGCCTGGTCTACAGAGCCAGTTCTAGTACAGCTAGAGCTACACAGAAAAATTCTATCTTGAAAACAATCCCTTCCAAAAAAGAAAAACAAAACAAAACCCCAAATAAAGAAATAAAATCTAATGTCTCTTTGAACGTCTGAAGTCTCAAAACTGTGGGCTCCTGTAAAACCAGAAACTAGTTAAATATATTTATTCCACGAGGGAAGAACCAGGGGACAATCACAATAAAAATCAAAGCAGTATAAGTCAAATCCTTTAGTTCAATATACAACATCTGAGACTCATGATCTTCTGGGTTCCAGTGGACTCAGGCTGCTTCGTTTCTCCATCTCTGCCATCTGAAACACACAGTTTGTCTCATGGACTCAGGTCAGCTTCACTGACCTGAGTGACAGCTGCTGCTGTCCTTGGTAATCATCACAGTCTTGGCACCTCCAATATGCTGGGATCTTCCCTGAAACTGAGGCTGCACCTTTGCCAATGTCCTCTTTTCAGGTACAACAACCCTGCCACAGCATGCCATCAGGCTCCCCTGATTTCCAGTCCTGGGGTTTCCACTCCAAAGAAGTCTCCACTTTTACTGGTGGCTTCTCCTGAGCTTTTTTTAGGGTCTCTAACCCTGTCCCAGCTGCTCTCTTTGACACCTTTAATCTTGCAGTTTTCATTCTACCCAAACCAATACAACCTGGGGGACTCTTACATGTTAACAAGTTTATTGACAGCATGAAATAACGTGTCCTGGATCCCTCTGGACTACAGCTCTGTGTGTTGACCCCAAGGAAATACTATGAGAAGGTTTTTCCACACTGATGTCCATCTCAACAACTGCTGGTCTCTCGGCCCCATCTGACCAGTATGAATTGTCTCAGTAAAGCAATGGTTCAATTCAGTGGTCCTGGTCTCTTGCTAGTCATAGCTCACTGTTCAGCCACAGCTGATCAGAAACCACAGTTTTTAAAATTCAAATATACTGTGCAAATGGCCCTGTCTTAGGGTTTCTATTGCTATGATAAAACACCATGACCATAAACAACTTGGAGAGGATAGGATTAAATTAATTTCATTTATAACTCCCAGGTCACACTCTGTTGCTGAGCTAAGTTGGAGCGGAAATCTGGAGGCAGGAGCTGATGCAGAGTACAGGGAGGGATGCTGCTTACTGGCTTGCTCCACCTCATTTGTTCAGCCTGCTTTCTTATTGTACCCAGGCACCACTCCCAATGGACTGGGCCCTCCCACTAATTAAGAAAATGCCATTTAAGCTTTCCCTCAACCAGGTCTTTTGGAAGCATTTTCTCAACTCAGAGTCCATCTTCCAAGATGATTACAGTCTGCATCAGGTTGACATAAGACTGACACAGGCCCTGAAGTGAAGTTGTTGCTTCACTTTGACATGTCACAAACCAGGCCTCCGACATGTGCATACTATTAGCATTGTCTTTAACATTCCCACAGAACAACCGAGAAGCTTCGAATACTTGATGTCACTTCATTGTAAAACCCCAAACACACCCACAATCCTAACGACCCATGTCCACAGTCCCCTGAACAACATGGTCAGGTTGGTTGCAATGATAACTCAGCTTTGGATTGCTAGAGGATTTAAACAAAGTTGTAGACATAGTACATAGTAGGGGATCAATAAATATCACTTAATATAGCAGTAGATTTGGCAACTAATTCCATTTAGGGTTCCTGTGTTCCTCTTCTAGAGGGACTTGTATATTAAGCTTTGCCTCTCACTGAGATTTTGCCATCTGGTGAAGAAATGTCCAACGTCACCGGAAAGCTGTGAGATATATGTGGGGGTGGGGCGGGGCAACCTCTCAAGGCATATGTTATCCCCTCAGATACTGAGTAGCTATCTCTCCCATTATGTGAAGCCAGTTCAGTTTGTCCCTGGGCTCCAAATGCCAGCCTTCTCAGCAGCTGGCCCTGTTTACTTCTTTTCTTCTTGGCTCATGCTTTGGCCAGAGGGCAGATGAGAAACTTACCGTGTGGCTCCAGCTGCTGGCTGGGCTAAAGACAACCCTGGACAGCTGAAGATTCAGTGTGGACTGAAAATTGGAACTCTGTCCCAGCTAAGAAAATTCAACTGGCTAATTTAAGACAATATGTATTCATTGAACACAGTGGTAAGTTTCCTAATGACATTTTAAGGTATTTTTAACGTGTGTGTGTGTGTGTGTGTGTGTGTGTGTGTGTGTGTGTGTGTGTGTTTGCATATGGATGCAGGTACCCATAGAGGCCAGAAGAGGACATTGTGTCCCTGAGATGCTGTTAACAGGTGGTTGTGAGTGAGCTGCTGGGAATGGATACTGGGAACTGAACTTGAGTCCTCTGGAAGAGCAGTATGCACTTGTCGACAGAAGTTTCTGTCCTGCCCAGCCCTGCAGCCCCAAATAAACACACAGAGGCTTATATTAATTAAAAACTGTTTGGCCTATTGCTCAGGCTTATTACTAACAAACTCTTACAACATAAATTAACCCATAATACTTACCTATGTTTAGCCATGTGGCTTGGTACATTTTCTCAGTAAGGCATTCTCATCTTGCTTCTTCTGCATCTGGCTGACAACTCACTCTCCGCCTTTTCTCTTCCTAGAATTCTCCTAGTCTAGTAGCCCCACCTAAACTTCCTGCCTGACTACTGGCTCTTACAATAAATCTTTCTGCCACCTGCTTGAGTTCTGCCCGCCACGTGGGTGGGCAAAATAATACACAGAGACTTATGTTAGATACAAATACTGCTTGGCCAATGACTAGGATTTCTCATCTGCTAGCTCAGTCTTAATGATCATAAATCTATATATTTTATAAGACTTATCTTATCGGATGCCTTCCGTTGGTGTCCTCATCCCAGGATCACATGGTGGCTCAGAACAGAGAGCAGGAGGAAGGAGTGAAGGGGAAAGGAACCACTTCCTGCTTGTCCTTGCCTAAGTATGAGTCTTCTTGCTATGTCACTTCCTTCCTGGATCACCACTTCTTTACTACATTTCCCAGAATCCTCCTTGACTCCTAGTCCCGTCTAACTTGCTGCCTCATTAGCCAAACAGTACTTTATTTATCATCCAATAGGACAAACACATAGACAGACTCACTTCCCCCATCAACTGGCCAGTCAGCATTTTATTAAACCAATACCAGTAACAAATCTTTACAGTGTACAAGAGCATTATCATACAACCTGCACTCTTAACTGTTGAACCACAGCCTAGTCCCAAAAATGACATTTAGTCAAGCTAATCATGCAGTTTGACCATGGTCACCCCGTTACCCTCTTCTCCCCCCATGCACTCTGTTCCCTGCTTCTCCCTTCCTCTTCCCAAACAGCCTCCATTCTATTTGCGCGCGTGCACGTGTATGTGTGTGTGTGTGTGTGTGTGTGTGTGTGTGTGTGTGTGTTCGTGTTAAATCTAGGAGATGTGTGCCTTGTCCTGGGTCAAGCTTACCTTTCATAACACAACCATCCCTACTTCCACCCGTTTCCGCCCCAAATTGTCCTGCGTGATCGTCTTGCCGGCAAGAACGACACAGGACACTCAGATCCTTCTGCAGTAAAGCTTTAATGCATCTTGAGAGAGAGAGAGCATAAGCTTGAAAGACCCCCGCAGAGGTACTTTCGTGGAAGAAGACCCACACCCAGGAATCAGCGAAACTACGAACTTTGGATGTAAGAACAAGAGGATTTATTAATAACACGGATATCCGGGGCTTAGCTTCTGTTTTGCCAAGCCCAGAGCCCCGGAAGGAGGGTCCTTTTTATAAGGGAAAACAGGCATAGTACAGAAGCGAAAAGCATCAAATCAGCATTTTCTTAAGGTTTAATAGCCAGGCGAAATGGCCTTATCTCCTGCCGGTCCAGATGGCTGGCCTTGGGACGGAGCGATCCGGCCTTGCGTGGGGCGGGGAGTGAGGGCCAGCAGGCTGCAGAGATCAAAAGGTCGGGGAGAGTGCTAAGGAGGGGAGAGTGCTAAGGAGGGAAGAGTGCTAAGGAGGGAAGAGTGCTAAGGAGGGAAGGATGTATTCGTGCGCCCCGCCAGCTGCCGACCAGAGTAGGAAGGCTACGGCCGGGGGGGGGGGGGGGGGGGGGGGGGGGGGGGGGTCTTTCAAGCTTACAGAGCGGAGACCCCGAGCCAAGAATCCTGTCCCCTAATAAAGGCTCACAAACTCTGAGCGATGCATGTACAGCTGGGATAGGTGGATGACTCGTCACCCTATATGACGCCATGGAATAGGCGAGGCTAGGCAGTGGAAAAACACTGAGCACATGCATACCAACGTTGTTTACTTGATCGGGCAGCGGATGTCAGCGCCATCTTGTAATGGCGAATGTGAGTGCGGCTCCTCACACCAAATGACATAAAGTATACTCTTCCTGGCGGCTGAATGCAGGTCTTCAATAGGAGAGTTTGAAAATGGAAAAGGAGAATTCAAATCAATTGTTGCACAGCCTCACTCGTGGAGGAAGTTTATTCTCATGAAACAGGGGAACATCCCATTCTGCTTCCCTAAATACCTTCCAGGAACCTGTTTGGAAAGGCAGGGGGAAGGCCGGGGGACTGCACGCGCTCAGGTAAGGGGATGGGGCAGAGTGGGTCACCACTTCCCGGGCACCTTTAGTTTTGGTTGGTTACATAAATTAGCTTTTGTTAATGAAGAAGGAAATAAAAGGCAGAAGGGAGCTATTCCTCATCGTGTGTGTGTGTGTGTGTGTGTGTGTGTGTGTGTGTGTGTAAGTCCTCCCACCTGCAAATTCAACTGTGTGTGTCCACACTTCTGTGTGTTTCCTGACTCGTTCCTGCCAAGATCGTGTCACAGTGAAAAGAAGCGGGAGGAAGAGTGATTCCTTCATTCCGCACGTCTGCAGCCTGGGTTTTCATCCTGTTAAGGTGACTCAAGTTATGTTCACTGTGGGTTGTCTACCTGGGACCGACCTGGGCCTCCACCCTGATGCTTTGAAAAACACAAAGGAGGCACATCCTCTAATGTCCACCAGGTGGCGGTCAAACTTCAGGAGATGCAAACAGGATGCGCTGGAGACCTGGCAATTGAGGCCAGCTGTCACTCATTAGCCCAGCTGGAGATGCCCGCGAGGCCACTGATTCAAACAGCTGTGAAACAGCTCCCGGGGCATGAAAAAACACTCATGGTTCCAGAAAAACAAAAAAACAAAAACAAAAACTCAGCAAATGGATGTAACCATTTTCCTCAGTTAATCAAAATCAAATACTTCTTTCCACAGCTACGGGGACAGGAGGTGGGTGTTGATGGGGACAGAACATGGCACTCATCAAAATCGCTCCCAAAGAGGCCAAGCGTGAAGACATTCTTGGATTCTGTTGTCCGGTGCTGTAGGAAGTGGCCTGAGACAGCAATCTCCGCAGGCCTTGCCCAACCGGTTCCTGTTGCCTTTCATGCTGAGAATTAGCCCACACTCCCACTAGATTCCTGGGGAGGTTATGTTTATTCTGTAATGGCTGCTAGCATACTTCACTTGGCTCTGAGTTAAAGAATAAAAGCCCTGGGATGGGAGCAGGTTCCCGTAGCTCCTGCCCGATCCCATTTGCGCAGGGGGACCTGCCTTCCTTCTCAGTTTACCGAGGGTGGCAATAGGAGTCAATAAAATGTCTGGCTTCCTCAAATCCCTTCCAGCAGCCTGTCTGGAAGGGTGGACTGTGTCACTTCTGTTTTTAGCTTTGCCATTGGCTCTGTAAATAGGATTTTGGCTATGAGGAAAGAGCCTTACAACTGCGCCCCTTCGTGGCCACCGCAATACCTGCAACGGCCTTTGGAAATAAGTAGGTGTTTGCTCCGAGTTGACTTCAGCCTTTGGGCCCTTCTGCCCTCTTCTTGTGGCCTTTGCCCACTCTAGAGGCACAGGGAGAGGGAGCCTTACCAACTTCAGCTCCTTCTAGAATGTGCTAGAAGGTATTTATAGGGCATGAGGGATTTAGCTTCAGCCAACTGAATCACATATGCTGGAACAGACATGAGTAGATTTGTTTCCTGGATATTTATTTAGGTTCTGATGGCTTTGCTTCAAGGACCCTGGTTTTGTTTGTTTGTTTTGATATTATTTATTTATTTATTTGTTTGTTTGTTTATTTATTTATTGGCTCAAGGACCCTGTTTTTAAACTCCTGGTATGGCACTGGCATATATCACTATGCTCCTGGGAGTGTGAAAAATGTGACAAAAGCTGCCCACCCTGCCTGAGCTCAGCTGTGAGCCTCTGGTGTCCTCCCTGTCTGGAAATGGAAGGTCTCACTGGGTGTTTGGGGAGTGGGATTGGGTTCCTGCTGATACGAGGAAACCTGAAACAGCAGCAGCAGCACATGACGGACAATTAGACAATTTATTCAAAGAGAGTTCAGTAAATCATTAGCTATTTTATTACCAGGAAGGAAAGCATCACTGACATATTAGTAGGACGTGATTTAAACTCTGAGTTAAAATTCGAGACACCCATGGTATCTGATTGCAATAGAAATGCCATTTCTGTTGTCTTTAAAAATAAGCAAGAAATAGATGTCTGCTCTAGGCGCCTCCCTTGTGGATGCTCCCGGAGCCAGGCTTCTAGTGGCCTGGGTCACTGGCTTTCTCTTTGGGGTGCAAGCGCCCCTTATCATGGCACCTCTGCATGCCACAGATAAAACACTTAATCCCTGCATAAACAGCTCATGTAATTTTCTTCTGTCTTCCTAACTGGCTGCGACTTACTGCTCCACTCACCTGGGATTAACTCCCCCGTGTCTCCCTCCACACTGACTGGCTGCTGTATTCTTTCTTATCTCTGTGTCCATTTTCTTCTGACACAGACCTCTCTGGAGGGCTCTGCACAGATCACAAAAGCCTCTGGCTTCCCATGCATTTCTTCATTTCCTCCTTTAGTGACCGGCACCCTGGGAGATGCTGGATGACACTTAGAGGAGTCCCTGAGAACATCGCTGTGTATTGATGGTGTGGTTTTGGATCCTTCAACTTCACAACCCCCAAAACATTAGCATAGATCTTCTTGCAAGAAACTGTCTTGATGGAAAGTCCATTAAGGAAAGAAAGTTGCAGCCCATGGAATTTACTTTACACAGTAAAAGGCATGGAGAATGTGGCCAGCAGGGAGCACTCTCTTAGCAAAGTGAACAGGCTTCACTTGGCACCTAAGTCACTGAACACTCTCTGTCACAGTTCTTGCTGCTGCAGAACTGGGAGCAGGCTCTGGCTTTCACACAATTCACAGGCCTGTGTGCTTCCATCTTTTGCAATTTTGGATACTACATTTACTTTATAATAAAGGCCAGTGTGGAACTGTGAGCAGAAAACCTACAAAGTACTCCTTCCAAATTTTGTCATAGAGATTTTCTGGGGGATATGCATGTGTAAGTCCCCTTGAAGTCAAGAAGAAGGCAACAGATTCCCCTCAGCTGCAATTACAGGTGGTGATGAGCTGCCCACCATGGATGCTAGGAACTGGACTTGGGATTCCTGTGTAAAAGCAGCATACATTCTTAATCACTGAGCCATATCTCCAGCCGCCTTTTCTGGAATCCAATGCTGTGCCTTGAAAGACTGAGGGCCTCTGTGTGTGTTAATCATGTTGGTATGAATGTGTACATGTCTGTCCCAGGACGAATGGCCCCCTGCTGAATCTTGCATTTACAAATTAACAAACTTCCTTGAGGGAATTTTAAATAACGAGTGATTCATTTGGGGCAGTGTGGCAGTTCTCAGGAAAACATCTTGTACATGTATGCCTGTGGATTTGAGTGTACATGTGTGTTCATAGGCGCCTGGGTGTGTATATGTGTGTGTGTGCATGTCTGTGCACACACGTTCCTGTATGCCTCTGTCGCTTTGGGGGGTCTGGATATGAATTTGTGTGTGCATTAGAGTTTGCGGGCATTCACACTGGCGGTCGACAGAGGGACGTGTCAATGAAGGCAGGCAGACGGCCAGATCCATATCCTATGGAATTTGGCTACAAGTTCCTGCTATTATGCCGTTATGGAGGTTCTCTTCACAAGGTCAAGCTCAATGGCTCCCAAGGGGCACAATGAAATGGGCTAAAGTTCAGTGTTCATTGGACCTTGGCCTCCCCTGGTACTGTGCCTCCCTCCCTGATGTCAAGGCTGCCCTGCCATGCTGTGCAACACTCCTGGCTCAGTGCTCCTTAACCTAAGTCAGGGAGCTGAATCAGCCCCAGTCATTTCTTCTCTAACCCAAAGGGTGCCTCATCTTCGACTCAGCTCTTCTCTCTCTGCTGAACTCTGCCCTGCTTTGGAGACTCCCTGGAGAACTCATCCACATGTGCGTGCCAACATTTGTTTCTTGTATGGACTTTAAATAACAGCCACTAAGTTGGGACTCGTGTAGAAATGAACACAGTGGATGGGACCTTGCCTTCCCACCCCTCTCTTCCCCTATGAAGAACAGCGAAGTAGAATTGAAGCTTAGAACTAAAAGGAAGAGCTTTTAAAGTGCTTAAAAATATTAAAGATAAAACTTTCAGGCTCTAAGTCAATGAGTGACGGTTAGGGTTCAGACCCATCTCTCCTGTCTTCCCAATGAAGGGCATTCAGAGGCTCTTGACTCCTAAAAACTCAATGCTGTCCATCCACCAGAAGAACCTGCTGTAGGTTGTTGAATGAGAAATGTCCTCTATAGGCTCCTGTATTTGAACCCTTGCCCTGCTTCCCACCCCATTGTTGGTACTATTTGGGAAGATTGTGGAACCTTTAGGAGGTAGAGCCTGGCAAGAGGAAGTGCGACACTAGGGGAGGGCTCTGAGTGTTCATAGCCTTGTCCCACTTCCTGTTCTTTATTTCCAGACTGCTGAGGCAGTGTGATGGGTTGGCGTCGTGCTCCACAGCCATGCTTTCCCTACCACAATGGACTGCATTCTGAAGTATAAGGCCAAACAAACCTTGTCTCCCTTGAGTTGCTTTCAACACAGTGTGGTCTTAGTGCAATGAGAAATGAACTAAGCTGCTGTCCTTACCGCCACTGTTCCTTTGAGATTACTCTTGGATATGAACTGTATGATTGTTCTTGGATACTAAACATGGTGAGCTCTAACATAGATGTAGTTTTAATAAATATCTGTATTTTTGAGAGACACATGTATAAAAACCACACAGGTATAAATTCATGAACAATCTAATCCTTGGGAGGAACTCTGCCATTTGCTTATCAAAGTCAAGTGTGGCTGGGGTGCAGAAGAACCTAGTGTATACTTTTGTCTCCAGGAGCCTTCCAAGTGGCTGTAATGAACACAGATCAGACCATAGACACTCTGAAGGTATATTGGCCTGGGAAGTTACAAGACCGGGAACAGACAGCAACAGCAAGCTGTACAAGCACATCTAGGGCCATCATCTCCACTGTCACGATGACATCACAATGGCAATAAGAAAAATGTACATGCTACACAATCATTAAAATCTATTCTATAATGCACAGAAAGTACCTGGTTAAAGCTGTTACATGTAAGACATTGTGTTCAGTGCAATAGATCAAACTTGTCAATAACTGGGTATAATATATACATACACATGCATAGCGTTTGAAGGTTGAACAAACTAACACACAGTGCTTTTCTGACACACCATGAGATATGAATCCTTATTTGAATCTGACAGCATTGCTGTCCCGTTTCCTCTGTGTTCTCATCCTGCTTTGCTCAGGCCCTGGCATGCAAAGGTTCATATGCATGTCCTTGTCATGAGGACATGTGTCTCCTTGGGTGCATTACTTGTAAATACTGCCATCCAGCCAGAGGCATCCTCATGCCATGATTCCCTTCCCATGTCTCCTCTGTCTTGGATTCTTTCCCTTTACTCGGAAGTATCAGTAATGTGCTAAGCTTGTCCCCTCTGACTTCATTCATTGTCCACTTTTGTGCTATACCTTTTCATTTTCAGTGGGAACCTCCAAATGTGCTCCCTAATGTTTTCTACATTATTCTCCCTTCCTTCCTTGCGTCCTTCTTCCCTCCCTCCTTCCCTCCCTTCCTGCCTTCCTTCCTTCCTTCTTCCCTTCCTTCCTTCCTTCCTTCCTTCCTTCCTTCCTTCCTTCCTTCCTTCCACTCTTTCTTTCTTCCTTGAATTCACTGAACTCCCGAGTACTAGCTTCTTACTTACAATACTTTTCTTTATAGCCAATGGTGGGGGCATTGGTGGGGATGAAAAACTCTTCAAAATTCTATTTTACAATACATAGAGAAAAGTTGGGTCTTGAGGGAGTTTCTTTTAAATACTATACATATTTGGCATTACACGAGGGATGGGGAGGACAAAAATAAACATGGCAATTTCTTTTAGTCTGTCTTTACAGAAGAAAGCATCCTCGATACCAAGTCTCTTCAGCATCTGCTCCCAGCAGTCTGCAAACAGAACACTTTACCCATAGAAGTGGATGGGTCCCTTTTTCTCTGCACATGCCCTGTTTCTGAGAGGTCCTGCAGATTTGGCTTTGTCTGGTCCTAGTTGAGCAGCGAGTAAGCACTAGATGAATTTTCCACGGATGAACTGGTTGTTTCTGGGGTGGAAACGTTATACGTTCCTGCAAAAAAAAAAAAAAAGCCAAAGCAGCAATTTCAGCCTCCGAGACAAGGTTTCATGCACATTGGGGTGCAAAATCTTCTAAGGAACTTAGATGAGCTCTGGTCCAGCAGCCATGCCTGGGAACCAACCCAGGCCTGCCCTCCTCCCTAACCCAGCGTGCCAGAGAACAAACGACAGAAGTCCTCAAGCATGCATGGCAGCCACCAAGCACTAACTACTCCACAACACACCGGCAGCCAGATTTCCACACAGGACAGGGAGACATCGCCGTGGGCAGCCTCTCCCTAAGCGTCTACATGCATGGACCTGGGAAATTCTGCACGAGGAACCCTTCCTGGTCCCCTTGTTTATCTTGACTTGGGGAAGTCTGCAGGAGGAGCTAACCATTGAGCAGAAGGTCCATGAAGGGAGGACAAGGAAAGAGAAGAACGACTAAAGGGAGAAAGAGGCAGGGTGGGGATGAGCGACAGATACCAACAGAAGTACCAAGGACCAGCACAGCGGGAAGGACAGCTGGTGGGACTGCTCAGCTTTATGTGGGCAGACGGCAGGCACTGTGCGCGAAGAAGATACAGCACAAATGCTGGGAGAGGGAAGGGTCGAAGTGACTACCCTACCATCAGGATGATGAACTGCCACTGCTAACAGGGTTTCCATCATTGCTTGGGGGGACCTTTGGGGTTGCTGACAACATAAACCAAAGTTACAGTAATTAGCCCTCCCCCCACAAAAATACCTTATCCAGAGCAGGGCTGTACTGATGACCCATGCAAGAGTGTCCAACAGCATTGACCAAGAATCACCAAGAATCTCAGGCCCTGACACCCCAGGAACAAAGCCCACCTCCCAACTTAGACCCGGATTGTTCACAAATAGAGTGTATTCTATTGGCCTCATATCTTGCCAAGTTCAGATTCAGTGGATTAGTTAACAATTTCTGCTGACTTCATTGGAAATGCTAAATGTGCATGAAGTCCAGTCATTCTAGTATTCCGGAGACTTGGTCATTTCATGCAAGGCCAGGTTAGTGACATTCAAAGTGAAACGTGACAATGGTGTAGTCCCATTGGGGA
The DNA here is from genome assembly GCF_003668045.3 of Cricetulus griseus. Lineage (NCBI taxonomy): Eukaryota > Metazoa > Chordata > Mammalia > Rodentia > Cricetidae > Cricetulus > Cricetulus griseus. The sequence goes on along the minus strand of NW_023276807.1, from coordinate 29,778,441 downwards.
ATGGAGTGATTCCCCAATTTGCCACTATATCCAGTGGAGGTTTGGTCTCCATAGACTTCTCAGAACCTTCATGTTCAGATATATTTGACAGCAAATGTGTGATAGCCAGGGTCTGGAAGTCAACAGTCTTAAGTTTGCATTTGTGAGATCTATCTGGCTTTGAAGAGATGGACATGGGGCTGGGAGGTGGCCCAGTGGTAGAGTGCTTGCTTAGCATACTTGAGAACCTGGATTTGGTCCCTATCATGGAGAAAAACAAAAATAGAAAAGGAAAACTTGGGTGGCCATTTGTTTGTGGGAGGGGCAGTGTGATGGGAATGATCTATGAGGGGCAGTGTAACAGACTGCTCCATGGAGTGGTGTGCTGGGACTGTCCTATGGGGCAGAAGTGTGCTGGGACTGTCCTGCTAGGGCAATGTGCTGGGACTGTCCTGTCAGGGCAATGTGCTAGGACTGTGCTGTGGGAGGCAGGGTTTGGGACTGGATTCACATTCTGATAAGCTGAGACCATTCTGAATTCATTAACACTATTTATTTTCTATTTTCCAGGTAGAACTTATGATTATCCAATAGAATAACTTGGACAATGCATCATGTAAGCATACCCAGTTTGTAAATGTCAATGTATAGAAAAACAAAAACAAAAACCATGCTCTATAAGTGGGAGGAACAATACTGAAGTGACTCCTATAATCAAAATTTCCACATTTATTCTTTGAGTAACACAGAAAATTGATGTCTCTACTATTAACAAGATAAAAAGAAATCTGTGTTGGACAAGCCAAGAACTTGCAGATACTATTTATATTTGATAGACAGATCTCTGAGGCTTGTCAAGACTCCAAAAATCTTCATGAGTTTACATTAGTTGCCCACTTAGAGTAGCTGCCTGGTGGCTTGTGAACATATGAGCAAATTCCTGGATTCAGTCTCTAACCTAAACAGAGTTGTTCAGTTCCTTCCATGAACTGGGGGGGGGGGTGGAAGTAGGGGTGATAGTTCAGGGCCAGTCTGATCTGGTCCACCTGGGAGTACCTAGTAGTCACTACATACCTGTTTTACCAAAAAGATTATTAAATCTTCTGGATATTGGAGAGCTCATAGAAAACACGGGTGTAGATGAGCCTAGGGATGTTGACTAGAAGAGAGAAGGAAAAAGACAGTCACAAAGCAAGTCCAGGAGAACAGGACTATTTGGACTCTGGGTTGGGGGCGGGGTTGGCTAGATGCCTTCTAGCGGTCACTTGTAGGGGGACATGCTGACCACTCCTGCTTGGGGTCTGGCACAGGTGACACTGTCCATGGGGGCATGGACAGAGTGACATAGCAAGGCTTTAAATATCAGAGACCCATGCATGTGGCCCTTTTTTCCCTGCTCCCGCCTGGCTGTACAGGACTGGCTCCGTGAGTACTTCCTAATAAACTATCTGTTTTCAAACTAGTTGCCACTCCACTGCAATCTGCATACATTGAGCTCCACTTTAGTCACTTTCCTATGTCTCTAAGCCTATCCCTTAGGTCGAGTGGTGCGCTCTGAGCTGAATAAATAGTTTGCAAATATATATGAGTTATGTTCTCCTTCCCTCCTCCCCTTCACCCTCCATCCTTTCCCCTCCCTCCTCCCTCCCTCCCCCTCTCACCTTCCCCCGCCCTCCCTCTCTCCTTCCTCCTCCCTCCCTCTCTCCTTCCCCCTCCCTCCCTCCCTCCCTCCCTCCCTCTCTCCTTCCCCTCCCTCCTCTCTCCCTCCCTCCCTCCCTCCCTCCCTTCCCCGTCTCTCCTCTTTGCCTGTTCCTCACGTCTTTCTGCCTTCTTCCCTTCCTTCCCCTTTCTTTGCATTCATCTTTTCCTCTCCCCCCAATTCCCTTTCTGTTTTATTTTTCTTGGCTAAGGAGCCAGTTTAGCTCTCTTTACACACTAATCATAAGCTAAGTTGTATCCTTGCTTAAATGCACCTCTTGCTGTTTTGTAGACTTTTTTTTTCTTTTACTTTAACTTTACTGTTGGTTTTTTCTAGTATACCTTGGCATTTAAAATTTGGCATATAAATAAAAATATAAAAGAGCCAATCATATTCAAGGACAACAGTTATATTCTAGAAGATGAACTATAGTAAATTTATTTTATTATTTCTGTATTATTTCTTATGTTGGTTTTTTTTCCCCTAATTCCTTGAATTCTACCCAGAAACTTCTCACTGAGAATTTGATTTTCATCTAAAGGGCTCTATAATGTTGCTGTTGGTTTGGGGTTTTGAGACAGGGTCTCACTATGCAGACCTAGCTGCCCTGGTATTACTTGCTAAGTAGCCCTGGCTGGTCTCCAACTCTTGGAGATCCTACTGAGTGCTGAGAGTACAAATACCCACCACTGCTCTGGCTTATATGTCACCTTCAGATTGCATGCCATAGAAAACTGTGGGAGTCACATCTTAAAGAGATGTTCATGGTATGGCGCGTTGAACCAGAAGACTGTGGCAAGAAGCAATGATCCTTGGGTAATCTATGCTAGACTAAGTCACAGAAGCAGAGGGGTTTGTTTCTATTTTACCCAACTGATCACAACCCCAAGGTAACAGTCTAGTTCCTTGTATCTCATTAATGGAGTCCATGAGGGTATGCATGCAACAGAAAGTCTCTTCAGGACCAGGCTTACCTTTGAGTGCTGAGAAGACCATCTTGACAATGAAAACTTATGCAGCAAAGCTTCCTGCACCTACATTGTTTGAAAGAAACCAGTGTCAATTCAACAGACTTTGTTTGGGTGTGTTAGACCCTGCCAGAAACATGAAGCTATCATTATTCTTACCTTCTGATCCCAGAGGCAGCCAAAGAGTAAGATGAAGAGCCCCTGTGGAAAGGAATAAGGACAGCATTTTAATGGTACACCACGACTCAGGTCCACAGGAAAAAACTGTGAAGCCGGTGTTGACTGTGTGCCACCTCTTCCCACATCTGAGTGCATGTGATAAGTCCAGGACATGATGACATTAAAAGTGATACAACAGTTACACAGTGAGGGGCTTGAAATGGTTGATGCCAGGAGAATAACTTTTATTTTCCTCCAACCATGAATGGAATTATGCTAATACACGTCTCTAATCTACATTACTCCTAATTTTTTTTCCCCTCTAGGGAAGATATGGGATCGGGTATTTCTTTCCATGGAAGCATATCTTGAAAACCAATAGCTAAGAACCTTGTAGCTCATAACACATGGTGGTAGGAGTTGGGGTTCATATATCTTTTGTCACAAGCATCCAGGAGCAAGACGCTGCCTCGTCATCCACCTTTCTCTTACAGCTCATCTAACAAACTGGCCTCCACTGTGACTATATAGTACAGGAGAGCAAAGAAATGTCTTCACCTGAACACTACCAAATAGATTGGCATATACGGGTGCTCTTTCTTCAACATATCTTTCTGGAGGAACTATGTGGTATTCAGCATTCATTTCCTGCAAATGGCTTTTGAGAACCTTCCTCTAACCAAGGTCTTTATTTGACATTAGATAGGGAGATTCAGTGACCGACAGGAAGCCTGTTCTCACACAGCCAGAGCTTGCTGATGCTCGCAGAGACTAAATGGAGCCATGACCTGACTTAGTGACAATGCCATTCTTACTGAAGAGATAAGACTAGGGCAAGATTATCTTGAGTAAACAGCATCAACTAGTTTAGAATGGTGACTCTCCTCCTAATTGTACTATGGGGAACATTTGGAACCAGGTTATAGCACAGGTGATAAAAGGTTCAAGGTTCCATGGAGGCAGAAAACTGTGTCCCTTTGTCTCACCGAGTGCTTGTAATTAATGCTTTCTGAAGCTTAGGTCTCCTGTACATTCAAATCCTTCCCCATTCCTCCTCTTGTTTGTGTTTCTATCATTAGTTCATCCCACAGGAACAGACATTTCCTGAGATCCTAGTGCCTGGATGGATGGCTTACCTGGAAGGCATTGAGGAGGGTAAATATAATGTGGAACACAGCACTACTACCCTGGATCACTGTGGCAAGACCGAAACCCCAAGTGAGTCCCAAGAGTGGCGTGAGGACCCCGATGCTCTTGCTGATCTGGAACAGGCTGCTCTTCTCCTGCTTCCCTGGCTTGTCTCCGATGGAAGGCCTCAGAATCTTGGTGATGACCACCACCGTGATGCTCACATTCACCACCACAATAATCAAGGCCGGGATGGCAAAAGCCAGCAGTGCTCTGGTGTCCTCCCAGTTGAGCCAACACGCATTCTTCCTCATGTAGACTTCCTGCGGCTGGGTAACCCCCACTGTGATGGATGAGATAATGAGGGGGCAGCCGTAGCCTAGGGAAAAGGCGATGGCTTTCTGGGTGGACTTGCTTGCATCGTGCAGAATGAAAATCAGGCGGTAGAAGAGCATGAGGCCCAGGGTTAGCATCCAGAAGAAGACACTGAGGTAGAAGAAGTGGATGAAGAAGGTGGCAGCCACGCAGGCTGTTTCATTGAGTGGGTAGTGACCGTCGTGGATAGCACTAGCCACAATGAACCAGATGTCAGCAATCAGAAGGCAAAGCGCAATGTTGGCTATGCAGATGTGGCGCATATAGGAAGTTCGATTCTTGGTCACTGATTTCCACACCATGGCTTCCACAACTATACAGGCTGCTAAGCTGAAGATGGAAAAACCCAACCCAATGTAAGAAATGATATCCAGAAGTACTTTTAGGAGCGATCCTGGATCTGGGGAGTCTGGGGACATGAGGATGGAAAATGATGTCAGGTGGTTACATTTGCAGAACACCCTGTCCCTATTGTCCCTACCATCATCTTCCATAGTACACCCACTGCTGTCCCAGCCCCCAGTATAGTTGTCAAGGCTGAAGTTCCAAAAGACACACTGTGGCTTGCCACCCGGACGATGGTTGTTCTTAAAAGTCATGGAAATCCTAAATGGCTTGATGATGCCGCGGCTGACGGTGGTTGTCATCACTAAACTGTTGGAAGATATCTTTTTCTGGGCATCTTTGCCAAGGATGGCTTTTAGAGTTGGGAAAGCCACAGTGACAATAGATGAATCGGGCTGCAAGTTTCCCAGCTGACACTCATCAATGGCGACATCGCCCCACAGGTCAGAGTCTGCGAAAACAAACTTCTGTTGGTAGATTTGGGGGTGGCCATGTTTTATTACCATGCTCTTCATCTGAACATTAGGGTGGAAGAGGAATGGAGGGGTGTTGTCTCCAAGCTGTAGTGCTTTGGTAAACCTTTCCACTGAATACAGGAACTGAGAGCTCTGGTTGCTCTGTTGCTGTAGTAACTTCTCCCAGGAGTTCAAGGTGGATTTGTCTAAGATGACATTAATGGTAGCAAGCACATCCTGTAGGTGACATGGGGGGGGCATCAAACCACTTTTTCCAGATAAAAGAGACAAAAGAGCGTTTCTCTGGGTACTGGTTGGTGTGTATAAGTATAAGGCGTGGGGGCAGGGGAGTGGGGCGGGGAAGCAGAGAATCTGAGGCACCACAAGCAGAGATTTGTCCCCTGCTTTCTCAAGCAGAACACGGCAGAGGTGGGCATCATAAGGCCATGGGACTGTGATGAGCATTTAGGAACAATGACCAGGAAAATCACCCCCATCACTACTAAGACTTACTTGGCTGGCTGAGCAGGATCTTAGTGGTTTGTGTGTTTTTTTTATGTGTTTGCATGTTCGTGTGCATTTATGGGCGTACATACTTTTTGTGTGCCTGAAGGTACTGAAGTCAGTGGTTAACTGCCATCCTCCTGTTGTTTCCCCAGCACTGGGAGTCAAGCCCTATGCTCAACTTTTTTACATTGATTCTGGAGACTGAACTCAGACTCTCAGGCTTGTTTGGTAAACACTTTACAAACATCTCCCCAGGCCCTTGTAGACTTAACTTTAAATCACAAGCCTGTGAAGGCTTTTGGTAGGTAGCATGTGTCCAGGACAAGAAAGCCTCCGAAGATGTGCTCTAGCCTTGAACATCACATAAGCCATGGGAGTATTTACAAGGGCAGCTTTGTTTTCTGATAAACAATTTCTACCTCTTTTTCTTAAGCTTGGGCCAATGATTTTCATTCATTCCCTCAAAAAATTGAAAATAATTTTCTCTGTAATTTTGCCTTGTCTGACCTATGGAAGAATAAGCCTATGGACCAGGCTGAGTGGCATCCTCTAACAGGATATATCCTGCTACCTAAGCCTTGGGAATGTGACCTTACGTGGACAGATAGCCTTTATAAGTTTAACTGCTTTAAGAATCTGTTCTAGTCAGCTTTAACTGTCAACTTGACACAGCCTAGAGCCACAGGCATTGCCTGAGGAGAAGTCTCAATAGGTGAATTACCTAGAACAGAATGGCAGATGGGCATGTCTGTGAGAAATTGTCTTGGTTGGGCCCAGTCCACTGTGGGCAACACCATTCCCTAGGCAGGTAGTCTTGAGCTATATAAGAAAGCAAGCTAAGCAAGAACCTGTGAGCCACCAAGCAGCATTCCTCTATGGTTCCTGCTTCAAGTCCCTGCCCTCACTTTCTCATAGGAGCCAAAATAAACCCTTTCCTCCTCCAAGTTGCCTTTGGTTGTGGTGTTATCACAGCAACAAAATGAACCTAGGAAGTGATTTATTGTGCATTATCTGAGTGACTCCCAACTCCAATAATATCTTTACAAAACACAAAAGAAAAAAGGGATTGGATAGAGATTGCGGTGATTCTGCAGGATTGAAAGTATGCCTGGATTCCCCAGAAGCTGGAAAAGAGAAGAAAGGATCTTCCAGCACCATTGTAGGGAGCATGGTTTTGCAGCTACCTTGATTTGCCTCTAGAACAGTGACACAATACATTTCTGCCCAAGCTACCCAACCCATGGTTGTTTGCTGTATAGTCTGCACCCCTAAACTTAGAGCTTTATATTTTGTTACTATGCTCTTGGATTTGGCCACTAAGAGGCAGACGATGATGGGAAGATGGGAGTGAGAGAAGTTGGGCCTAAATCATCCACATTGTCCCCTTGCCCTGTTCCCTTCCTCCCAAAAAAACACATTGGACTTCGAAATCTACAGCTTTTTTGGAGAGTGCTCTCCTCCAGGACGTCAGCTCTCACTGCACTCCAGTTGTGTGATTTCCAAATTTTTGTCTGTAGCATGGTAATGTCTTAGAAAGGCCCTGGTCTCTGAGTGCCCTGCCACCCCTCATGCATTTTATTCTGACTTAACCTCTACATGTCTCCCTTCATTAAAGCCCCTCCATTTGAACTCTTAGGAGTTTTCTTTTCTCCCCAAATAGCAAATACCTCACAGTTCACATTCAATGCAAGACCTTTGAGAATCTTATCTTGGTTTCCTTTCTGTTGCTGTGACAATTGTTGCTATGACAAAGTACCCAGACAAAAACAACTCAGGGGCCTACAATTCCAGATTACAGCCCGTCATGGCAAAGAGAAGTGACAGCAGCAAGGACTTAAGAGATCTTAACACATTATATCCACAGTCAAGAGCAGAGAGCAATGGATTCATGCATGTAAGAGCTCAGCTCACATCCTCTACTCCTACATAACACAGGATCCCCAGCTAGGGAATGGTGCCAGCCACATTTAAGATGGGTCTTCTTTTTTTTTTTCCCCTCTTTTTAAATTTGAATTAGAAAGAAGATTGTTTTACATGTCAATCCCAGTTCCCACTCCCTCCCCTCCTCCCCTACCACTCCCTCCCAACTAACACCCTTCCTATCACATATCCTTTCTGTTCCCCAGGGAGGGTGAGGCCTTCCATGGGGGGAATCATAAGAGTCTATCATATACTTTGGGATAGGGCCTAGGCCCACCCGCATGTGTGTCTTGGCTCAGGGAGTATCCCTCTATGTGGATTGGGCTCCCAAGGTCCACACCTATGCTAGGGATAAGTACTGAACCACTACAGGAGGTCCTGTAGATTTCCCAGGTGTCCTCACTGAAACCCATGTTCCTGGGGTCTGAATCAGTCCCATGCTGGTATCTCAGCTATCAATCTGGGGACCAAGAGCTCCCCGATGTTCAGGTCAGCTGTTTCTGTGGGTTTCACCAGCCTGATCTGGACCCCTTTGCTTTTCACTCGTCCTTTTCTGCAACTGGATTCCAGTTCAGTTCAGTGATAAGTTGTGGGTGTCTGCTTCTACTTCCACCAGCTACTGGATGAGAGCTATTGGGTGGCATATAAGTCAGTCATCAATCTCATTATCAGGTAGCCTCTCCTCTGTTGCTTAGATTGTTAGCTGGTGTCATCTGTGTAGATCTCCAGACATTTCCCTAGTGCCTGATTTCTCTGCAAACCTAAAATGTCTCCCTCTATTATGGTATCTCCATTCTTGTTATCTTATATTCTTCCCCTAACTCAACCTTTCTGCTCCCTCATGGCCTCTGCATCCCTTCCCTTCTTCCATTCTCATTCTCCTGCTCCCTGCCCCCTATTCCCGTGCTCTCAATTTGCTCAGAGGATCTTGACCCTTTTCCCTTCTCCAGGGGCCAATGTTTGTCTCTTTTAGGGTCCTCCTTGTTTACTAGTTTAAGATGGGTCTTCCTATGTTAATTAATTTGATAAAGACAGTCTCTCATAGACTTTCTCCGAAGCTGCCCTTAACGGAGTCAATCTTTCACAGGTGTGCCAAAAGCCCTGCCTCCTAGGTGCCAAATTGACAACACCATACCCACCTTGCACATATTTTGGAAGTATTTGAATTCCTAGAAAGCAAGTAAGAATGCATTCTATTTAAACAAGAAAGGAAAACAGAGATCCTTTATGGAAACTGAGAACCCTCTGATGTAGAAGCCGTAGCCTGCAGGTCATGCTGAGCTATTCTCATGTCCAAACCAGTGTCCTGGAGAATGAGTCTCCATGGAAAGGAGGAATGCTTCCTGAACACAAGTTCAGAGGTGTGAGAAAGGAAGACCCCAAACTCACTCCTGCAAGGCTTAAGTACACTTACCCTCATCATTTCTGAGTTCACTTGGGTTGGAACTGTGGAGAGCAAATCAAGGATGCTGATAATGGCTCCCAGGCTCCCTGGAGATGAGCGGATATCCTGTTCCTCCTTCCCAGCACTAACAGAGAGGTCCCTCAGGTATGTAGGGAGCTTCTGGTCCTGGGAGGGGCTCTTGATCAGAGCCTAGTTTTTTTAAAAAAAAGCAGAACAAATTAAGATGTTTTGATCCTGGTGATCTGGAAGCGGTGGTCTCCTTTTTTCTTAATGCCTATAATCAATAGTATGTACTATTGTAAGTTAAAGCCTTCACCCCTTCAACTAACTTTCCCTCAGGATGGAAAGGGCTTAAGACCTCATGTGTACAGAAAGCAAACAGCTAAACATATGCCAACCTGAAATCTAACTAGAAACAAAGGAGTGATATATGTGATTGCTACAGTTAAAGTAAAATAAACTTGTCACTTATCCATATGGAAACACATCTGCCATTCTTTTTTCCCTTGTATACTACTGATACTTGTGATTGTGAGAGTGATTGTCCCTCTTATCTCATTGTTCTATATCTATTATCTCAATATAGTTGCTAAAAGTGTCCTCTTTTGCTTTCATAGTCTTGAAAGGTACTATGAGCGGTGCCAAGGAGGTGACACAACTGTAGTCCTATGCAGCTGCAAAACATATGAACCTCAAAAGAGACCAACACGGTAAGATATTCCTAATGTTGCAATAGTGGCACTCATATCTTGACAGTAACCAACCACTGTCTCATTGGAAGTAGGGCTCATTCAACAGGAGGGAAATCATGCCTGCTACTAGAAACCTAGCCAACTACCGGGGGCTAATGAGATCACAGATCTTAGAGGAGAACCATATATCACCACTTCACTAAACCACATAATTCCTAACTCATTTTAAATTCTTACCCACAGATAAGTATAGCTTCCCACTCACACCAACAAAACTTTTCTTTGCAGTAGACAGACACCATTACTGGTCAAACCCATGACTGGTCAAATGCAGAGAATGACTGGTCATGGGGCATCCAGCCCAGGAGATACATCTACAACACAACTCCTGTGCTTAGGACTCAGGAAAAGGAGATAGAAAGATTGTAAGAGCCAGGAGACTTGGAAATCAGTGTGAGAATGTGTCTCCTAGAAATGACAAAGGAAGCTACCCATGATACCTCAGTAATATGGCTGCCTCAACAAGACATGCACAAGGACAATAGTAGACATGCTAACATGTAAAGGGGAAATTTCATGGGGTCCCAAGCCTGGACAGAGAACTACAGGTAACTAAGGGATGCTGACAGCAGAGGAAGCAGTCTCCCTAGGGGTGAGTTTCCTAATTGGTTATCCAATATCAAGTGGTCAGCCCTGAAATCATATGCATACATATAAGCAACATTGAAGAGATTGAGAAGTGTGTGTGTGTGTGTGTGTGTGTGTGTGTGTGTGTGTGTGTGTAAATATATAAAGAAATAAGGAGAACATGAGGCATAGGAAGAATTGGAGGAAGAAAGGGAATGGCAGACTTTTGTGATTATACTTTAAAAATAAAAATATTATTGTAAAAATAAAAGAGTTGTCCCCTTTTATTCTTGGAGTATCTCAACTCAGATAACAGATTGTATCATCTATCTGTACACATCTGTTTTCTAACTAGCTACATTTTTAACTCTTTAAAAGGAGTGAGTTGAAAAAACTATCTGTCTTCTATAGGAAGCCTCTGATGATGTCCCTTCTGTGAACACAGAGATACTTGTATTTAAAATACTGTATACTAGGACATCTCCACTGATGTCATCTTGTAGTTCATTTTCAATATTTCCCTAATTAAACTACTTGTTATGGAATCTTATTTTTATATTATCTCTTTAGGAAAATATCATAGCTATTTGCTATCATAGCTATTTGAAGGGGAACACTAAGAAAATATAAGCTACCACCCCTTGCTGATCTCAGACATGTGGTGCTGAGCAGTTGAGTTTAGGCATCCAGGTGATCCTAGAACACAGCATCCACTTTGTTGCCTTTGTATTCAAATGTAAATGTTTTAAAAGCATTTCTAGGCTTTGTCATTTGAATGGTTAATCTTGATTGTCACTGGGATTTAGAATCATCATGAAAACAAACTTCCAGGCATATCTAAGAGGGAGTTTCTAGACTGGGGTAACTGAAGTGGGAAGACCCACTGTAAACGCATATGGTACCATTCCCTGGGCCTGGGTCCTGCACTGAATGAAAAGGGGAAAGCACTGAGCATCATCTCTCAGCTTCCTGACTGTGGATGCCATGTGAGCAGCTGCCTCAGGCTCTTGCTTCCACGCCTTCCCTGCCATGATGGACTTCACCCTCCAGTGGTGAGCTAAAACAAAATCTCCCTTCCTTAAGTTGCTTTTGCCATATATTTTGTCGCAGCAACTAGAAAAGTAGCCAACACAATCTATTTTGGAGTGGTGTGAGAATTCTACTGAGCCAGAAAGATACCCCTTCCCCAAGCGCTTAGAGTCCTGGGTTCCAGGTTTACCTTGGCCAACTGGAGCAATCCATTGATTGGGGCTGAGATGCAGCCCCTTTTCTCCTCCTTCCACTGGGAGCCTACACATTTATAAGTGACGATCCCACCGATGATCTGGCCAGGCCTCCTGGAAACACTTGAGAACTGGCACAGCTTCTGAATGACTTTCCCAGGCTCCCCGATACCTATTACAGGATCCCGGCATGTGATATTCTCCCCTGTATCAGAAACATGAAAATAAAAGAGACAATCAGGAATTTCTTTCAGCCATAAAGAAGAATGAAGTTACGTCATCTGTGGGTAAATGGATGCAGCTGGAGATGATCATATTAAGAACATTAAGCCATTCTCAGACAAATATTGTGTGTGTTGACTCTCATTTGTGGTCTCCTAGAAATGAAATAATCAAAGGGAACAAAGAGGACTACTGGGAGAAGGGGAGAAGAAAAGGATAAGAGTTAGGGTGGTAAACTCAGTAGACACTGAACACTTGTATGAAGCTGTCCTTGTGTTATACAGTGCTGTGTTCAACAAAAATTTACAGTGATGTTTAAAAATAAATAAATAAAAATGAAACAGAAAAATCAAGACCAGTGGTTAGGGACTGTATGTCACTTTTAAAAAGAAGCCGACACCTTTAATTTGAAAACTTGAAATCCAAATTGCTCTAAATTCTGAATATTTCTAGGCACCAGCAGGGAGCCACAAATGGGCAGTTCCCCCACTCAGAAACCCTTCCCGTGTGTACAATCATCTCTCTTTAGTTTTGTTTACCTATGGGCTTGTGCATGCGAGGGAAAATTGCTAGCTCAGCTGCTGAGATCTCTCTACCATTGATCTGCCTGCCCTGTCCCAGTCAAGATTATTAAAAATATGTACAAGAAATTGCAAAAGAGACAATTTACAGGAAGAGAAGGAAGAAGGAACCAGAATCAGGCTGTGCAGACTGTAGGGAGACACGGTAACCACACCTCCTAAAGTTGGCGGCTCAGTCAGTAGAGCATGAGACTCTTAATCTCAGGGTCGTGGGTTCGTGCCCCACGTTGGGTGCCAGCTAGTAAGAGAGGATATGTAATCTGTAATGTTAAGATATCTTTTATTAGATAAACGCCAGCCAAACGCAAGCCAGAGTGTGCCAGGGGCAGCAAGGCAGGGAAGCCAGAGAGAAGGGGCTCCCATGTGTCTTGTCTGTCCCTTTAAACCCTATCCCACATCATCCTGGCATCACCTTGACCACGTCCATTATGGGCGTGGTCAGGCACACCTATAGCCACTCTTTAGGAGGCGTGGTTACAGTGTCTCCCTACAGCAGACTTTGGTGCTAGAGTTCACACTGCCTTTATTCTTGGTGGCCTGGTGAGAACTAAATTCCTTAATTTTGTTCCTGGTTTTCCAAAGCCCCTTTTTGCTTTTAACACACAGCAGCCTCCTATAATGGGCAATTGCTTTTCTCTGTGCTTCGTGCCCACCTCTAATCCTGAGTACTCTCATTTTGGTTGTAGAGGAAATCTGAACTATGTAAAACAACAAGAACTTAATGCCAATGGTCTTAAGGTCATAATGCCCTTCTACTTTGATGGACAGGTCCTAGTTACAAATATGGGCAAGAATGTCTGCTGAGCATTCAGTAAATCAAACAAACTAGGTGGAAGAATTAGGGAGCCTTCGTCTATCAGGGATGCTGTTACCAGGAAAGCATCCTTGTCACTTTGCCTCTCTGGTGACTGGGGTAATTTCTTCTACATGAACTCACATAGAAACAGTCACACAGATCCAGACCTTTCACCTTGAGAATATGCCAGGTCACACTGGCTCAGTGGTGACAGAGGATGGGGAAGGCAGGCACCCATTCTTTCCACCAGTTCTTTTCAAATGGCTCTATGTCAGGAAAAGAGTGCTAGTGGGGACACATGCCCTTGACATTATGTCTAGGAATCTCAGCGAGACACAGATACTGCCTTGGAAACCAAGATGCCTCTCTACTGTCCGCAGTAGAGTTAAACCAAGCAGGCTTTCTGGCCACCCACAATAGTTCTATCTGTGTACTTGTCACAGCAGCTGGGAAAGCATCTTCAATCACCTCTCCATCTCACTCTTAGGCTAGAGACCAGAGAACAGGGCCTCTGTTTGCTTTTAGAGTTGCCTGTGGTTCACCCAAGGCCTGCCACAGTGGATATATTTAACAGATATTCACTCAATATTCAAATGAAGGCAGCAATGAAGGAGGAAGCTCTGTTCAAGATTACGTGGTTTTCAAGCAATTTTAACCCACTTACCTCGAACAAGGGTAAGCTTCATGGATGGGCTCCGGACTGAAGTGTTGGCCGCGTTGGTAAAGCGGCAAAACACATTGATGTTTTTGGGACACCGAGGAAGGAAGTTTGGTGGCAGACTGTATTTGTAGCATGCTTGCTTGCCGTTGACTTCTTTTTCTAAAGACAGTATAATTGAGGATATCAATTCACAACATGAATAGCCAAGACACGAAGGTTGTCAAGATGCTCTGTTAGGAACAAGCCTGTCCCAAGTTCCCCTGGGAACCTGTGCCATTTATTTTTAATGTGGTTTTAGTGTAATGATAACCTCTGGCTCTCAGAGTAGGTAAATTCATCTTTGAATGTGTGCTAACCAAATGTCACCACACCATTCATAGCGTCAAGTCTGAGCCCACATCCTGCTTGGCATTAATGGCAACCTGTCTCACAGTTATGTATAACCACCTCCTTATTCTATCTTTGAAGATTCATTGAAATTTTTAAAAATTATCTGTAGCCATGGGTGTCTGTGTATGTGCTTGTTACTGCAGTTACCTGTGGAGCCCAGGAGAGGGCACCAGATACCATGGAACTGTAGTTGCTGGTGGTTGTAAGCCACCTAAGGTGGGTGCTATGAGTGGAACTCAAACTTGGATCCTCTTCAAGAACAGTACATGCTCTTAACAACTAAGCCCTCTCTCTGGCCTGTAGGTCATTCCATTCTACTAATCCAGAAGCTCCAGTAGAGGAAGTGCCCAGTCCCATCTATCTTCATGTCTCTTAGTGCTTGTCTCAGTATCTGGCACATGAAAAGCACCCAGTTTATGCATAATGGCATCAGAATACGGAGATATTGGCATTCTTCAATATCTGGATTGATTCTCTGCCATCCAATAAAGTAACATAGCCTTCTCTATATAACTGGAACCTTACTTTTCTGAACTTCCACTGCCTTTTCAATCTATGCTACTCATTTAGGATATTTAGTGTTACATGCATGGCATTTTATGTAGCTGGAGCTGGAGACATGGCTCAGAGATTAAGAGCACTAGCTGCTCTTTCAGACAACCTGGATTTGGTTTCCAGACCCACATGGTGGCTCATAACCATCTATAACTCCTGTTCCAGGGGACTCTGTACCCCCTTCCAACTTCCACAGGCTCTGTACAAATGTGACACACACACATACATGCAGGAAAAAATACTTCTACACATAAAATAAAAAAATCTTTAAAAAATGGTTTGTTTATTGTTAATGGTTTGTTTGTTTGTTTAAGATAGGTTTTCCTTGTGCAGTCCTGGCTGTCCTGGAACTCACTCTGTAGACAAGGCTGGCCTCATGCACCACCACTGCCTGGCCTAAAAAAGTTTTAATGATCAAGGTCCCCATGACCCTGAGAGCCTTTATTTTGTATACCAGTGCTCTATCTGTAAGCTTGCCTTTAGGCCTCTTTTCATTTTTTTTTTTTTTTTAAATTTTGAGACAGTCTCTCACTAAGTTGCCTAGGTCAGCTTTGAATTCCCCATGTTGCTTAGGTGTGAATCCATCTGTATCAGTTTCCTGAGTAACAGGTTTTGCATTCCTATACAGCAAGAGTGGCTCTGCCTCCAGTGTCTCTTTGAAGGGTAAAACCTCACATCTATGAGCCCGTGTGACCTAGCCATGGGGTGGTCTGCCTCTTACCAGCAGGGAAGGATGAGGAATCGATCTGGAAAGTCACGGAGTAGTCTTCCCCTCGCTCCTCTTCCACACAGCACTTGAATTGATGGGGACTGGTACACAGGCCACTGGCTTCTAACGGGTCCATCATGATATCTGACTCCAGAGGCAGTGGATGAACAGTGACGTCTTTGGTGGCGACACTGTATGAATTCTTGTATCTAAATATGCAGTGGTAGGTTCCTGAGGGGAAGGAGCAAAATTAAGACAGAGTGAAGTCATCTCTCCCAAGAGGCATCTTTGGCCATAAGAAGAGCCTTAGCTTTCCTTCCCAGACTTGGGTAGGGACACTTCCCTCCTAGGTACCTCAGATGTCTGAAGAACTAACCAATAACGCAAGTACTCATTCGCTCCATCCAATCAAATTAAGTGACTTATTCAAGGTTAAGAGTGAAATTGGGCGCCAAACTTACTGCTCCAATCTTCTTCCATGACCAAGGAAAGAATGGAGATTTGGTGGTGTGCAGAGAAGAGGAAGTTTGCAAAGGTCTGGGGCATGACGGAGCACTGTGGTACTATCACACCCACTTGTCTGTCTAAATGAGTGGTCCAAGACACCACGGCGCCAGAGGACCAGCCACCATTTAAGCAGCTGCCTTGACATTGAAGAACTTAGCACGGTGACTACTGTATTGCAAAAGATCCATGGATGTCAGCTGTTAGCACTCAGTTCTCCCGATTCCAAAAGCTTTCCAATACTCTTATCTCCTGGCAACATGGATGACGTAGAGATACAAGCAGGACATATGTATACTTCCCTGTTTAAAACTCGATATTTAAATATATCCTAGAGTTTTCATAGCACAACTGAATAGTGTAGTACCAAGCATCAAGTAAAGTTGTATTATTATTACTTGTGTGTACATGTGTGTCTATATGTGCACGTGTGAATGCATAGGTATATACACATACATGTGGAGATCAAAGAACAAGCTCCAGTGTTGTGCCTCCTAGGCACCTTCCATTTTTCGTTTGAGACAGGGTCTCCCACCTAAGCTAGACTAGCTGGTTAGAGAGCCTCCAGGGATCTGCCTGCCGTGACACTTCCCCCTGCCACACCATCACCACCACCATTGCTGAGGTTGCAATCTGTCACTACTATGCTGGGCTTTTTATGTGGCTCCTAGGGATCCAAATCAGGCCTTCATATTTGCAAGGTAAGTGTTTTATTGACGGAACCATCTCTCAGGCCCTAGTAAAGTTATTTTGACACAATTCCTATTGTCATGATGGCAGGAGTGTAAGCCGTGAACTTAGACACTAACTCCAGTCCAGGTTGCATAACGTAATCTGTACCACAATGATTATTATTGCTTTTGAGGATCATTTTTCCACATCCACAAGATGGGATAATACTATCTACCTCCAAAGGGCTGTCAGTCATATCACTGACAAACAACGATTAATATAGTCATCATAGGTATGTCCCAAGACAGAGCCTTCAGAGGCAGCCACTGTCATTGTATATTTCCAGGGGTCTAGTCAGCCTGCCACAGGGTCTGGCCTGTCACTTACCGTTCCATTCCCTGGTGGAGGTCTTCACTGTCAGCACTGACTCGGCTCCATCCTGATACCTCCTCATGGTATAAAACCTTGGATGGATTTTAATACCAGCAGAAGTGTTCCAGTATACCTCATCAAAGTTACTGACATCGCTGAGACATGTTATAGAAAAGCTTTGTCCCTCAGAAACAGAAATTGGGTCCGGGGTTATTGTTAGGTTGGCTGAAAGAGTGCAAACAAAACAGACAAGACAAAACCGACAACAAATCCAATGTTTAGTTTTTTGGATGACATCAACACAGGAGTGAAATTTAAGACAGAGACAGCAACACGGACCGTCCTGACTACTCGTGTCAACGCGGGATTGGTACCTTGCTGCTCCTGGGCTTTACTTGTTTCTAGGCTGTTCCCGGTGGTGCTCTGAACTGTACTCACTTCCATCACATGCCTTAGGAACTCGGGCACTTCCCCTTTGTAGCTGGAATTATCTCCTGATGATTAGCAGGGTAAAAGGTTGCAAACTTAGGGATGTTGGCTTAACCCAGGCTCCCCTCCAACCTCCTCTGTGACCCCTCAAGGGAAAAAAGAGAACCGGGTTCTCACAACAAGTCATATCAACTCTTAAACACTTTCCCCCATAACACTGCATTGTATCTTAGAAGGTAGCTGTGCTCACCACTGTACCAACAATGGCAAACCGCTGTAATGTAGCTCCACTTCTTTCTATATCTGCCCCATAAAAGAGGCAGTCTTTGGCCCCTGTTGGTACATCCTTAGCATTTACTAATGGTCTGGTGTACAGTTAGTGCTTCATGAACAAAAGTGTGAATTCTTAATCTATTTTTTCAGTAGACAGATCAGAAAGTTCACTATCTAAATAATTGTGCTTATATTAACTCAGGCAGAACAAGATGTGTGGACACCTTAATATTATTTATAGTTATTTTGTTTTAACCATACACAATACTATAACCAAGGTTATATAACATAATTGATTACATGTTTACTGCTGTTTTGGGAATTCTCTCACAGATTTGTAAAATATTGTCTGTTGACAATGTTGAGACCATTGTGAATATAGATGCTGATATGAAAATCCCACTGTTGTTCTATCTTTCCTTTTCTCTGGGAATATGTCTTTCCCATCACTGACATCTCAAAATGGCATTTGCTTCAGTCATGCATGGAGGTGAACTGCCTAACTCCACAGGCCTACCTCTCCAGTCAATATGAATCCTATTCTTAATGATAATCCAAAGAAGCCAGCACTTTCCATAGAGTCTTAGTCAGGATTCTCATGCTGAGGTACAGCTCCAAAGTGCACACATGACACAGTGTGCCCCTCACTCTGCCCTCCCAAAGTTGGAGGATCTGGAAACGGCTCTCTGAGGGTTAGCCATGTCTGATCAGAAAGCAAAGCCTCATTGACCCAGAAATCTGGTTCTCTTGTCCTCAGAAGAGGTCAGATGACCAGGCCAGTGACTCTCAGCAAGGATTAACCATGCCTCTTCATGCCCCAGGTTTCCAGGTAAGAGGTAAGCCTTGATGAACAATCAGGAGAGGAACCAGATGCCTGCCCTAGAGGCACTCGTGGGTACTCTGGGATCTTTGTGGTTTTCTGTGGTTTTCAGAGTGGTGCTGTGGACAGGGGAGCACACCAGCCTGTTCTTGATGAATAAACACCAAGCCCCAGAAGCAGAACACTTTTGGGAGACAAATAGGTATTGTTTTCATCCTGATTTTCATGATACTTCTCAAAAAGGCTGTAAAGGGCTAGGTGGAAAGAAAGTTTTGTAGCTGCAGGGACTCTATAATGCTAGTTGATCAATGATGCCTTTATTATTTTGATTGGCATATGACCAGTGCTATGGTTTGGATGAGAAATGTGTTTGACTTCTTAGTTCCCAGCTGGTGATATTCTTTGTGAAGGTTAGAAAACCTTTAAAACATGGAACTTGCTGAAGGAAGTACATCACTGTTGGTGGGCTTTAAGGTTTTACAGCCTGGCCACACTTCCTGTTATCCCTCTGATTCCTGTATGTGGATGACCCGAGAAAGGACACTTTCAGAAACCTCACTAGGAGGTTTAGAAATCTCTCAGTAAGAATTGAGAGACTGAAACGAAGCTTTTTAGTCAACCACAGGACAATGCCCATTGATAAGATTTCCCTAACTCTCTGCAGTGTTAGCTCTACAATGGGTAGACTGGAGAAGGAATCGAGGAGTAGTGGGAAAGTGAGACTGTTAGAATTTAAGGAGGGAAAACTGAACTGTGGAAGGAAAGGGCTTAGCATGAACTCAATGACAACAGAACTAACCTGGCCATGGCAATACTTTCCCAGTCCATCTGCTTCCTTTCCCAGGACAACCTGATTCATTTCCCATCACTCTTTCCCACCAACCCTTCCCCAATTTAAAATAGATTCCGTCTGCCGTGATACTGTGCAGAGGGAATCTGACCACCATCCTGCTCCCAGGAAAAACCCAGCTTTATTTTGCCCACTGGTGATCCCAGTTGATTGGCGAATGCCATGCGTCTATGTAAACAATCTATGGCAAGAGTCCTTACCTACAGAGATGAATGTCACGGCTATGTTCTTACTGCCTCTGGCTCCATATGGACTGACGAACTCACATGTGTAGGTGACTGTTGTTCCAGAAGACCCACTTGGACACTGGGTTCCATCTGCCTTGAGGGTATAAGTGCTGCAGCTAGACTCTAGGTCTGTCTCGGGGATCCCTGCAATGACACAAACAAATCTGTCAACATCATGTTTGTCTGACTCTGCATGGCTAGCAAGTTTCTCAGTGGAAACTTCACTTTCATACTTTTTCAGTTGCTGGTAGATTTATATTTCCAAAAATCATCCTTTCCATTCTCAGACACAGCCCACCCTCCAAGCCATCTTTACTTCTTGCCTAGGGTTCTGCAATAACCCTGAGCATAACATTTCCTACCCTGGTCTCCATTTTCTCCCTGCCCCCTTCACCTGCTACTACAGTCCTTGGACATTCTTCAAACGTGTACATTATCCCAGAGTGAAAGACACAGAATTAGTTGATGGATTGGCATCAAAATACATGCAGTCTTTTAACTGTGGCTGATCACAGTGCTGTGCTGGCTGGTTTTTATGTCAACTGGACACAAGCTAATGTCATCAGAGAGGAGGAAGCCTCAGTTGAGAAAATGCCTCCTTGAGATCCCGTGTGAGTATTTTCTTAATTAGTGATCCATGTGGGAGGGCCAGCCCATTGTGGGTGGGGCCATCCCTGGGCTGGTGGTCCTGAGTTCTGTCTATAAGAAAGCAGGCTGAGCAAACCATGAGGAGCAAGCCATTAAGCATCACCCTTCCGGGGCCTCTGCATCAGCTCCTGCCTCCAGGTTCCTGCCCTCACTGCTGTTGATGGTGAACTGTTATATGGAGCTGTGAGTGTGAAATAAACCCTTTCCTCCCCAAGTTCCTTTTGGTGATGGAGTTTTATCACACCGATAGTTACTCAAAGGCAGATGCCTTTCTTATTTTTATTGACATATGACCAGTGTTGTGGTTTCAATGTTCCTCATAGGCTCATGTGTTTCAACACTTAGTTCCCAGTTGGTGATATTCTTTGCGAAGGTTACCAAACTTTAAGACATAGAATTTGCTGAAGGAAGAGTACCACTGTGGGAGGGCTCTAAGGTTTTCCAGCCTGGCCACACTTCTGTTCTCTCTGAGTCCTGTGAGGGGATGAAGGACCTGACTGCCAGGTCCTTCCCATCATATGGTGGACTGTTTCTGCTCTAGAGCTGTAAGCCATGGCCTCTCTAACTTATTTTTTTCCCCTCAGGTTATTTTTATCAAAGTAACAGAAAAGTGGCTCCTACAACGAATTTCCTTCCCCAAGTGTCTGCTGCAGCCACTCCACCAATTTCCACTTTCTTTCACTGCAACAAAATCACTTCTAACTGTCTAAAGAAGTCCCCTCTCTGTTCATCCTTTCTTGAACCAAGCTCTCAGTAGAAAGCCACATCTGCATCAAGGATTCTACAAGGCTGACTGTAGAGAGCTAAAATGTTGCCCTCAGATAGGGGTCTGCTCGTGTGACAGTTCTATCTTCCCACCCCACACCCCACCCCACACCCTTGCTTTTCAAGATGCTTCGGCCACTCCCACTCTTTATTACATCTTTGACACTGGCCTTTTTGACACTGGCCTTTGTCACCCTCTACTTTACCAGAAGTCTTCCCTTAAGACAGCAGGGACCTCCTCTTTCCTCCACCCTGGGCTTTTCTTCATAGTATCTCCACGACACCCTCCCCACTGCCAGCCACCTTCTTTCTGCTGTGGCTGCCCGAGCCTTCAGGTCTTTCATTTATTTATTTATTTATTTATTTATTTATTTATTTATTTATTTATTATTTTTTATTGTCTCCATCCTCAGGGTCTCCTTTCTAAGCCCCTCTCTTGAGCATCCTCTTAAAAGCATATGTTGTTCCCCATGTTGCCCTCGACTCCACCCCTCCCCCACCCTGCCCTTGCTGTCTTTTCTTCGGGCCTTAAGGAACTTTGGCTCCCGTTATAAACTGGGATTGGATGACTTCCCACACTGCTCTAAGAGGAATGTCCTGGTTGGAAACTTTTGAGGCAAATTCCCAAGTGTTGGATTTGACATCTCCGGGACCTCAAAGTCAACACGTGCAATTTATTTATTTTTCCCCAGACAAAACTCACACATCCAGTGTTTCCTCTGACTGATATTGGCAGAAACACAAATTAAAAAGCTTAAAGGCCACTTTAATTACCTGCACTTCCTCACATTGTACTTCCACTCCCATGTAAAAAATGGTCTTTGAGCTTAGACTCCTGACACAAGGCTCTCTCCATCAAAGCAAGGTCACTCTCCCAGGCCCCACTGTTTGTTGTCTGAACTTTGCAACGGATAACACCTAGGCTTCAATTCTCAATTAGTTCACTCTTTCAACTTACTCGTGTTATGTATAAGTTTCATTTTTCTTTTGGGAGTTAATCTGTTTTGGATTTTGAAACAGGGGCTCACTATGTAGCCTAACTTTGCTTTGAATTTACCAGGTTGGCCTTTTGACTTGTGATTCTCCTGCCTCAGCCTCCTGAGCTTCAAGTACAAGTAGACACCATAATACCCCGGGAATGTTTTGTTTTCTAAAGCTCTGCTCATCTATCGTACATGGACCTTTAAATTCTTATAGTGTGCAGAGTAAATCAGATGTTCTTTAGTCAGCGTGTGGCTCTGTGGACTAGGAGTTAGACAGATCCCCAGTAGGCAGACGGATAGGGAAAGGAAAAATAGACATAGAGATGACAAACTTCCCTCTTCTTCCCCACCCCTCTGACCTGAGACAAAAACCTGGCATCTCAAAACAAAGACCTCATGGGCTTTTTCCTTCCACTAGTACTCCCCAGCCCGCAGTGGACCAGCCCAACAAGTCCAGGGCTGGATCTATAATTGTGAGCACATCTGCCTCCCTATCTTTGTTCCAACTGAGCTTCTCTAAATTGAAGAAGAACCCTCCTCCCCTTAAAACCCCAGTGAGTAGAGACATGGTTTTAGGCTCCAAGACCCTCCCCTGCTTTGCCTCTACATGGGCTTCTCTGAGTGTTTCCTCCCATCTCACCAAAGCCCTCTTCAGGGCTGAGATGTCTCCTGTTGCTACCTTTTGTCTTTGAGACTTTTCTGTGTCTTTAAATTCCTTACTTGGCAGATGAAACAAACCTGATTCAGACCCCTAGACGGTAGCAGCATTCATCACACAATATGCTCTAACCCATCCCTCTCCTCTGAGCCTGCGTCTTCGTCCTCTCAAAACCCAAACCATATCCTGGCTCTCAACACACCGTGCAGCCTTGGACCTGGACACCAGTGTTCACAGGTATACTTTCCCCTCCTCTTCCTGCCGAATGTAACTCATCCTTAAAAGTCACCCAGCGGGCAAGCCAATAAACCATGCAGAGTGGGATGTACAGAGAAACAGACAGAATAACAGGAATGTGCTGAGGACAGGTCCCATAAAGCATGCAGCTTAAGGGGGGGGATACTTCAGATGGGTGTCCACGAAGGATTTCAGCCGAGAGAAGGTTATTCTAAGCCTTAAAAGACAGCTGGAACTTTCATAGGAATAGGGGGCTGTGTTGTGATGTGAGGCGGTCAGTGTGTTGTGGGTGTCTACACCAGCAATTCTCACTGTAGAACTTAGCACCCATCAAGCTGCTTTGGGGGCCGGGGCTGGGGTCAAGATGGGAGGATAACAAGCAATGCAGGAAGTCCATTGTTCTGAAGCTTGGTCAACATTGCCAGACTTAGGAAAGCCTGCAAAGGGGTCACCAGAGAGAGAGGTCCCAGAGCATCGCACTGCAGACTTCCTGGTTCCTCTGCCAGAGGGCGAGGTCTGTCATCTTCCCGGGTTGAAAGCCCCTCCGGCAGAGCCATGGGGATTGTGCAAGACCTCTCGTCCATCTGGCAGCTCCTGCAGGATGTCTGTGCCACCTTTTCCTTATAAACCAGGAAAGTGACTACATGTCCCATACCAACATCTTTCAGAGTTTTCCAGATGTCTTTCTCAGTCCTTGAAGGCCCTAATCAGATGCCACAGGCAAAATGTGCTTTATAAGCTAGAGGTTCCAGGAACGTGTGGGAGGAAGCTGACCTTTCCACATCAAAATAGTAATAACAACACAGCATAGTCTTCAGGGCAAAGGCTTAGTAAGGAAAATACTTGGCACACTCACAAAGTTTGTAGGGCTGCATTTTAAAGACTTTTTTCTTTAGATGTTAGTACATAATATTATTGTTTCTTAAAAGGAGAGATGGTGTGGTCTCATATGGTTTCTAAATGGCAAATGGTCCTTCTGTATCTAAACTAATGGCAGCATGGTGCAAAGCTGGCTCACTGGATGGAGAAAGTGCTTGGCGCTGTAGCTGGTCTTGTGAAATGAGATCAGTGGAGAGTCCTAATTCCTTTCTTTTCACATTGGGATAACCTCGGGAAAGTAATTTAATCTGGAGCCTAATTTCCTTATTTTCTCATTTGAAGTAAAACTACTAGCTTTGAACTTGTGATCAAGTTTAGATGTGATCACTAGCAAACATGGTTTGTTTGTTTTTTAACGGATTAACATTTTTGGAAAACTTATAAAAAGTCATTATTTCTGCTTTAATTTTATAAAGATTTGTTATTTATGTTATGTGTCTGAGCACTTTGCCTGAATGTGCCTCTGTGCAGCACGCGTGGGCATGGTGTCCAAGGAGGTCAGAACAGAGTATCAGATCCTTAAGAACTGAAGTTATAGACTGTTGCAAGCAGCCATGTGGATGCTGGGAACTAAACCCAGGTTCTCTGCAAGAGCAACAAATGCTCCTGATAGCTGAGCCATGTCTGTGGGCACCATTTCTGCTTTTCTTTACCATTCTCATTCATTGGTATAAACTGGAGGGTGGGGGACTTCAGTTTAGATCTGAGGGCAAACAAAAGCAGACTTGGGAAGATGGACCAGCGGGTAAAACACTTCCATGTATGTATGAGGACTGAAGTCAGATCCCACCATCCATATAAATACCGCTACCTGCCTGTAATCCCAGCATGCAGAAAGGAGACACAGGAGATGCTTGGATCAATCAGGCTAGTTATATTAGCAAAATTCCTGAGCTCTGGGTTCAAGAAATGGAAAGCAAAATTAAGGAGGAGCGTCAGTGTTAGCCTCTGCCCTTTATACCTGTGTGCCCCTATACTATATGACCCAACATGCGTAAACACACAGACACACACACACCACATACATATACATGCAAGAAAATTAATGAGTAGGAATCGGCTTGAAGTAACTGAAAGAGAAATAAGTCTCCAGAGAAATGCAAGCTGGGATCAGAGAGACAGAAAAAGCTGAAGCAAGTATATAAGGAAACCATGCAGGAACGGAAACAAGAAGCTCTGGTCAGGCCTCAGTGAAAACTTCATGACCTCAGCTTTAGTTTTTTGCTGGGGATGGAAAGGAAAGGAAGGATGGCCCATGCTGTGAACCTAAGTCACCAGGGTCACTCCCTTTCGGATCTTATCTGCTAGGATCTTACCCACAACACAAGCATGAGGTTCGCATGCAAATACTTTTGGAGGTTTGTTGTAGAGTGTCTAGGCTGGTTCCGGCATCAAACCTACCCCCCGCCATGGTCCAGAATAAATGTCATTCCTCCTCTGCCCACAAGATCTGTCATTTTTTCTTGGCTGAGAGGCAAGCAAAAAGTCCTCTTTGCAAAAGGCCTTGATCTACCATTCTTACCTAGAATTCTTATTTTCCCTTCCTGCTTCCATTCGATTTTGCTCCAGTTTGCAATATTCTCACTGCAGCAATTCAGCGATATGGGGTTGCTGTCACACACCACCTTCCTTTCTTCCTTGGCCAAAATCCGAATGGGAGTGACATCTAGTTTTTTGGAGTCCCCATATTCAAAAATATCCAGTGTTAGCTTGCAACGATATTCACCTATAAAGAATACACAAAATGATGAATTATTGTCACCCTTTGTGAATGTCTGTTAATAAAATGAGCATCTCACATATAGTGGCATCTGAGATTTGATTCAAGGATCCCTAAAGAGACTTTCAGAAACTGTCAAGCCAATCAGACATCTGTAATGACAGAAGGTAAAAAAAAAAAAAAAAAAATAGAGAAAGGTCTCCATTGCAGCATTCCCAGGAACAAGTGTGGGATTGTAAGTCATGGGAATTGGAGGACCACATAATTCTGGCATGCTATTTAATGCTGTGATAAAACCAGAGTCTGCAAAGATGTGACAGGGTTCATGTATCTACAGATCTCTTCATTGTATGGAAAAACAGAGTTGGTCCCAATGATAGTTGGTTTTAATAGTAGTTATTAAATACTAGACTGTATCAGGCTCATTGTTAATCTATGAAGAACTAAAATTTATGTTTTTGTGATTTCTTGGAGTAGGCAGGCTGGTGGGAGAAAGGCCAAAGAGAAGGATTGCTATAGGGAACAAGAGCATTTTGGGAGGCTGGATATATTCAAAACCTTGATTTTGGTGATGCCTGTTCAAGCATATGCATCAAAACTTAATAAACTGTATGCTTACAATATGTGCAGTATGTTACATGCCAATTTTATCTGAGCAAACTAAATTTTTATAGGTTAATTAAAATAAAATATCATAAAACTATTCTACATACTATGGAAAATTCAAAAATAAATCAGTGCATTTTAATATCATTGAAAATAGTACCCTGGGTCATTGGGGAGATGGACTGCCGTGCAAGTATGAGGATCTGAGTTCAGATCCCTGGAACCCACATAAAAGATAGCATGCATCTACAACTCTAGAGCTAGGGAGGAAGAGACAGGTGGATCCCAGATCCCACGGACTGGCAGACTGTTGGATGCTAGATTCAGTGAGAGACCTGGGGAGCCATGAAGAAAGACACTAAAGTCTGGTCTCCTCATAGGTATGTGTGGGAGTCTCCCTTTTCCTCAAGGCCTGTTGGCCACCAGCACACAAGGACAAGGGGCAGAAGTGATGACACAGCTTTGTACAGCCTGTGCGCATGACAGAGATTACTCTCTGGGAGATGACTTCAGTAAATCAGATCAACTTTGTTCCAGAGTGTAGGGAATATATAGGATTGGGAACAGTAGTTGGGGGATCACCTTATTTACTTTAAACAGCATGCTCCTATATTAAGCTCCTAGCACAAGTCTTAGTTATTATCTGTGGAAGCACAGTCCTATCGTAATGTCTAATTACCATGAAAGCAGCAGGGGGATAGCTTCTGCAGGTAACTGTGCCTAGGGTCACACTAGAGATAAGTCAGGCATCTGGGCCTAGAGACAGTCTCCAAATAAGGTCAGGTAGAGAACAGGGCAGGAGAGGGGTGAGGGGTGGGGGTGGGGGGGTCATCCATGCTGTTGAGCTTAGAAAGCTGCCAGGCCACTGTAGACTCCAACCTCTGATCAGTAGGATCTTCCAGATATGTACACACTCACACAACATTTGCATACACACACACACACACACAGACAAGAATGACTTGGTATGAATTTCCCATTTTGGAACATGAGCCAACAGGCTTCTTGTGTTCTGTGTTCTTTGAGCACACCATTCATGTCCTCCCACGAGACTCAGGTCAGAAAACACACCTGCATCTTGCTTCGTGAAGTTATAAATGGTGAGGCGGGAGACCAAGCTCATGTTGTTGAGGACAGAGGTGTGAACAGAGAATCGGCCGCCATTCTGGACCTCAAAGCGTTTTTCTCCGCGATACCAAGATGCGTTGGAGGATGTGATTTCGCTTTCACACTCCAGAATTACGCTGTCTCCTTCAAAGATGACTTCTGGGGTAACGGTGAACTTCGTTTCATCTGGGAATTAAAAGAAAAAGTGTGAGGGTTATACAGCAATGAATGCAAACCACGGAACCGACTCTCCAGACTTGGCCTCGCTAGGATTCTTGGGGGCTCTTCTCAGCATCTTCCTGTCACAATCCTGCCCATAGGCTCCGCCTACCACTCTTTGAGTAACAATGCTGCCATTGCCTACTGATGCACCAGAGTCCATGTCTGGACCCCACTGGAAGAGAGTATCTAAAGTCATAGATTTTCCACCACTATTTCAAATCATCTGGCAGAGCAGTTTGGAAGCCTCCCCATGCATCAGAACCATTCAGGGTTAAGGTGTTGTTGAATTACAGATGGATCTTTGTAGGGCTAGTGTGATGCAGATGAGCTGAGACCCACCCTCTAAAACAATAATGGAACCCTATTTAGTGTCAGCACCTGCCATTGTCATTCCCCCATCAACCACAGTGGTCGCCTTACATTTATGGATCTTTTGAATATATGAACATAGAAAACTCGCAGGGTTTCTATTATAAAGCCCTTTTGACATCTTCCCAACTCTCCAGCTATTTGATTGTTAGTCAAAGAGGGGCAGGTGTCACCCAGTGCTCCACGCCTCCATAATAAGAAATATCAACATGATTTCCCAAGCCTTCACCCTGTCCCTCAATTTTTTTTAGTACACAAACTATAATATTTAATTGTGTCATTTTGTGGGTCTATTTCAAGACAGGGTTTCTCTATGAAGCCCTGACTGTCCTGGAACTTGCTCTGTAGACCAAGCTAGCTTCGAACTCACAGAGATCCGCCTGCCTCTGCCTCCCAAGTGCTGGGATTAAAGGTGTGTGCCATCATACCTGGCCCATTATGGCATTTTAAAAATAATTTTTCTGCCGAGTGTCCTCCTGCCACCTTCCCTCTCACCCCCCACTTCCACCCCTCCGCCCCTGGGAGCTTCCTTTCTGCTTTCTTGTACTCATTAAATGTTAGGATCAACATATAAGATAGAACACGCAGTTTTTGTTTTTCTGAGTCTGGTTCACCTGGCTTTGTATCTTCCAGAGTCACCTATTTTCCTGGAATTTTCATAATTTCAATTTTTTTGACATTCCATGGTACACATACACTGAGTTTCCATTAGCTGTTTGTTTGTTGGCAGGCTGATTCTAGTTCCTTGATGTTGTGGATAGTGCTGGAGCACACACAGGAATGCAAGAACCTCTGTGCTAGATTTCCTAGGTGTCATCAGTGCTGTCACCATGCCTACCCCAAATGAATGAATATGTGTGACAATGAAGTAAGTTGCACTTACTGCTCGGCGTTCCTTGGAAGGAGTTGTAGTCCATTCTGTAAGTTTGGTTGAGGTTCTGTGTGACTTGCTCGTGGGCTTTGTGAATTGATCCGGGCTGTGGTGATGATCTTAACTGGACCTCATAGTCCACAACTATGCTGCCTTTGCTGCATAGAGACCACCCATTTCAGTAAAGCAGTAATTGATCTAGGAGAGTCTAGATCCTTGTGGCTTATTGCATGAAAAAGCAAAACAGCAGAAACCAACAGGGGACTATTGACTTCAAGGAATTGCTAAAATAAGCCTGTCTTCAAATGTTAATGAAGAGCCCAAGGCAAGACTTGCTCAGGAATATAAATGAGAAAAGTGATCAGATGGGGAACAGTGAGTGGAACCCACAAAGTTTCCAGGCTCCAGGGGAGCTCTTCAAGGAACACCAGAAAACCCTGCAATCTTGTCTGCCTAGCAGAATCTTCTAGTAATGTCTTTAACACTACTATTTGATATGACTCCACTTTAACATTTCCAACTTTCAGAACTAGAGATGCATTGCTGTTTGCAAAATTCCTGTACACATGAGATGAACACACCTTTGTGTTTTCTTACTGCTAAGGAGGTCCATCCGTAAAGGGCAGGGGCACATCATGGTATTCCCTTTTCCGGTTCACACTGTGTTCCGGTAAAGCTCTCACCTCTACCGGGCTGCCCGGGCTGCTCCCGCTGAGCACCCCACATAGCCCAAGGATGTTTTTTCTCCTTCCCTGGTGTATTGGTTTCTGCCCTCATACAAAAATGAGCAAATTACATCGTTCTTACGTGAACTGTGTCACAGTCACCGATCTGAATCCAGGTAAAATTTTGTAACCCTCTCGGAACTGGAAAATAGAACAAGAGCAGGGCCATGGGTCAAAGATGACTAGAGGATACCAAGGGTTTACACATACTCTTTATCAACCTGGGAAGGGCTTTATTTTCTGTATTTTGTGAATGGTGGCATTGACAGGGCTTTGAAGGAGTAATTTCTAATAACTTGTATATGTTATTAGAGAAGCAGACAAAAGATGAAGTACACAGAAGGACTGCTCAGGGAAATACAGGGGAGAATGTACAGAGGCTGTGGGGAGGGAGAGAGAGAGGGAGAGAGAGAGAGGAAGAGAGAGAGAGGAGAGAGAGAGGTATCAAACTCTTAAGTGGAAGAGAAGGGAAGAAGGGAGACGGAAAGGCCACACAAAGCCTGACCACGTACATATTCACAAAGATCTTCCGAGGACATTTGGGTGTCTTTCTAGGAATCCCCATGTCTGTCAGGCCCACAGGGCTTGTATCATTCTGAACTAAGGAACAGAAACATGTTTCTGGGTGTCAGAGGTGGCACTGGGGGCTACTTCCCAAACCATAGCCAGAGAGCTGGGGGTCAGGAACACCCTCCTGGCTGTCATCACAATTTTCCTCACCCTAACACCACTGTGATTTTGGTGAAACCAGTTTCAGTTTTGATGATGTGTCCATATTGTCTTCTGAATATCAACTCCATAACAGGTCCTGGCTGATCCAGGTATCATAGTTAGCTTTAAATGTCACGTGCTATGACCTGGAATCACCTGAGAAGACAGTCTCTATTGGTGGAATGCCTAGGTCATGTTGGCTTGTGGAGACATCTATGCGGGATCACCTTGATTGTTAGCTGGTGTAGGAAGACCCAGCCCACTGTGGGAGGTACCATTCCACAGGCAGAGAGTCTAGAGCTACACGGGACAGGAGCAAGCTAGATGAAAGCTAGCAGCAAGAAACAGGCAGCATGGGTGTATTCATTCCTCTTTTGACTGTGGTTATGATAAGACTAGCTGCTTGAGTCCCCTGCCTGTACCTCCCCAAAATGACAGATTGGGGCCTACAATTTTAAGCCAAATGTACTCTTCACCTAAATTGCTTTGTGTCAGAGTGCTTTATCGTAGCAACAGAAATGAAACTAGGACACCCAGAAGTCTACATGTGTAGTAGGTTTGGTAGCTGGGTGAGTAGACCTCAAAGGCTATTATGTAATCCCACTTTTCCTTAAAAGTATAGAATTCAGTGACTGGTCTGCTATGTAGAACTATCATACGCCAGAGATGTAAATCAGTTGTCCCAGGGCACTGTAGAATCAATATTCTGTCAAGGCATCATGGAAAAGTCACCATTTCTGTGTGACACACTGGAATAGATAGAAACTTCTCCTGTCCTGAGGCAGGAACCTGGCTGTACTAGGAATTAGGGAAGTCATTTTCTCTGCCCATGTGTAATAGTTTTCACCACACCAGTTAGGAAGCAGTGTTTGAAATGAATTAGCTAAAGCAAAGCATTTACATTTAAATGGCTTAATCTAATCTCAAGCACCATACAGTTGCATCCGGGAGACAGTTAACACTTGCAGAGACTTCTCGGTAACTATAAACTATCCCTAGAGTGAATGCCTAGTGACCTCCAGGGTAGAGAAGTTTGAAACTCTCTGAGCTCAACCTCGAGTTGGACTGCCCAGTGATGTTAGGATCTTTCTTATGTAGGATCTGCCCATTTGGGCTGGGGTGGGGGGCGGCAGCAGTACCATCTGTTAGGCAGAGTGTTCTGAGCTATACAAGATAGGGGAATACAGGAGCAGATGGGAGGTGGGGGAGGAAGAGGGAAGGAGCATGAGGAGAGGAGGAAGGGGAACTGGGATTGGAATATAAAAAATAAATTAATAAAAGAAAGAAAGACAGGAGAATGCTAGAATGCCTGAAGAACAGACCTGAGCTACCTACCTCTTCTGGGTCAGGCTCCTAAGCCTCTGAGTTGATTTTACTGAAGTGATGCCACTAAATGTTATCAGAAGCATTTTTACTTAGGGAAGAGATTCTACTTATAGGCCAAGGTGATACTCCTGTCCTCTGAATGCTATTTGATTTGAGTACTTCTTAATTCTCCTTCTCAGATGGGTTTGCCTGACTTCAAATCCTTCCACCTAGATTATATGCATGTAAGCACCCTGTCCACTGGAATGGGCGTGGCTTGTTCCACCTAAGCAGTGACTTGGGCAAGCAACAGCTCCAAACCTACCGCTCTTTCCAGGTCAGTCTTGTAGGACCTATAGAGGGCAGAGGATGAGTTCTTGAGGTCTTCTTGAAATCCTATGTTCAATCTGACTTTGATTTTTAAGGTGATATATGCTGAAAAACACAGGATGAAATGTCACTGTCTTCTTGGTGTTTGAGTACAGACAATGCAGAAAGACAGTACTTGAGGTAAAGTTGAATACCCATTCAACTGGTCTTTAAAGAACAATTGCATACCGTCTGGGAGCTGGCAGAAAGGTCCCTGGGGAGGAAGTCCTTTCAGACAACTGCAGGAGCGGCCTGACAGGGCACCGTCATGCTCTTGACAAGTGAGACTGTGGAGACACCTTTCCCGAGGCCACACATAGCCTTTCTCACAGGAGCACAAGAGGTCATTTCCAGCAGGCGTGCAGACTGCCATCAACCAAAAGAGAGGAGAGACAGGACGGTCACTGCCCTTATATTTGTAGATTGCAAGTATCTACACTTGTAGCAAGTACCTATTCCAGCTCAGTTCCACACTGACCTTCTGGAAAGTTCAACAGAATCACATGAGATTCAAGAAGATGTCTCTGCATCACATAGCTCTTAGTTGAAGTCATCCAAAAGGTGATGATTGAGTGGCTGCAGACTATTGAATCATGGTTTGGATAGAGATGTTTTATATTACCCTGACACTAGGTGTCTATAATGAGTGGATCCCTTGTTGTAGTTCAGTGGTTCTCAATCTGTGGGTCACAACCCCTTAGAAAAACCTCTAGCTCCCCCCCCCCACCAATTGCAATTCATATTAACAACAAAAAATGGTGGTTTGGGGTTACCACAATACGAGGAACCATATTAGAGGGTTGCAGTGAAGGTTAAGAGTCATTGATACAGAGTAAGGCGCAGCCAGCTTCCAAGACGACCACTCAGCATCTCTGCCTCTAGGAATTCACAGCCTTTTGTGGTGTCCTCTTACAGAACATGGTGGTAAAAGTGATGGTATCATTTAACATATTCTCTACTACTCTCTTTCTCTCTCCTCTCTTCTCCTTCCCTCCCTCTCTCTCTGGGAGAGTTGGCTGCATGGCACAAAGAACTGTCAGGAAGAGACCTGACACTGTAAAGAATTAAGGTCTCTAAACAATAACTACTTGGGAACTATAGTCTGCCAAAAACCACCTGGTGAACTAGAAAGTGGATTTTCCAGCCCAGTAGGGCCTTCAGGTCTGAGTTCTTAAACTAGAACCACCCACCCCAACTACTACTCCAAGATTCAAGATCCCCAGGAACTTCAAGATAGTACATGTCTGTTGTTCTATAGTGCTAAGAGTAATCTGTTACATAGAAATAAATCACAAATGCAGAATGCACATAAACGCCCTCTACATTTCAAGTCAAAAGAACAGCCCAAATGGACTCTGAACTCATTGGAGACATTAAAAAAAGGAAGAAAACAGAGACCTGTGAATCGGTTTCTAAAGATGTCTTTGGAAAATGTTCTGCAGTTGGGTGCCCATAGGATGCTACTCAAAAGAAAGTCATCAAACACTTTCCAAGTTACAATGGTGCTTTCCAATGAACAGAACTTTTATAGGACAAAGGGCGGCCTCATCTACAGGACACCGAGTCTTTGGGAATGGTGCCCTGAGACAAAGGGGAAATGGTTCATTTTAATAGGGCGTTCTCAAACATGAAATCCAATAATGACCTGGGAGAATTTTGCCTAATGCCTTGCTTCTGTTTTAGTTATGTACCTGGTTCCTATTTCCTGACCTATGACACCCCAAAGAAAAGAAGTTGTTGCTTATAGCATACTGAGTTCCTCCCTGATGTACCCACAGAGGGAAAGAATCCAGTAATTTGTCAGGAGGGTCTGTCCATATCTTGGTGGTCATTTTATCACTAAAACCAATGACCAGAGGGTCATCATTTAAAATAAGGTGACAACTGGCTGGGAAATTTTACTGCTTGCAAGTTCATTCTGGGAGGTGTGGGGTCATAAAATTACACAGTCATTACACTTGGCTCCGGCGTTGAATTTGATATAAAAGACATCAGTCTGCTCCCAATATGCTCAGTCATCCATTCTCAAGCAATGTGAGTTTCTCTCACCTGTTGTCACTGCTATGCTCACGATGTCAGTGGCTGGGTCAGTGCTGTTTCCTTGAATTGGAAAACTGAGGCTGTTCAAGTGAGTTTTGACAGACTCCAGGAAGGAGATGTTTTCAAAACTGATCTCAATATCCACGGTGTATTCTTCCTGCACGGGACCACCCACTGCAGCTGAAACAAAAGTGCATGAAGACTAGAGCATTTGCAGAGGCAGGAGAGAGATCCTGGTGGATACCACAGCATTGAAAGTCAGTGATACATCCATTTAGATACTGGGCACTGCAACCCATAAGGATTACTAGTGGGACCTTTTAGAAAAAAAAAATTATCTACTCTACTCTCTCCCAACTACTACCCTCAACCTTGACGTCCAAGGCCAAAGGCCATGTATGAAGAGTGAAATGTGACTGGGGGAGGACTAGTAGTAGTGACCTAGAAAGAAGGCACTCACACTTGTGTAGTCAATAAGAGTTCTGATCTCTACCCACAGGAACTGTCTTTATGACATTGTGTAGTTTACATACACTCTAAGAGATGAACAGTCATGCATGCTTGAAAACCTTGTAGAACATTCCCTGCACCCCCACCCTGGTGGTTAACTTTCTTTGGCTTTAGCTTATACACAGGCACACAGTGTGTTCTTTGTTGTTGCTTCATATCAGCAGTGTTCCCAAACTTGAATGGTGGCCAACAAAAGTTTGGCGACTTGAAAAGTTTGCCTTTCCAAATTGTCTCCAGGCAGTTGAATGCCAGCTCTTCAAATAAATCTGCTCCAAACACACAGACACAGATACACACACACACACACACACACACACACACACACACACACACACACACACCAGCAGGCTATAGATATAATATCTAACCTTTGAATGGTTCTTTTCCAGTTTCCCGTATCACATCATGTCCTGATCACATTGTAAGCTCCTGGGACATAAACTGATTCCTTCCCTTCTGGTGACCTTACTCCTGGAGCTCACCATGTAACAAACATGTGCCCAATAATCATTTCTTACTAAGCCTATCCCCTATGTCAAGTTATATATTCACTTCTCTGTCAGTGGGCTAATCATTGCTCTAGTCCTGGCTGGAAAATACTATTGGAATACACAATTAGATCTAAAGGTATGTGCTTGGTTACTAACTCATAAAAAAGTTTCAAGGATAACGTTGCTTTTTCATACAGAGGTATAGAGAATTTTTTAAATAGGTAAAAAAAAAAAGCATTCCTGTAAAATTTAAGTGAAATCAGATAACATGATCTGTATTTTAATATGTAGTTAGAATTCTGTGTCTTCTTTCTGAAGACAATTGTTTTCCTATGAAATTATAAAGTGTGTTTTAACCATCCCAAGGACCATTGCTGGGAAACACTGAGAAAGTTCAGAACAGGAAAGTCCAGTGGTTAAATATCTATTTCTGGAAGCTAGAATGGATATTTATTTAGAGGTTAAAAGTACATAAGTTTTAGGATATACACTTGCTGAAAATTATTTCTTTTTTGGCATCATTCTGTTTGTGGCAATGAACTTAAGTTATTTTTCTTAAAGAACATCTATGAGGTATTTTAGGAATAAATTTAATGGTAAATTTCCTCCTTACACAAGTAGAATAAGATCCTTTTTAAGTTGGATGTGGTGACAGAAGATTGTCATCCTGACACTTGTGCATCGAAGGCAAGAGGATCATGAGTTCAATACCAGCTTCAAATACATAGTGAGTTTGAGGTTAGTCTGGGATTCATGAGACTTTGCCTCAAAAACTAAACTAAAATTTAGAAGTCACTTGTAAAGTCTAATACAGAGTCTTGTCTGTCATGACACAGTGACATTGCTTCAAGTTTCCTGGTTTTTTGTGTGTTTTGGTTTTTTCTTTGATTTGCAAATGTTCTGTGGTCAAAACAAGCTTCCTGGAGGAATGGACAATCTTAATTTGTATGATTCTAACTCCAGGAACATTTCCAATAGGGCAGCTGCACAATATTTACATCTGCATTCCAGAACATTCTTTTTCCTGAAAAGTCATGTGACCATGTTTATTCCCTCCAGGAAATTCACTAGCTCAGGGTCCTCCCATGAATGCAAACAGGATTTCCTGGATGGTGGCTGCTCTGGATGGGTGTGGTCAACAACAATTCTATATCATCTACTTTGTTATTGGTATGGCTACATCCCAACATGACACCAATACCTGAGGGTCCTCCCCGCCCAAAGCCCTCCTTCCTGTACCCCTTTCAGACAGAATGACACAACACGTGTGTACCTGGAAAGCAATGGCTATCCATGAATAGCAGCACTCCTGGTTAAAGCCAAGGTAGTTCTGCTTAGATTTTCATAAAACTGAACCGAAAGCATAAAGTCTTAGTGAGTCAGCCTTGGGGATGCACACTGCTCTTAGCACTAGCTATTACAATCCCTTCCCCCATCCACCTGTCACATTCTCCAACACCTCAGGGAGCCTCGGCCTCACCCCCAGGTGACTTATGCATCACCCCTCCCTAGAGGCTGGTGAGGACAAGGAATCCACAGTTCTGCCTCCTCCTCCCTCTCTTTTTCAAGGGATCTTGCCACAAGCCCGGACTGGCCTGGAGTTTGCTGTGTAGCATAGGCTAGCTTCTAATTCATGTTCCTTTTTCCTCTACCCTGGCCTCTTAAGTGTTAGGATTTCCAGTGTGTGCTGCTATACCCAGCTTTTGAAAACAGTCAGTCGTCTGAAGAAGCCTCAGACACTCATTGCAATTAGGCAATCACAGGCTTGCCCTTGGGTGTCACAAACTCCTGACCTTGATGGAGAGCTACTCATATCTCGGGCCTTACGTGCCACATGAAGCAAACCATACTCTTCATATGGAGAGTTAGGTCTGGATGCCTGCTCTATTAAAGCCATCTTAGAGTGATTTTGATGTTCAGGTGGCTGGAAATTTGACATCCTAACCAAAGGACAAAATGAAGAAAGTGACCCTGGGGAACTGACTTTAACAAAACAGACTTGCTCTGGGGCTGTTTTGCCTTTTGTATCCAGTCATCTGCGGCTGCTTCTGATGGCAAACAGGCTCTCTCTTGCTATGTTTGCTTAGCTTGTGTTTGTAAAGATTTATTTTTATCTACTTAAATGTGAGTATGCCATGGACATGCAGAGCCCCTGGAGACAGAAAGTGGGCATCAGATCTTGCAGGGCAGGAGTTACAGATGGTTGTGAGCTGCCCAATGTGGGTGCTAAGAATGGAATTCAGGCCCTCTGGAAGAGCAGTAAGCACTATTAACTGTCGAGCCATCTCTCCAGCCCCCTGTTTACCCAAATTTACCCCCAGTTTACCCAAATTTACAAAAGGCAAAACAGCCCCAGAGCAAGTCTGTTTTGTTAAAGTCACTTTCTTCATTTTGTCCTTTGGTTAGGATGTCAAACTTCCAGCCACCTAAACATCAAAATCACTGTAAGAAGGTTTTAATAGAGCAGGCATCCAGACCTAACTCTCCTGACATAGGAGCCTAGGTGTTGCCTTTCAGTGACACCAGGTGAAGGAGGCGATGAATAGTAACTGGAGCAGCAGCAGTTGCTACTTGCTCTTGTCTGGTAGGGTAAAGGGTCATGAGGGCAGTGTGCTCACTTCTGTTTCACAGGTGGCAAAACTGAGGCACAGAGAGTTGAAATCATGCAGTAATATCTGAGCTAAGATTGAAAAAGATGTTTTGCTGACGCCAAAGTCCATTTGCTTTTAATCACACCCTGCTACAACTCTAATGGGAGAAGATAAGGAAAATAATCATTTCATAAAGCACTTTAAAAATATATTATTGTTAAATATGACCTTGTAATAAATTAATAATCTTATTTTTTAAAAGTCAAGCTCAATTGCAAAATGATTAATAGCAAATTCGACAGTCTTAAAAACTTTCTCCAAGCCTGTCAGCACCATAAATGTCTCAGAAATCCAAACTCAGGACAGAGGCTTTTGACCACCAGCCTTGCTGACATCACACGGGTCTGTTCCTCCATTCACTGATTTTCTTGCAGGTTTACCATTCACTGGTGCCTGTTTCCCAGTGCCGTGCTAGATGCCCCAGCACTGGGTTAACAGAAGAAGCAAAGTCCTGTCTCCATGATAGTTTTCTCCTCAACTGGTCAGTTTGCCACTTAATATCAGACAGTTCTGCAAGAAGTAGAGTGAGGAAGCAGTGTGACAGGGTAATAGGATAAAGATGGTGATTGATGGTGATGATGGTGGTGGGGGGGGAGTGGTGGTGATGATGGGAAAGGATGGCTAGAAAAGACCTTTTTTTAAAGCTCCAGGCATGGAGCAGTGACTTGAACGAGGTGAAAAAGGTACCAGACAGAACTCTTGGTATCAAGGTTCCAGGAACCCCAGCAAGCAAGGCAACTGGCCCAGCTGCCCAGGTATCGGTGGGGTACCCTCTTTTTCCCTCAGACAGATGCAAAGTCCTGAGAAAGGGAAGTCAAACTCTAGAGACTGGAGATGACTCAGGGGTTAGGCGCACTCGCTGCTCCTGCAGAGGACCTGGAGCCCAGCACCCACATGGTTGCTTACAAGCATCTGTAACACAATTCTGAACATCTGATGTTCTCTTCTGACCTCTGCAGGCACCAGGGCCCATGTGAAACGGAAAAACACCTATGCACATAGAATAAAACAAATAAATCTAAAAACAATTTAAAAATGAAAAGGAAATAGCAAACTATGCCTTTCTAGTCCCTCATGAACCTGAAGACCTCGGAGCCTGGGAAAGTGACATTCTTTGTCTTGTTCTTGGCTACAAGGGACTCAGGAGGGTCAGATCACAGCTCCTCTCCTTCCTTGTGTGTAACTGTGGTGACCTCACCCTCTCTGCCACCTGAATCAGCTGCTAGCAGCTCACTATATATTTTTTTGTTTCCATGTCCTTCACCCTTGTGCTGTTTGTCTGGGATTTTCTGGCTCACACTGCCCTGAGTGGAGGGTAGGACATT
This sequence comes from Cricetulus griseus, assembly GCF_003668045.3. Taxonomy (NCBI): domain Eukaryota; kingdom Metazoa; phylum Chordata; class Mammalia; order Rodentia; family Cricetidae; genus Cricetulus; species Cricetulus griseus. The sequence goes on along the minus strand of NW_023276807.1, from coordinate 29,739,706 downwards.
CCAGGTGTCACTGGTGTCAGATGATGCCCATCCGAAGGCCCAGAGACACTAACTAACCAGGATTTCCCCTCTCTTTTCCCATAAGTCACTGCCAGCCTCGAAGCACTTATCTGAAAAAGACATTTCTGGAAAGTTGGCCACCAACTGCCACGGGCAGTGCCGGGTCTTAATTGCAGCTGTTTAAGCAAACAATACTATTTTTGCCTAGCAACTGATGGAACTAAGGGTTCTCAGCCTCAGAGCCTAAGTAGATGCATGAATGACTCTTCCACCTGCAAAAGGACACCTGCTGACCTCATCCAGGAGAAGGGAGCTTGTGTGGGGATGGGGGTAGTGATTCTTCATTGCTGATCATTACACACATCACACACACACACACACACACACACACACACACACACACACACACACACACGGTCATAAAATGAGATCTCATGGACAAGAGCCAGAAACACATTGAAAACCAATATATGGGGACTTAAGGCCAGAGAGTTGGGATGGAACACCTTACTCTGATATCACACTTTGTAGATCCATAAACTAGAGGCAGGGTGTTTCTCTACAGAACTGCTGTGAAGCAGTTTGGTTCCTCTGTGAAAGCCCTCAGCTACATGTCCAGCATGTCCTAGCCAGTAATAATAAGGATGAGTATTAAAATATATACACAATGCAGGTTGGCAAGATAGCCAGGTTGGTAAAGTGTTTATGTTCTAGGAGCAAGGGTCTGAGTCTAATTCTGGACCCTGCACACAAAAGCTGAGCATGGTGACACACTTGCAACCCCAGGACGAGGGAGGTGGACACAGGTGGAGCCCAGAGCTTGCTGGCTAGCCAGCCTAGCCTACTTGGTGAGGTTCAGGCCACTGAGAGGTCTTCCCTGAAGAAAAAAAGGTGTACAGTATCCAAGGAACAACAAAACACCTGAGGGTTGTTCTCTGGCCTCTATGTGTACATGTATATAACCACCCATGAACAAAACACAACACAACACAACACACACACACACACACACACACACACACACACACACACACACACAATGATGTATATTCTTTGTAAAAAAAAATTCACCTTAATTTGATCATATCTCACCTTCAAATGGTCAAACGAAACTCAGATTAAAAACAAAACAGAAACAAGAAAACCAAAATCAGAACACTGTTGACATTCAATGTTAAATCTAAAACTGAATGGAGCCCAGAATCACCCTACAAATCAGACAGAGAGAACCCAGCCCTTCCTCTCACTCCATCACCAATCTGTTCCTCAGACTACACACCACATTATCCCAGAGTATAGCTATGAATGCCCAGGCTCTTGCTACAGACTTAGAAATGCACAGTATGCCTTGGAACCCAGATCACAAAGGGCCCATGCACCCAACCTCTCGGGTCCGTAAGGTCAGGATTTCCTCCTGGGCAGCCAGAGCTCTGCTCACTCCAGTAATGGTTTTGCTCTGGATGGAAGGTGAGATGATGCTAGCATGTCCAGTTGCTCCATGCCTCAGCTGCCTCCCTCCCTGCCCTTCTGGTTCCCACCAGTCACTCCTGACGCCAACAACAAAGTAGTAGGCATTCTCCAGTGTCAGGCCTCAAGGTCCTCTTCCCAATTTAGCTCAGAAACTCCAAGTCAAGAACTTTATGCTCTTCGTTTCTGCTACTTCTAAACAGCAAGAGCGTTTCCTTGAAGACCCCCATGAAAATTCCCTGTGGATGGTTAATTGTGATCATCAATTTGTCTCTGATTTAAAAAAAACCCTCCAGGAGACTCCGCTCTGGGTGTGCCCTTGAGGGCATTTGCAAAGACTTGGAATGTGGGGCACTCCATTCCATGAGCTGGGGTTCCAGACTGAACAGATGACGAGGGGAGGTGAGCACCAGCATCCATCTCTCTCTGCTTCCTGGCTGAAGGTGTGATGTGGTCAGCTGTGTCAGTGTTCACCTCCCGTCCTTGCCCACCATGATGGCCGCCAGTGCCTTGAACTACAAACCAAGAGGCTCCCTCTTTCTTTCTAAAAATATCTTCCATCTATTCCTTAACAATGTCATTCATGTATACAAAATATCTTGATGCTATCTGCCTCCAACTCCCTCTCCCTCTTCCCAGTCCTCCCAGAAACCTTCCAATTTCTGGAATGCTGACTGAGTGACGTTGGCTTGCTCTTGTGTGCATCTTATTCCTTCCTTTCTTAAGTTGCCTTTGTCGGATGTTTTGACACCAGACAAGACCATATTTAGAGTTTATCTTCAAATTTCTAAAGTTCTTTCCAACCCAGGCCTCTCTCTACAGCTGTCCCAACACATAGTCCCTTCGGTCTGGGCTTTCTTCTCTTCTGGCCATTGTATACCTCTTCTCCATGTCACACTGGTGTCCGAACCTCTTTCCTTCCATTTCTTAGATGGACTTGGGCAAGCCTGCCCTCTGCCTTGTTCCTATCTTACTCATGGCCAGGGTCCATGTGGGGGCTGTTTCTCAGCACACTGATTTCTTTAATTAATTCAGCAAAGACCACCTGGATTATTCATTGTCACTTTCAGTAGTTTACATCTGTCACTTCTTGGTGCCAACCTCCAGCTGCCCTGGACCCTACTTGCTGATCTAATAGTGACACACACCCATCCTCTAGTTCCTCCTTCTCTCCCACAGTTACTCCTTGCCCTCTCAGGGAGCCCCACACATATTCTTGCTCCTGGTCCTGGGTTCTGTGGGGGCTCCTCACCAACTGCATGGAAAGAGTTTTCCTAAGAATACCAGCTAGTATCTCATGGCATCATATTCCTACCTCAAGGTTATTCTCTGGGACTGGTGTCAAGTGAATGCTCTCTCATTGTTGGGGACATATCAGAACCCTTCAAACGGAGGATTCTGTGTGTGTGTGTTCATGTATGTATATGTGTGTATGTGAGCATGGTCATGTGTGTGTGTGTACATGTGGAAGCAGGTCAGCCTTGGGTGTCATTCCTTAGGATTCTGTTCACTTTGGTTTTGGAGACAGTGTCTCTTGCTGGGGGACCTGGGATTTACCTGATTGGCTAGGGTGGCAGGCTGGTGAACCCCATGGATCCTCCTATCTCTGCCTCCCCAGTGCTGGGCTTAGAAGTGGGCCCTACTCCACCTGGCTTTCTATATAGATGCTGGAGATCAAATTCAGGTTTGCACGCTTGTGTGGCAACCCTTTACCAACTGAGCCATCTCATTAGCTCCAGGCTTTAAAAGTTCTCCAACCATCCTAAAGCCCCCAAAATATAATAACTCTGGTGTGTGTGTGTGTGTGTGTGTGTGTGTGTGTGTGTGTGTGTGTGTATTATACGATGGATACATGTATGTGATGTGTGTATATGTACATATACATGTACTCACACACACACACAAATCTACATCTCAAGAGGACAGTGAGCTTGGGCATCTGACTTGTCACATATACAGACATCTATAATGTCCTAAGAATAAGTGTAAATATTGATTCAGACATTAATGATGGATTGAGTGAGGCATAGATGTGATCAAAATATATTGTGTATTTTCATAGATAGATAGATAGATAGATAGATAGATATAAAATTCTCAAAGAGTATTTTTTTTTTTTTTTGGTTTTTTGAGACAGGGTTTCTCTGTGGATTTGGAGCCTGTTCTGGAACTAGCTCTTGTAGACCAGGTTGGTCTCGAACTCACAGAGATCCACCTGCCTCTGCCTCCCAAGTGCTGGGATTAAAGGCGCCGCACCACCAATGCCCAGCTCAAAGAGTATTTTTTTAAAGATGATTTTTTTATCCCAAGTTTTAAACATGTGGTGCAGTGATTCAGATAAAAACTCCATTTAAGTTTATTTCTTCTTGAATCTTCACACCTCCTGCTATCATGCCCTCAAAAAGGGAGGCATCCTTTTACCAGAATGGGTGAGCCGTTCTGACAATCTGACTCTCAGCAGAACTCTTCACTCGATGAGGCCAAACTCAGGCATCCTCTGGGGATGACTGCTTGGAAAGCTTCCCTCACGTGCTACCTTCCCTTTGCTGGAAATGCACATTTTTATCACAACTTACAATCCTACCATCAAGAGCCCAGCAGGGGGACTTCCTACGGCTATTTCTTACATTAGTGGCTTTGTAAAAGTACCAAGGCAAATCCATCATCTGTGGTGGACCGGCTGATTGATTCATTGACACTTTGCTTTGACTCTAGGGGTCCAAGAACACAGGGTACCATGGATAATAAACGGAAAACACGTCTTCATGGTGACTTACCATTGTCACGATTGTTTCAGTGAAAGCATGCCTGGAAAAATTTTGGAATGTTCAAGTCCTTAGATATGCCAGTATTTCCTGCCCCAGAACTACCCCTTTATGCTGTTCCCAGGAGTGATAGACAGCCAGGCTTAGAAGAGCAGGGAGACCAGCTGCTCTTGGGAGCTGGTCACTGGAGCCCTGGAAAAACTTGGCAGAAACCTGGGACTCATCCACCCCTGGCTCCATTTTGACCCTTGAAGCCTTCCACAGTACAAATGGACACATGTCTGGCTCAGTGCCTGCCACAGGGAGTTCACAGGGTTGGTGGGATGAGGGAGGCATTGCACCTGTTGATGAATATGGCAGCTACAGGCTGGCTTCAGGGAAAGAAGAGGAGGGACACTGGAGCCCATTGGGACAGCAAAGTGAAGGATAAACTGGAGGAGAAACGAGAGGGGGATGGAAGAGAGGAAAGGAAACTCAGGGAGGGAAGGGAAAAGGGTTAAGAATAAAGTGAGAACGATCTGTGGAAGAAGGGGAGGACAGCTGCTGGCTTAGGAAAGAGTCTTGGTGCTGGAGGGCAGCTGAGGAGAGTGACAGATTGTGGTGATTGAACAAAGGGGTTGCAAGGTGTCTCTGTGGCCACTTAACCTCATTTGATAAAGTTGAAAATGGGGTTCCTTACAGCTACTTTAGCAAACAAAGAGCACTGTTCCTGTGAGTTACTGGGAGGCTGAACCATGGAGAATTCGATGTTTAAAAATGTTGCCCCATAGCCTGGTTTGGAGGCCTATAATCCCAGCCTCTTACAAGGCTGAGGCAGGAGGATCCCAGGTTCAAGGCCAACATGGACAACTTAGCAAGAACCTATCTATAAACAAACAAACAAATGTTGGTGTGGTGATTTGAATGAAATTGCCCCCCATAGGCCCATAGGGAATAGCACTACTAGGAAGTGTGACCTTGTTGGAGGAAGTGTGTCACTGGGGATGGATATTGAAGTCCAGTGTCTCTCTCTGCCTGTTGCTTGGGATATAGAACTCTCAGATATTCTACAGCACCATGTCGGATTGCCTGCCACCATGCTTCCCACTATGATGACAATGAATTAAACCTCTAAACTGTAAGCCAGCCCCAATTAAGTATTTTCCTTTAAAAACGTTGCCATGGCCATGGCCTCTCTTCATAGCAATCGAACTTTGACTAGGACAACTGGAGAAATTACTCAGTTGGTAAAGTGCTTCCTTCAGTGTAAGCATTAGAACCAAGTTTCATGCCCAGGACCCACATTTACAAACCTGGACGTGGTAACATCACAAACTTGCAGTCCTAGTGCTTTAGAGGGGAAAACAAGTAGATCTCCGGGGCATTCGCTGGCCAGCCAGACTAGCCTGCTTGGAGGTGGAGTGGTTCCTGACCAGTAAGAAACACTGTCTCAACGAACAAGATGGATGACTCCTGATGGATGGCACCTCTAACTTACACATACACATGCACACGAATGCATGTATGCATTCAACAAACAAATAAATCAATAACAAAAGGGTGAAGATAGAGCGTTTGTCTGGTGACATAAAGCCCATACCATGTATGATAGACTGCGGCGGGGCAGGGATCAATCGTAGAGTTACAGCAAATGCCATGTGATTGGTTTCTAAAAGACGCCAAGCAAGAAGTGCACATACCTGCTCGTTTCTGCCTTACTGGCTCTTCCCCGGCTAGTTCATGTTCATGGAGAATCTGGAAGAACAATTTGAAACATGTCAGTCAATACTGGGGGACTCTCCCCTTGGCCTCCCATTCACAGGTCATTCAGCATCACACCTGAACACAGATGCATACGTGGGGAAACACCACAGGAGTGTGTCTATGTAAACCAATCCCTAGGTCAGGCAGTGGAATAACTCACTGCGTCTGAGTCTCTTAACATCTCTGGTCTGTGAACCCTGTTTAGAAATAGACACCAATTTCCTCTAATCTATGCTCTGTACCTGAGACTTGAACCCTGAGTTGGACGTCTGTAACACAAGTCAATCTCCCTAAGTTTTCCTAGCATTCAGCTGGGATGGCCAGTGTTTCTCCTGCTGTTCAGGCTGCTGAACGATTGCCTGCTTAGACACAATAGTTCTGTCCTCTGGGCCTTTTCCTCCTAGATTCTAGATGGCTTCTGCAGTCAGACCATCTGCACATATGCCTATGCCTCTTGGTGGCTATAGGGAAGTTACTGACACTCAGTGGACCTCTGGGAATAAGGACAGTGTCGACATCATAGGACTGTTACGAGGCTCGAGTGAACTCCAAAATGGCCTAGGGTAAGTTCCAAGTCAATTTTAGTTATTATGATGTACAGGTTAAAAGCAAAGACTTGGACAAGGGAGATAGCAGGTGTAATGGCTGCCCTTGGCTATTGACTTGACACACTTGAGAGAGGGAACTTGAAAGAGGACTTTCCTTCATCAATTGAGGCCTGTGGGTGTGACGACTGCTGATTGGTGTAGGACATCTGAGTCCATTGTGGGCAGGACCACCCCTAGGCAGTCAGCCTACACTGTATAAGGAAGGTAGCTGAGTGAGCAAGCCAGAGGGAGCAAGGCAGGAAGCAGTGTTCCTCTCCACTTCAGTTTCTGCTTTAAGTTTCTGCCTTGGCTTCCCTGGATGATGGACTGTAAGCTATAAAATGAAATAGATCCGCCAGGTGGTGGTGGCGCATGCCTTTAATCCCAGCACTCAAGAGGCAGAGGCAGGCAGATCTCTGTGAGTTCGAGACCAGTCTGGTCTACAACAGCTAGTTCCAGGACAGCCTCCAAAGCCACAGAGAAACCCTGTCTCAAAAAAGAAAGAAAGAAAGAAAGAAAGAAAGAAAGAAAGAAAGAAAGAAAGAAAAGAGATAGATCCTTTCCTTCAAGTGGCTTTTGGAAACAAACCAGAACAATGCATAAAAGCACTTGCTGTGTAAGCATGAGTACCGAAGTTCAAATGCCCAGGACCCAGGTTAGAAGTTGGGCATGACCTCACACCCACACAACCCCAGCAGAGTTGGGAGCAGAGAGAGGAGGAGAACTGGGGTTTGCTGGTTCTCAGCTTAGCTCTTTACCAAGAAGTTCAGCAAGAGCTTCTGACTCAAGGGAATGAGACAGAGAGTGTCTGTACAGGACACCAAACATCCTCCTCTGACCTCCACACACGCAGGTCCACACCTCTGCCCACAGCCATGCACATGCTCTCTCCACCCCAGAAACAGGGACTCTACTGATGGTACGCTCCAATCTCAGCTCCACCATTGAATAGCAGTGTGACCTCAGATTATTGCATCTCTATGGCTCTCTCCTATCAGGAGCATGGGGATAATATAGGTTGTTGGAAAGGTCGAATGATTACTATAGGTATAGAGCAGAAAGCTTTGGTTGTGCAGAAGCACTGTCTGGAATCAGATGCCACATTGCTGTGGGATACTCGTCACCTGTCTGTACTGTGCTACCTAGTTTTTCTCAAGTCCATCCTTTCCAACACCCATCTGTGGTGAACAGTCCATTTTGCTGATGGGATCAATCCCCACTCAGCAGTAGTAACCAAACCTTCCCCTTGCCTTGACCTAACATGGCTTTTTTTCTTTCTCATTGCTTCCTGCCTGCAGGGAGACTCCTGGGATATCCCACAAAGCAAGCTCCCGCTAAGGCTCAGTGAACAAACTTCATTTCTTAGAAGATTTCCCAGATGGACCCTACTCACAGGGATGTGTCATCTCCTATGATCGCCACACATCTCTGACGGCCACACAATGCTAAGCGTATCCTGGGTTTGTCTGCTGTGATTTTCCAGTTCATTTGCTGTTGCTCAACTCAACAAAATTCCTAAGATGTATCACACACTGCACACCAGGACAACCAATGGTGCTATAACTATCCCCATTTCACTGATAAGGAAATGTAGGTGCAGGAGGTCAAATATGTGCCTAAGGTCACCGTGTTTCAGGACTCAGAATTTGAACTTAGCTAGCCTGACTCCAAAGTCTGCCCTTGCCCAGGAGGGCTTAGGAGACACACTGGGAAACAGGGCTCCTCGTGGGAAGCCAGTCTTCCCTTGTCTGATGCCTGTCTCCATGCCCTGCTGCCTCTTCCTCGCCTTCTCCTTTTCTTTCTTTTTCATTTTTAGTTTTCTCAAGACGGTGTTTCTCTGTGTAAGAGCCCCGGCTATCCTGGAACTCTCTCTGTAGACCAAGCTGGCCCTGAACCTAGAGATCTGCCTGCCTCTGCCTCTGAGTGCTGGAATAAAAGGTGTGCATCACCCTACCCTGTTCCCTTTCTCCTTTTCAACAAACAGTTTCCGAGGCTGGTCCCCCTCTCCTTTCTAAGCTATAATTTTTGGAATTTATCAGCTGTTTTGTGTGTTCGCCTCCGCGAAGTCCTTAAGAAACGTTGGCTGAGGAGAACATTAAAATGTGTAAGAAGTGGGGGTGGGAAGGGAACATGTACCCGAGAGACATGATGGATGGTGACTGGAATGTCAATAGCCCAATTGTTGCTTCCTCTACAGTGAGGTTGTTGTAGAGGAATGTGAGCACACAGGAACTGACGTCACACGGGCGATGTATAGGGTGGGTACACAGGAACTGAAGTCACACGGGCGATGTATAGGGTGGTTCCTGGCAGTGTCCCCTGCTGCTGGTTTGGCCCTGTGCCCAGGCAGAAGGAAGGGTCTACCCTGCAGACCTGGGGGCTGGGGAGAGGCTAGCCACCTAAGTCCTGAGATGTGTTGAGGGGCTCAGACAAATCAAAAGGAGGCAGTCTCAGAGGGCTGTGCTTGAACAGCTCTCCTGGGTCATGTCCTCATGCTTCCTGTTTACTGGTGGGACCCCAAAATCGCTGCTGGCTAAGGTGTGTTAAAATGTCAAGTACATTTCACTTTGAATGCAGAGTATCTTGAGTCTTTGTGAGGACAGAATTTTGCCCTCCTTCCCACAGACTGGTTTGGGCACAGCTATTGGTTTGGGGCCTTCACCATGTGTGAAGGTGTCTTTGAGGAGTCACAGCTTTCTCAGCTCTTTATAGTAACCATCTGGAACTTTCTGGACACATCTTTGTAAGGTACTGCTGCCACATCTTGTCCCCGCCCACTCTGCTGTATAGTACCACCCAGAACTGGGCTGTTAGGTGCTAAGACCTTGATTTGAACAGGCAAAGGCTCGAATCACATCACGAACTGACTCCCCCTGCCCTCTCCTACTATTAGCTGGGAAAGTCGTCTGCTCCGCTTAAGTTTCCTTTCCTGCATTCTAAACGGTAACCTGTGCAGAGGCGTACGAAGAGCCTGGCATGGCCACAGCAGTGGTGTGTACTCGTGTGTCTGTCCTGTCCTGGGCTCCCTGGGACTGCCCTTGCCATCCTGAGTCTTCAGGGGGTTCTAGTTCAGGTAACTGAGACCCTACACTTGCTTTTTCTACTAAAATTCGTTTTCTGGCTAGAATAGCTAAGGAGGGAAAATTGGTCCAGCCAGAGGATCGCACAGCTCTGGGGTATTTTCAAGTAATAAAAAACAGCTCCCACTTGGATCTGTCTACACACTCTATGCAAAGTTCTCCAGATGAGGTTGTGAACCACAGTTTCCTCCACTGGGGATTTCCTAATGGCAGAGTTTCAGCCAGAAGAGACAGGCCACCAATTCCAGGAAAAGCCCCACCTTTCATACAAGATGACTTTCCAAATAATTTTGGTGGCTGTCGGATGGCCTGGAGTTGGAGAAGGTAATCAGTCAGGAAGGAGAGGTGGTGTGTGTGCGCGCATAGGTATGCGTGTGAGTGAGTGTGCGTGCATGCATGTGCGCATGTCTGTGTGTGTGTGTGTGTGTGTGTGTGTGTGTGTGTGTGTGTGCACACGAGTGCACATGCATATCTGTGTGTGTCCCCATGTACATGTGGATGCTAGAGGTTAACTTTAGATGTCTTCCTCAGTTACTCTACACCTTAGTTTTTGATATAGGGTTTCCCTTTTTCACCCGAGGCTGACCAGTTTGGCTGGGCCAGCTGGAGGTGAGTGACAGGGAGCCTCCTGTCTCAAGCCTCCCCCAGTGTGCGATGACGAGCATCCACTACTACATCTGGCTTTTTCATATGGATGCTGGGGGTCAAACTTGGTTCCTCATTCTTGCCCAGTAAGAATAACTCAGCAATTGAGCCACCCCCGCCCCCCGCCACAGCTTAAAAGGTGGGAATGAAAATCTAAAGGGACAGAAGGTGACAAGATATTCACCAGAGAGTCCAGGTGCCCCACATCTCAACTGCCATCACCAGAGCCTGCCCCTCACTCCTTTTGCTAGCCTAGAATGCCAACGTAACCCTTTGCTTCTGAGTGGAGAACTTGGAACTACCTTACCAAGATTCCCCACAGAAGGCTAGCAGCACACATGGACAATAAGGACCAATTCAGAAGCCCTTGGCGTAGATGATTCTTTACAACAAGCCAGAGAAGGGGATGTTGTTTATTCCCATTTTATATAGAGGGCATAGGTTCAAAGACACAAGGAAAAAGCTGGACTTCAATCCACGTGTGATGCCAGGTTAGACATGCACAGATTGTCACTGTGAGCACAATAACTTGAGTTGCTTCTACAAGAGAGGTTGGGCTAACCTCAATGAGGAAATCACCTCAAGCTCTTGCATGAGACACCACATCTTCTGAGTAACCAGTGCTGTACTGGTGCAAACGTTCCTTCCTCGATCTAATGAGCAGACTGGCATGTTCTCCAGACTCGGTTGTACCCCACAAAGGCTGCCTCATCTCCTGCCTAGGTTGCATCCCACAAACTGGGGTTTGGGAGAAGAGACATATGTGCATCCCTCAAGTCATGAGAGAAAAAATTGAAAAGAACAAAAAAGACATAGACCAAAACAAAAGACCCTAAATAGGGAAAGGAGGCAAGCACATAAAATCATTGAGAGGGTGAATCTTCATTTTCAACTTCCTGGATCAAGGAACACCTAGGAGACGGAGGTACATTTCCGGGTGTGTCTGCAGAGGCATTTCCAGAGAGGATAGCCAGAGAACAGACCCACCATGGTGTGGCTGGCACTGACCCTATGGTAGGGGGTGGGGCAGCAGTGGGGATGGGGTAGAAAGGGGAAAGAAGAAAGACACCAGCTTTTGTGATACTTAGTGTCACAGCTATTGTGATGCACATTTTGTGGTCCACTGTGCCATCCCTCCACCAACTAAAGTCTCTAGAACTGTGAGCCAACATGAAAACTTTCGTCTTCATGTTGTTTATGACAGATATTTGTTATAACGTCAAGAAAGCTGGTAAACACGGTGATGAAACAAAATGCTGAAAGCAAAACCAAATCTCACTAAATGTGAATAAATTATACTCCCTGAATCAAATTCCAGTTTCCTTATATGAAGTCCAATAGAAGAAAATAAATGTCTCAAAAACAAGTTTTTATTTACCTGGGAGTTATTAAAACTTTAGCAATAGTGATACACAGACTAAAACAGAACAATTGGATGCCTGCTATAAATAAAAACCAATTAAATTCTCATAACAACCATAGGAAATGGGCACTACTATTAGCATGATTCTGTAAATGAAGAGAAGAAGCTGAACTGCATGTCTTATCTCCCAGCCAGCAATGGGCCTTGCCTCTACTGTAAGAAATGGGATAAAGAAGCCCACATGGAGCAATATACCCATTCCTCCTTTTACTTAGCTGAATGCCTCCCAAGCTTCCAAAGACAAAGGACCTGCATTATTCCCCGGGGAAGAATCTTAGACACTACCTGTGGCCCTTTGGCAATGCTGGCCTTTGTCACACACACACACACACACACACACACACACACACACACACACACACACCGATTAAAGGCTTTTGAACCATGCTGCAGGCTGATGCTCAGGTAAAGTCCTTTGAGAGCACATTTGCTTCACAGCTTTCCAAATCTGCTTTATCACTGGCAGCTTCAGTGTGAAGCCTCAGCCTAGCAGGCGACATGATGTTGTCACCTACAGAGTTTACCATCAAGAACCATGCAATTGAACTATGCTGTTTTTAAATCTGACTGCTATAAGTAAATTTACAACTTGGGGTTGATTTGTATTCATAGCTTTCCTTAACTGCACAAAGCCCATCATGGGGAGTGGTGAAAGCAGTGTAGTGAAGGAGGCTGGGCTGGCCAATCTCCTGACACTACTGCTGATTTCAGACTGCAGGAAGTTGTAGCCCAGTAAAGACACCAATGGCTGCCTACATTTCTAGGTAGCACTGCCTCAGAATCCCCTCCTACACCATGTTGTAAAAGAACTGCTTTCTGATTTTGACCTCACCAGGAAATCAAAGAACCAAGATAAGGAAATCACTGCAGATGCGGCTTTACTCACCAAAGGGTGAACCATGGGCTGTACAGTCCTGCTCCACGTCGCTTCTGGAGAACATGTCACAATAAGCACCAAGAAGAACGCAACTGTCCTTGGCGCTTGCATTTCTTCAGATTCGAGTTGTTTTGCCTGAAATGGAAATATGAAGCTTTAGAGACACAGCGATTGATTTATGAAACAGGAAAGAATGGCCAGCCGCTGTCTGGAAAGCCACACCACACAGGACCTTTTCAGTGGAGGGGAAGGGGAAGGGCACAGACGATCAAACTGAGACACAAGCTTTGTCTCAGCGGGGAGATAAACACATCAGGGAGGCTGGGGAGGGGAGGGTGTTTGGGGGTTGTTGATGCTAGTAAGTAAAGCAAAAGTAGCAGGTTTGCAGGTTCAGTTCCTGCACACATGAAGGAGTGTGGGATGAATAAAAGAGAGGAGAAAATGAGGCTAAAGGGAAAAAAAGCAAGAAAAAGAGATGGGCAGTTTAGTAAGAGATACCATTAGGCCTGGGAGATGGTGCAGAGTGCAAAGTGTTTGATGCACAACACGAGAACAGGATTTTGCATCTCCAGCCCCCATGGAAAGCCAGGCAAGGCAGCACCATCTATAAATCCAGTGCTGCTATGGACAGATGTGAAAGGAAATGAAGAGAATCTCCGAAAGCCCCTGACCAGCAACCCTGGTGTACACAGCAGTGAACGTTAAAGAGAGCCTGCCTCAAACAAGCTAAGGCTGGACACTTGAGCTTGTCCTCCAGTCTCCATGCATGCAGCATGCATGTGCCCACCCCACATACAAAGATACACACAGAGAGACAGGAAAACTCTCTTTAATGTAATCCATGGCATTGACTATACCATGAAAGCATTTGGCGAACTTGCCTCACGTTTGCTACACCACTGCGCTTTGATATTTTGATGTCTACCCTATTCTATCTTAACTTAATTTTTTTTAAATTTTAATTTCATAAGCAACCCATTCGGTTGGCTTTTTGATCATATTAATAGGCTAGGACTTATTAGTATTTAGTTATAAAAACACCAGTTTTACTTTATAACACTATTTATATCATGGAACAAAACATATATGATATTAATGCCATAAAGTATCCTAGCAGACATGCTAATTTTAACACGCTCTCTGTATAATGCTTGTTATGTATATAGGAGCCTTCTTCTAACCACATTAATCATTCTTGTATTTGAAGATCAGAGCAATAAACTCAAACCAAGTACATCCAGGAATCAAGAGAAATGACTTGGTATAAATCCTCTCTTTTCTGACTTTGTGTGCATGCACAATGTGTACACAGGTTGACTCATCTATGCATGCACATAAGGAGGCCAGAGGTCAAGGTCAGGAATATTTCTCTGCAGTGCTCCACCTTACTTTGAGGCAGGTCTTTCATTGACCCCGGAGCTCACTGACTGACCCAACTGGCTGGTTGTCAAGGGCCAGGAGCTGCCTGTCCACCTCCGAAGTGCTGAGATTATCGAGGCATGGGTACTAGGTATTGATACCATGGTAACATGTTTGTTATCAGTGGGCATGTTACCCCCTGAGCCACCTGCCCAGCCCTCTCACTGTCGTTTTCTAAGCCCACATGATATGTGCCAGTGAAAAGAGCCACAGACCAAGACGGGAAATTTGGATTAGGGTCTAGGATTAGAGTCCTCATCGTGACCTGTATGCTTGACTAAATCTTCCGTGTCTTGACCCCAATACTTCACCTGTAAAGCGGGGATCATGATACTTCCTCCCTAATTCTCTCAGAATTTCCTGAGATGCAAATGAGATTAAAAGCCAGGAAGAGCTCAGGAGAAGAAGCACAGTGAATATGGGAATGGTTATCACCCCAAAGGTCAGTGAAGGGCAGAGAGCAGACATGGGAGAGCTGCAGACAGTACCAGAGGCTCAGGCTCAGGGTGCAACACTGATGAGGGCCAATAAGCAGGTGTCAGGAAGAACTGTATGTAAATCACCAAGAGCCGACTGCCTTTTCCTCCTCCAGTGAGAGGGAGGGAGAGCACAGCTTTGTGAACGCTCCACTTTGTACATGTGGCAATCGGCGCATTTTTCAAATTCTTCAGCTCAGTGATTTTAGGACAAGGCTTTCCAATTTCAGTGACAGAGACAGATACAACAGAACAGATGCATCTGCTTCAGGGAAGCTGTAGTGACACCTTCTATGGTCTTTATGTGTGTTTTTCATGTAGTTGTAGGCTGATGAAGTCCGCTGGCAGCAACTATCTCTAAGATGAGTCAGACCATCCTATATCTCCAAAGGATACTCCCTGGGGGGTTGGGGAGAGGGGCAAATCAATCTTCCCAGGTCCCAACAGAGTATATTGTATACTGATCAGCACCACAATGAGGCAATTAGTTAAGAGTGTGAGAAATAACAACAGAATAGTTAGAGAGCCTTCCCTAGCCCTTGACACTAGGGAGCGACTGGCACAGGGCGGACCAGAGCAAACCTCAGATCTTTACTTCCCAAATGCTTCAGTGAACCTTTTTTGTTTGTGTGTGTTAGAGTTCTGGTGAATTACAATGTCCCCAAATTGTCACATCTGATGTGCTAATATAAGGTCAATGGCCAACACAGTTCTGTCTCTCTCTACCTCTACCCTCCTTTGAGACTATTCTTGGTAAAGTAGACAGTCTTCTTTCTGTTAAGACATTCGGAGAAAACCATAATGTATGGTTTGACCTGGATATGTGTGTGTGTGTGTGTGTGTGTGTGTGTGTGTGTGTGTGTGTGTGTGTACACGCCCATGTGCGTGTATGTCCAAAGGGATAGGCTCTATCCTATGAATATTCTCTGGAATGAGTTAGCTACACTACTCAAAGATGAGGCATTGTTTGGGAAGAAAGAAGAAAACCACCACTCTGAAGGGAAAGCAATATTCTAAATAATTGTCAACTAATGTGACAGGGGTTTTGTCAAAGGGAACACAGTGTCAGCTGGGGATCACTTCAGTTATTGAGGTTCCTACCTCATCAGGGGAGAAGTGTGAAGCTGTAATTCCTCTCTGCATTGTCCCTGATCTTAACACATCTGCCTTCCAGCTCATAGGAGTTCTCACCTATGAGGAAACCAGCGGGGGCTTTGCAACTTAGCTTGTGAGCAAAATATCTACTCTGATGAAGTTGAGACCCAGGGCAGCCTCCCACATTCAACACCATGTGTGGGCACAGGTGCCTTCAGCTGTCATGGCCCTCTAGGTGCATATTGCTTCTAACATTCCTGGAGTAAAGGTCAAAGACTAGGAGACACAGGGAGAGCAAGATGTCATTCCCAATCTTTCTCCTAATGAAATTAGTCTACTATAAGCCATCTACTTGTGTGAGCTGACTGATCATTAGAACAACAGCTGGGAGACATGGTCTAATTCCCAGAGTTAACCCTGTCATGCTGAGCAACTTCCTGGTCAACTCAGACTCAGTCTTCCTGTCTGTGAAGTTTTAAGAAACAGAAAAAAGGGGAGTGCCTGCTGATGTCACATTCCAGGAATAAGTCACAGTGGTTCACAACAATACTTGGACCAGTACATGTCTGGCTCCTGCAGAGTGGTTCTGTACCAGGAAAGGTACAGTGAAGATCCAGCCTGTTCACCCAAACCTGAAAAACACCCTGCACCAAAGACTGACTCTTCGGCTAGTGTCCCACCAACAGTCCCAGCTAACTGTGGTTTTGTTACAGGCTAGGGAGTGGCAAGAGAGAAGAAAGCAAACAGGTCTCTTGCAGAGTTCAACTCCTGATCTTAAAATGGTCACATCTAGGTTGTCTGAGAATGCTCCCAACAGGGCCATTGTGAGATGTTTTTTGAAATGATTGGCTTGGTAAACTCCACACAGCTCTGCCTTCCCATGTTCTCTCATCGGCCCTTCACCAAATACAGTCAGCCATTTTGGTTTTTCAGATGAGGATGCCAAAGCTTAGGACTAACTTTATTTCACAGTCAGCTATGGATGGAGACAGTCAGAACCCAAGAAGTTACTGATGATTCTTAAAATTCCAGCTAATTACATTTTCCTATAGCCTGGTGAACCATATTGATAGAACATTGGATAATTGCAGGTGGTGATGGGATGACAGTCCCTAGCCAGGAGGGGGAGCTTAGCACAACCCAGTGTGTGGTAAGCTCTCTATAAAAGTGATGCCTTCTTGGGCACCATAGTGCAAGCCTTCCAGTATTCAGGAAACAGAGGGAGGAAGATGATGAGTTCAAAGGTAGCCTCAGTGACATAATAAGATATCACTAAAAATAAGAGAATTATCCCATTTAACCCTCTCGACAGACAACCCACAACCCTATGAGACTACTAAATTATTCCCACTTACTTTCCAGACATAGAAATGGAAGCTTTGTTCAGGGCTCACAGCCACACTGCTCATACCAGATAGGGGAGAAATCGATTACCAAGAGACCTATCCCACCAGAGAAAGCACTTGAACCAAGACAGTTTCTTGGTAAAATAGCAATGTTAGTAAGTGGATAATTTCCTCAAAATGGACCAGGCAACTGAAACATGAATCCTAGCCTCATATTGCCGTGTGATACAGGACAGGACACTTTATCTTCTGTGCCAGATTTTCCTTATGAACTAAGGCAAGGATTTGACAGACTCGATGATTGGAAGTAAATTACAGCAGTTGGCCTTCGAAAGTCTGTGACTGTCTTAAACTTGGACAATTCCTTACATGTTTTGTATCTCAGATGTAACCTTGCAGATTTTCTTCTAAGCCACCCCCCTCTAATGTGAGACCTGGCCCAGGCCTACCTGTCTGACCTGTGTACCATGGCAACAATAACTGTGACCCTTTTACTTTGGTCCACCTTTCTGAAGCACCTGTCTCCCTAGGCATTCCCTGCTTAGCTCTTAATGGTTTTCAAAATAAAAGTACCCTCACTGGTACCCAAGGCCCCCCATGACCTGGCTTTTATTTTTTTAATAATGTGTTTAGTAAGCATTCTCCATATTTCCCCATATTGATGTTGGCTGATACAGAGGTATCTAAAATAGTGAAAAAGTTTTTCTAGTGTTCATACAAAAGCAAAAAAGTCAAACAAAAACCATTCTTGAGGGTGGAGGGTAACCATTATCAGCAAACTATTTTTAAGTGTTTGCCATTTACTTGGTTCATTAATCTTCATCTCATAGGCCCAGGAGTCACCGTACATTCAAAGTTTACCCACCCACCACGTCCAGGAAAAGGCTGCCGCCTAATGCGAGTCCCTTGATGCATGCAGCTATAAATAGTCGTCCTATTCCCCAAACACCTACACACACTTATACACACACTTATGCAGCCCTGAGCCTTTCTGACTGCATGACATGCGTTGTTCCATAAAGCCTCGATTCCCTCTCCCATCTATTCATGTGTCCATTTATTAGGTCCTGACAAGGGCCAGGTGTTCTCCTGGGCTCAGGGAAGTGGCAGTCACCAAGACAGTGGGTCCTGTCTCCATAGAGCTTGGAGTCTAATAAAGCGGAGAGACATCATTAAGGAATCAATTACTCAAGTCGCTGTAGTATTAACAGTTCTTGAGCAGCTGTTATGTACCCAGTGCTGCACACCGGCTATATTTAATCACTTCTCCTGTATAACAATCCCACCGAAGTGTTTCAGGTGTGCTTTCTAGTTAACAATGTGATTTACAATGAACTGAGTCACAGAGCACTTAAACAACTTTGAGGAAGAATGTAAATGTAGGAAGCTGAAGTCCAGTGTGGATTTTAATCAGGGTGCTAAACTTTCTGGAAAACAAAAAGCAACTGCAAGAGGAACCGGACCCAGTCCTGGGTTTGTGAAAAGTACCCCAAGCACAATGTTTAAATAAGCTGAACCTGAAGCAGACATTTCAATTATCTTTGTGGGGGGGGAGGGGGGGGGAGAGAGTGAATTAAAAGAGGGTTCCAAGTAGAAAACACCATGTGCAAAGGCCCTCAAGTGGGACGGTGTGCCTGGACATCAAAGGAGCAGAAGACAGGAGCTGACATATCCTGTGTATTCACTTATGACCATACCAAGAGAGAATAATACAGAACAAAGCTCCTTGTCCAGATGATGGGCAATAGGTGACCATTTCAGGGGCAGTTTTACACACTGAGATTATTTCTTTGTTTCCGGGGATAATGTCAGGGTGATTGCCTATTCAACAAAGACTTGAGTTTGATCTCCAGAATTGTAAGAAAGCAAACAAAGAGAAAATAGCTTTGGGGTTGGGGAGATGCTTCAATGGGTAGAGTGTTTGCTGTGCAAATGTCAGGAACGGAATCAGGACCCCAGCACCTGTGTAAGGAAACTGAGCATGGTAGTATGTGTCTATAATCTGCCCTGGGGAGATAAAGACAGCAGCATTCTTAGGGCTCGATGGTGGTTATCCCATCTAGCCAATCGCAGAGCGGGTAGAATGAGTCAAAAACATTAATTAAAAAGAAACAGACAACCAGTGTTGACCTCTGGCCTCCATATACACATGAGGGTGTGCATTTACACACACACAAATACACACACACACACACACACACACACACACACACACACACACACACACACACACACACCATCTGCATGATGGTTGAGGATCTGAGAAGCATAGGGTGCTGTCCATGTGTAACCTCCAGAGCTACAGAAGTGCAGATTCAAAACCCGTAATTATAGCTTTAAGAGGCTCCCCACAGACCTGTATTTACAAGAGCAAACTTGATAAGACTTATCTTTGTTGACCTTATTTAATTCGATGACTCATCCCTGGCACATGCAGGATTATAAAGTAAATATTTATTCAACACAAACACGAAACACAATGCCAATTAAAGGGTTCTATTGAAGAGCATTTTTTTCCTATTTAATTTTCCTTTGCCTTGAAATAAGCTTCTGTGGCAGCATTGTGTCCCAGCAGCTCGGAGACTATCTGATTACAGAGGAGCATTTGTTTGTACACAATGGGATGGAGTTTTCCAAAACACACTCCACATGTGTTGATTCTTGATAACCCGTTAGCCTTCTTGCCTCCTTGTAAGTCACTGGGGATTTTAACATTAAGAGATTATCATCTGTAAGAAAACATGAAGTTCCTAACAGAACTCTTATCTACCCTATCTCCTAGCTTCGATGTTTCACAGAAAGGGGTTTCCCTGAGCCAGGGAGAACAATGTCAGGCAGACATTCCAACTGCAGCCAGGGGTAGCCTTGTGGTTGGCCACAGGGCTAGATTGAGAAGGAGTGTCTTTAAGCTTCACAGTCCTGTAGGCTTACTGCTGTTGGATGAGTAGTTAAACAAAACTAATGATGTGTGGCTACCCTGCAGCTTGGGTCTTCTGATGGGCCAGATCTTAACTATTTCATTGCTGGATTGTGAAAAACTCAGAACCATAGCAGTCTGTCATGTAATTTAAAATATTTCAACACATTGGGCTGGAGAACTGGCCTAGATGGTAAAGTGCTTGCTGTACAAACAAGGGGGCCTAAATTCAATCCCACAGTATCACACAAAAAAAGCCAGGCTCCGCAATAAGCATCTAGAATACTACGTGGAGCAAGAAGGACCCCTGTGCTGTGAGGAAACCTCAGAAATCTACAGGACCTCCCTGTAGTAGTTCAGTACTTATCTCTAGCATAGGTGTGGACTTTGGGAGCCCATTCCATATAGAGGAATATTCCCTGAGCCAAGACACACGGGGGTGGGCCTAGGCCCTATCCCAAAGGATACAGTAGACTCTGATGACACCCTATGGAAGGCCTCACCATCCAGAGGGAGCAGAAAGGATATGTGATAGGTAGGGTTTTAGTTGGGGGAGGGGGGAGGGGAGGCCCACACACACCACACACACAATATTCCAGCATGTACACAGTTACAGGGCTATCTAAGCCTTCTGAAGTTGCTCAGCCCTGGCCACCACACAACCTTCCTGCGATGTGGTGTGGCTACCTTGGGCCATGATCTTAATTCTCCCCTGAGGAACACTGTTGAATTTTAACAATAATGACTATGCCGCACAAAATGGCAAAAGAAATAATAATGATTTCATTTTTTCCTCCAGATATAACTACAAGACCTTAATGCTCCAAGATGTTTCCATTTGGACCATGTGACTTTAGTGCTTATTATACAAAGAATTTTAGCAAAAAGAACTTGACAATGTGTCCCCTCCTCTGTGACATCCCTCTCCTTCCCCTATCCCCCCTGCTCCTCTCCTTTTCTCATCCACCCAAACCACAATAACCGAATCCTACAAACACCTCTCCTTCCCTTTTGACTTTTCTTTCTTGACACCCTTGCTCTTGGGAGCTTGTGTAGTTCCACAGTTCGAACAGTCATTTTATGTGAGAATACTCTAGGCTTTATTTCTGCCTTGGCCTATTTGCTAAATACTAGGCACATAATTCCAGCTGTACTATTTCTGGCAGGGTCTAAATTGGACTCAGCTAGAATCCAATCTGCTGTCTTCTGTAGGACCACAGTCTTTTCTAACCATCTCTTCCTGGATTTGCTTCTTACTGGTTTGTCTCCAGATATGCAGACCCACAGTCCCACGATTATTCTTGGGCACAAGTAGATAGGGCTAGGAAGTGACATCCCACAGGTAAGTAGGTAGCTGATGACATTCTCAGAGGAGCTTATGGTTCTTTTGTTGGGCTTGGATGTCACCCCGTGACATCTGGATGGTGGCTATAATCTCCTGACTGCCCCCCTTTCCCTGACCACTTATCTTACACAATAGCAACTGGTAAGTTTTCTCTGGTGGAACTTTCCTCTGGATCACCACTGTACCTAATCCAAGCACTTCAGGCATTTTCAGATGCCCTGGAGATGGATGTTCAGGCAACACATGACAAATCACTGCAACCTAACACAAACCCAGCTCAGACAAAATCGTCTCCATGATATTTGGATACAGACAGGTCTACTTGCAAGATTCTACTGTAACTTCCTTAACAGAATATGGCACAAATATTAGCAGTAGATGTGGGTTGGATGGATTGCCACCTTTGACGGTCTCCTCCAATGGTTCTTGAGCACTGAGAAGTTTTTTTCTTCCTTTTTGAGTTTTGAGCATTGATTCCCCCCAATCCTTTAACTCAATAACAATAACCGCTACCATCCACAGACTAGATTTAAGGCTAAACACCCACACACATGAGGCTCACTTACTCTTTATGATCCTACCCTATGAAACCCACCATTATCCCCCACTTGTATAACGGGAAAACCAAAGCCTAGCTAAATTGCAGAATATACCCAGGTCACATAGCAGCAGTGTCTATTGCCAAAGCCTGAGTCCTTAACCTTTGTAGCATACCATCTCCAATCTTTTCTTCAGGATGCAGCCTTCTCTGAACTATGCCTGCATTTCTCTACCTCGCTACTTTTCTGGCCCAGCCTTGTGGATCTCTTAGCACTGCTTACTGTGGTGGTTTTTGGAGTGTGGCACGATAATTAGGTACATGAACTCTGCCCGAAATGTAATTTTGATCCTATTACCCACTATCTTTTTCTTTTAAGCAATTTACTTAAGCTTTGTATATAAATCCTCTCTAAAATAAGGATTATAATAACACAGGCCTGTCGGTACAACTGAAAAAAAAAAAAGCAATCTTCACAAAACCCTGGACACAGTGCTTGGAACACAGCAAGGACTCAGTAAATGTGTGTCAATCAAATCCTCAGAGCTTGCCCCTGAGCTCACCTTAAGAGTCTAAAGTAATTGTGGGACAAGGGTGCCTGCATTGTGAAACCTAGCAAGCCTCACTGGAGTGCCTGATTCCACTAGGCTGTGATTGTTAAAGACTTTATGTTTATGATTATCTTCTAGGAAGCAAGCAAGATTGCAGATCTTTTAAGGGTGGTGACCAGAGCCAAACAACGAGAACTGAAAATCAGAACTGGTAAATCACTTGTGCATGTACCATGTGCCCACAGCCAGTTCATGCGTTTTTACCGAGCATATCCTGTTTACTAGGACATTTAATCAGACTCCCTAAGATCTGCAAGTCTCAGGAGCTGATGTATCTGTGTCAAGTGAGTGGGGTCATTCCAGTTTGAACGGGAAAGACAATACCACTCTGGGTGGAGACAGGAACATCCTCTCCATCCTTGCCTGCCAGGATTCTAACTCATAACGCTCACTTCTGGGCACAGCCACACCTGTTCAGAATCATAACCAGGTGATGTCTCTGAATCTCACTTTAACCACTCCATCCTTCACAGCCAGGATTCCCACTGTCAGTCTGGGGGTGGCGTGGGGGGTGCATAATGGAACCACCCGGGAGACTAAAAGAAAACAATGCATTGCAAAGGTCCCTTCCAGAAAGGTTCTGATCCAACTGCCTCAGTGAAATGTGTGGACCTTGTTCTTTTTTGGGGAAACTCCTTGGTTGACAGCAACCAACAGCTGGCATTCTAGTCTGCAAATATCTAAATGATGCAATAATTGGATGCACTTTCACAATCCCCAGCAAAGCATTCACCATGCTGCAAAGTTAATACACTCAAGATAATCATGTCAATTCTTTGTTATCTTTTATCTTCACATTCCTAGCTAAGGAACGGGCTGAAGAGCTGAAAAGAGATCTGAATTCTTGGTCTCAGAGCCCTATGAGAGAGTCACTGTGTAAAGCTGGGCAAATTAGTTAGCTTCACTTTCATATTCTTTGAAATCTAAATGCACTTCTCATCTTTTGTTCAGTAAAGCAGGAATCAGACAGATGCCAGCTTTACCTGTGGCATGGAGAAAGAAGAGTCACGGGCGTCTTCTGAGAGTACAGAAGTTGTATATAAATGCAAGAGACTGAATTGAGACCTACAGATTGGCCTCACCACTCAGAAGGTGGCATCCTGCCTGAGCATGGACTGCCCTGACAGGTCCCTGAGTATGTGACTTCATTCTCTGTGCAGCACCAGGCTACCTGACATCCTCCAAGGTCAGTGTAGTGGGTGAGAGGATTCATTAGCTTAGCAACAGCTCTGAAGAGAGGACTGTGAAAAGAAGTCTAGCAGATAATCTAAAGCAGAATCTAAGATTCAGTAGTCCCACATGCCCCTCAGTTTCAGGGTGCAGACGTCTTGGAAATGTCAAGAAAATACCAACGATCAATTGAGTGAGTTGTTGTCACTCAGGGTTTTTTCATGTTTCCCTGTCTGTTTCTTCCCTGTTTCTGAAGGCCCTTCTCATTCTCTATGACCCATGAGGACCTGTTAACTGTGTTGTTTTTCTTAATCTTTTATCTTTGTACAACACACAGAGTGGGGGCAGAGAGAAGGCCTTTTTTACAGAAGATTAAAATATTTGAAAGTTGACCCATCAAGTAAAAATCAAATTTCCCCTGCCTTCACCTATTCTTCCCTTGGTCAACCATTTAGCTGTCGAACGATTGATCGGTCTATGCAGCCAGTTAATTCCTTTATTGCTCCCCGTTTTTCTTTCTAGAATAAGGCTAACTCTGATGTCCTTCAAAGCAGGTGTCCAAACCACGCCATGTTAAAGTTTCATCCTTGAGAAGATGTTATTAATATTGTTAAGTATTATTACATAGCAAAGTCAAAAGCAACACAAAATAGTAAAAAGAAGTGGAATTTTTGTCATATTTTCTAAATCCTGGGGAGCTATGCACGTTCCTCGCGTGTCAGGTTATCCCTCCAGGGAGGAGATATTGTCCTCAAAAGACTCTGACATAGAGAACGTGTAAGTCCCCATCCCAGCTTATTCTATTTTTTTTCCTTTTTTTCTTTTTCTTTTTTTTTTTTCTGAGATAGGGTTTCTCTGTATTGTTTTGGAGGCTGTCCTGGAACTTGCTCTGGAGACCAGGCTGGCCTCCAACTCACAGAGATCCGCCTGCCTCTGCCTCCCAAGTGCTGGGACTAAAGGCGTGCGCCACCAACGCCCCAGCTGTCCTGGCTTATTCTAAGAGCCAGGAAAAACAAAAATTTAAGCCTTTAGCTGGTACCACATAGAGTACTTGGTGGCATAATTTGGTTGGGGGTGGGGGAGGGAGAAAACGTGTATTGAGGTGGTATAATATTTTAAAACCGTGATGTATCCTATGCAATTAGAAAAAAAAATGACACCTCTGCCTTCTCAGTGCTCTGACATAGAGGCAGGAGGATCACAAGTCTGAGTCTAGCCTGGTCTACATAGCAAGTTCCAAGCCAACTAGGGCTATGTAGCAAGACACAAGACCCTGTCTCAAAAATAGAAAAGGCAAACAAAATAAAAACAAAGCAGCAACAGTATAAATCTGCACTGGGCACTTTAGAGAGGGCAAAGAGCTTTGGTGGAATCATACAGCCTGGCTTTCTTTCAAAAAGAAAAAAAAGAAAGAAAAAGAAAGAAAACCATATACCACAGAGATTTTTCCTACTTTCTACAACATTCAGAGCAGTGTTCGTAGACACGTTTACTGAGCAACACACAAGCTCCATTCTCCGGAGGTCTCTGCACCCCACCCAAGCACTGCCTGAAACTCCTTCAAAGCGCAGCCTGCCCTTGCTCCGGGCCACTACCACGCCTGTGTGGCTATCAGGACAGCATGGGCTCACCAGTGCTCCTGACAAGTTTGGGAGGATTCACGACAGTAAACCTCACTAAAGAGAAAATCCTAAAAGATCCCAGTGAACTGGAAAGAGACCCCCTTAGTGGGCCTCACTGGGAACTTGCAGCAGCACGATGATCGTGAGTGATCTAAGTTACCATGACTGGGACGATACCTTAAAAAGAACATCAAAATGTCTCAGGTTGCCAGAGGTATTCTTACAAAAGGACACAAACTACAGAAAGAAAGAAAGAAAAAAAAATGTTACCTGTTCACCACTGTTGTCTCCAGGAGCCTGCTCTCAGCAGATGTGGAGAAACTTCTCTGTTTTCCACTACGGGGCCATTGGCCCCGCAGCCTTCTTGGGGAACCTCACAGACAGTCAGAGGACAGCAGGGCAGGCTTCATTGTGAACAGGACTGGCCACTCCTTTACTCAAGTTTAGTCTCCCCAAGCCACACTGCTCCTAGCCTCAGGAGCCATCCCCTAGAGCCTTGTTGCCGTTTGAAAAACAAGAAGCGCTTTCCTGGTCCACTTCCCCGGATGGCGTGTGTAATTTCCCTCACGCCCATGGGAAGTCCTTCAGGTCCTCT
This sequence comes from Cricetulus griseus, assembly GCF_003668045.3. Classification (NCBI taxonomy): domain Eukaryota; kingdom Metazoa; phylum Chordata; class Mammalia; order Rodentia; family Cricetidae; genus Cricetulus; species Cricetulus griseus. The sequence goes on along the minus strand of NW_023276807.1, from coordinate 29,713,985 downwards.
AATTGAGAAGCCTCTCCACTGAGTGGACAGACTTGTTTGGGAAATGCCCCTTGTTCTTGCTTTCCTTTCTCCAAAGGGGGCAAAAAAAATTAAAAATACCAACAGTGCAAACCAAAAATGGGTTAGCCCTTATGACTGTTTCAGGACACCTGATTTAAACCCTCAAGACAGACCATGAACTTAGACTGAGTAAGGAACATTAAAATGACCCACAAGCCCCCTGTCTCTATCAGGACCAAGAAATCAGAAGCTGAAAATATCCCAGGGGATGGAGACCTGACTAGAGCTTGAGGGAGACCTGCGCTTCAAACACATGACAGTAGGTCCCAGGGAAACTGAACATTTGTAGATCAAATGATATTCATTCGGTGACACTTCAATAAGATCTCAGCAACAAATGGACTTGAAGGTAAGGAGACACGGAGAGGACTAGCCAGCAAGCCCCTGCCACAGGGTTTAAAAGTCAACTGCAATCACAGTCACAGTTTCTGAACCTTACAAGTGAGGACGCTGGGGCTCCAGGAAAAGCTGTGCCTGCCTGGAGTTGGAATAAAGATGGGAAGTGGTACGCTGTCATTAATAAAATTTGTTTTGGGAAATTCAATTTCTGAAACTCTATCCACACAAGGTTTGCTCAATAAGGCCCTGCTAGGGACCAGGAATCTATGTGGGAAGAAAGGAATCCTGGATGCTCCCAAGTATTTAAGAAAACCCTATACTGTCAGTGCAGGGGCCCCAGAGTCTGGCTATAAGGTTTCAAACCATAGCCCGCCAGTGTCTATTCACACAGTCATGTGTATATGACTTGATGGTATTGGAACTTAGTTTTACTGTGTGGAACTGTGATAAAATCATCTAGAGTTTATAGGCTTTGTTGTAGTTCACTTGGAAGAGCTAAACAAGTCAGGCAGATGGATCTACATGTAAAAGTTTTCACCATGCAAGCCTACAGATGTGAGTTCAATCCCTGCAGTCTATGTAAAGGTAACTGAAGAAAATCAACTCCACACACATGCCCTGGCACACACACACACACACACACACACACACACACACACACACAAATAATGAATTGATAAATAAAAAGTCTGGAGGCCTGTTTTAGAGACATGGAGTCTACTTCCTGTACCTCATCACCCTGTCCCCTTTCTCTCTGCATCTTGCCTGCTGACCATGCTACCTCTGCAGGGCAGACAGTGAATAGTAATCAGACTGGAGGCAAAAGTTAGGTGATGTCATCCCTTGGGAGTCAGTGCTAAGAGTCCCAGAAGATTCTAAGTCTAAGGAAGGATGTTGGTGTCTTTTATATAAACCAGCAGAGCATTCACAAATAACCTACATGTGTACTCCTACATACTTTACATACGCTTGTATTACTCCCAATAGCCAATAAATAATTACATAAATAATTATGATGCTGTATTGTTTAGAAAATATGCCAAACTCAAAGGGCCTGTACATGTTCAACACAGATGGAACTTTCCAAACATGTTCAGTCCAACATTGGTTGAATTCAATTATATGAATATAGAAGACTGTGTTTGGGCAAAAAGATCCTGTGCTCCTACAATGTGTTATTCCACATCTATGTTCTCAGTTGCATTCTGTAGCTTGAACTGTTTTTTTTTTTTTTTTTTTTTTTTTTTTTTTTTTTTTTTTTGCCTGAAGAAAAGGCTTGCTATCAGCATGGGCTACTGGGGATTGGGGATTTTCTTCCTTCCTTTATCTCTCTCTCTCTCTCTTCCTTCCTTCCTTCCTTCCTTCCTTCCTTCCTTCCTTCCTTCCTTCCTTCCAATGCTCACCTGGTTTGGTGGTGGTATTGCAGTTTGCTCTCTGATGTGGAATGAGGCGTTGACAAAGTGGCTTTTCCTTTCCTTCCCCTTGCCCACAGTTCCCTGTCGTCACTAGGAACACTCTGTGCTCGCTACACACTTTACAAGGAAAACAAAGCCTGGTGGAAAATGGAACTGCCATATGGTCTTGACTACAGCTCAGATTTAACTGCTAATAGAGCCCCTTGCCTTGTTGCAGCCACAGGTGGCTTTGACCATCTGAGACACCTTTCTCTTTAATTCTGATGGTACACTTGGTGGCAAGTTGAACTCAAACCTCTGCAAGCAAACTATGGACACAGCCAGAGTAAAGAATCCATCTGTTGTGTTACCCATGCCTGTTAACAGAAGAGCCTTACATGCCAGCTGTAACCTTCAAAAGAGAGACCTCCTGCTTTTCCAGGCAAGAATTTCAGCTGTGATCAACACACACCTTCTAATATGGACCCAGTCATTTTATTCTTCTGTCTTCCCCTTCTTCACCCACAATGCCACCTTCTCTCTGTAAGTTTAGAGGTGTTATTTTCTCCAAAGACCCTCCTAACTCTCCTATCCTAAGCCAGGTGTTCCCCCACCCAGCACATCCTCCTCCCTCCCCCGTCTCTCTGCCCCATGCCATGCTGTCCCAGAGGGGTCTTTGCTGCTACACCTCTGCAGCCAAATGATCAGCTTAATGCACTGACTATCCGTACTTTGAGGGCAGGGACCAGTATGTATGATTTATTTTATGCCCAGGCCCTATTATAGAGGTGGAATGGAGTAGATGAGCAATGTGTCATGTCAGTTCTCACAGCTGGTTCCTCCTCTTAGCAAAATGTCCCATGGCTTCAATTTTGGAATGCTTCTCAGTAGACATGTATCCCGAGGCAATCTCCACTTTGGTTTAAATGTTTGTATAATGACTCCCAAATGTCTGTCTCTATTATGGACCTGAAAGTCTGACCCATAGACCCAACTGCCTGTGAACTATTTCCATCTGGGAGTTCAACAGGACCTCAGGCTGTACGTGTCCAAAATGAAATCCTTGACCTTCCCTCCAAATGAGCTATCTCAGTGGTCTTGGCCATCTCCATTCTTCCAGGTTACCAACACCGAAACCCTACCAGCCCTACTGGTGTCTCTGGCTGCCTTTCTTCTGTTAGGAAATAGTGACCCGAAGAGAAGAGGTGAAGACCACTAGGTCTCTGCAAAAGACCCTTTGAACATAATACCCCACCACAAACCACAGCCAAAGCAGTATACCCAAAGAAGTCCATGCCAATCTACTGGGAAAACATTCCCACTTCCACTTCTTGGCTGACTCGACCCCATTTTTTTCAATCCGTACCAGGTGTTGGCAAGCCTTTTGACCCAACGTGGCCCAGGGTCAGCTCTGTTTTGCTATCTTCACCTCTCTACCACTGACCTATCTTTACAAGAGGAAGGCAAGGGCAAACAACTAAGCAGTTTTATAGCATACAGATGGCTTTATTGCTATCTGTGGTATGCAGAGTCTGGCAGAGTCTGCACTAAAGGCAGTGGACAGCTCTGTGCTCAGCTGCAGCCTCCAAGGGTGTGGTCACACTTGGTTAAGCATTCTTCTAAGGGTCTGCCACTACAAATCTCCCCGAGAATGGTGGCAGTAGAAGATCCCATCTCTCCCATCTTATAAGCCAGCTGAATGCAGTTGAGAACTTCCTTCTACCACTTTGTGCCTCCAGCCTCTGCCGGAAATCCCAAGCATACCCCATATAGAAACCTGCATTGGATTCTACTACCTACCTTGCCTTTTTCTGGGAGAGGGAAACTTGAGGTATGGCTCTATACAGTTGCCAACAGCAACTCTCACTTGACTCTTACTGATCTCTAGTTGGGCGAAGCTGACACGAACCCTCAAATACAATTTCTGCTTCTCTGAGGTGACGTCATTCCTGAAGGGAAAAAAATGTTGGCTGGTCCTATGGTATGACATATATCACTCACATACTTCAGCTATGATGCACATGACATCAGAGATTGGCTAACTACATTTGTCACTGACTTTTCCTTCCGGTAGTCATCCGCTCCGCTAGTATTATAGGGGAACAGGGTGTTGAAGGAAGTGGGCATTTCTTGGCTTGGGAAGGGATGTTTAGAAGGAAGCTGTACGTTCCCCTTGAGGTCTACATTTGAATGCCTGTGCACACTGTGCCGGGGCAGATGCAATGTATCAGAGATAATATATTCAGTGACAGCAATCTGCAAACACTGAATTCTAGGTTCAGTCCCTTAAAAGTGCTTCTCCTATGTCCATTCCAACATTCTCAGTTCTTTTCTGAGCCTCATCATCTCCTATGAATCCCCCCTGGGAGAAAAAACCCAGTCCTTTATAATAGGAATTAATTTCCTTCAAATTTGCTAAGACGATTAGCATGACTATTGAACAGCCACATTGCCCAAGCTACCAGACAAATAGTAGCCAAAGATTCATGAGTGGCAGGAGAAAAATCAAAATCAAAAAATAAAGGTTAAAAGAAGCCCAGATAACAAGCTTGTTCCCTAACTAGAACTAATAAAATAAAATAAATTTAAAAAAAAAGAAGCCCAGATATTCTAGGTTCATTTCTGCCTCTGATAAGACACTCTGTCAAAAAGATTTAGGGGAAATGAGGTTGATTTTACAAGTTCATGTTATAGCCTATCGTTTTGGAGGAAGTCAAGGGAGGAATTCATGCAGTTAGCCAAATCACATCCACAGTCAACCATAGTAATAAACCAATACAGTCTTAATACCTGCTTGATTACTAGTTTTTTTCACCTAGTAAGATTCAGGGCCTAGCCTAGGGAATGATACCACCAATTGTGGGATGGTCTTCTTACATCAATTAACATTCAAAATAACCCCACAGTAATACACACAGGCCAAGTTGATCTAAATAATTCCCCAGTAAAACTTTTTTCAGGTGACTGTCAAATTCACAATGAAAACTGAACTTAACATCAGGTGACTGTTTGTCCCAACTACTTGTGTTATGGGGACGCTAAAAGGTTCAACCAAAGTGACAGTCCCTTGTTAGTGTCAGAGTTAGAATAGAAATAGCTCTTTTTTTCTTTCCATGCAGTTCTCCAACTTTGTACCCTAGTAGCATTCCCTTCAAACATACTCCCTCATCCTGAATTTCCATGGAAAGAGAAACAGTTTACAGTGAGTCACAAAGGTAATGTCTCATAACTCTGTCCTAGAGAGGGCAATAGAATATCTACCAACATGCATCCCTACTCTATTTATTAATATAGATAATGACATTTTCTCTATATGTTCAAACCGAAGTTCCCCTAAGGCATCATTTCTGCTGCCAGGAAGCACCAGGTACTCATTCTCCCCACCTTCAACAACTCCTAATCACACACCATCCAGGTCCCAGGTTCTCTGAAGTTCTCAGAGCAGCAGTACTACAGGGGATAAACACAGAAAGTCCTTTCTCAGACAAAGTCCATCACTAAACCTTCCTCATTAATATGTCAGCCAGCCAGCCAGCTTTGTTTCAGAAAAAAAACTCCATCTATATAAACTAAAATTAAGAGCATATAATGCTGTGCAGTTGCTTGGTCTTCCATAGACAGCCCTGGCCGATAGTGGCTCTGATGCTTCCATTAGGCTCTCACCTAATTCTAACTAGAATGATGTCGGAGAGTGGGCGATGACCACAGGAGCATGGAAAGTAGAAAGCTGGCCCACATCAGAGTGGATCCTAGAACCAAGCAGAATCCAGCCACGAGGAGCCATCCCCTGGCTCCTGTGGACTCCTAAAGGCATGTATATTCTCCTGGGTTACTCAGCCCGAAGGACTCCCACTTGCCACCTATGTTGTGTCTGTGTGTTCCTAAATCAGTGCAAATGAAAATGAAAGTAAACAAAATGTGGAAGGAGACTTGTGAATTCCGAGAAACGCGCACAGGAAATGTGAACATGAGCAGTAGGGGCCGGAGAGTGATCACAGATGTATTTAGAAAACATGCTTGGGACAGCACTGCTCTGCCAGGGGCTGGCATTGGCTCTCCAGTGCTTGGCTCTGTAGGCTTACTCCAGAGGACCTCTCTCCTCTTCCCTCCCAAACGCTGCCCTTTCATCTGCTCTTTGTTCTTTGGAACAGCATAGCATTCTATTTTCCATCTCACTAGTAAAAACTCCACACTCTTCCCAGAAGTCTCAGGGGTCGGTTGCTTCAGTCTCAAGGACACTGTTAATGTCCCTTTATCTCTTGCCTATGAGTTGCAAATATTTCCACAGAGATGCAGGTAGAAAGGTCACTCCTGTGTGATGGCTGAGATGGAGGGGCCATTACTGAATACATAAAGAGCTCATGCCAGGCTTAGATTAGTCCTGTGGTCTTTATGATTTGTCCTAATTTTTATTTATTTGTTTTTCATTGAAAGGGGACCATGGTGTATAGGGCAGGCTGGCCTTGATCTCATGGCCATCCTCTGTTTCAGCCTTCTGGCTGTTAGGACAACAAGCATGAGCTACAGTGCCATAGGTTCAATCCTCAACACCATAGACCAGAAGTAGTGGTATACACCTGTTAGCCCAGCAGTTGAGATGCAGAGACATGAGAATTAGAAGTTCAAGGTCACCTTTGGCTACATAGTGCCTTGGGACCAGCCTGGGATGCAGGAGAGCTTGTATAGAAAACAAAAAGAAGGAGCTAGCAAGTGTGTGGACCAGAATTTGGATCCCCAGAATCCATGTAAATGCCGGCTGTGCATGGTGGCCTGCCTGTAATTTTGTCCTCTGAAGGTGGAGACAGGGGGGTTCCTAGATCTAGCTGGCTAGTTTGCTAATCCGGGCCTGAGTTGTCCTCTGACCTTCACATGTCGTGGCACATGCACGCGTACATATACATATTTGCATGCATAGATACACACACACTCACATATATACATATATACACACATACATACATAGAGGAAATAAGAAGAGGGAAGAAAAAGTGCTTTAAGACACTTAGTAAGTATTAGAAATAGAACTGTAAGCTCTCAATTAATGCTTTTCAAAGAGATGAATGATCCAGTCACAGGCACACTTTCTTTTACCTCTTCAGTTTTCAGCTGCCTAGGACACCTGCTGTTAGCATGATCCAGTACATTAAAGGCAATGTCAGGGTATGATTTGGTTACTAACTACCTTAGGTACTTTATTGTTGCTATACTAATATACACTGACAAAAGCAAGTTAAGTAAGCAAGGGTTTCTTTCGGTTCATAGTGTGAAGAACAGTCCCTCGTGATGGGGATGTCAAGGCAGCAGTTAGAAACAGCTGAGCACATTGTGTCTTCAGTCAGGAAGCAGAGAACAAACAATGCTTACACTCAGCTTGTCTTCTCCTTTATACACAGTCCAGAATCCTAGCCAAGGGAATGATGTCACCCACAGAAAGCAGGCTTTCTATTAATCTAATGAAGACAATCCTTCATAAGTGTGTTCAGAGGCCATACTGAGATTAACCATCACAATAACATATCCACATTAACCCTCCAATGAAACTCCTATTACTAGACATATGACCAACTCTACATATACAAAGATATACACCACCATGTACTATACACTACTTGGGTGAAGTAAAATTGTTTCTGGAGGAAGGATCAAACCATAAGTTTCCCAAAATATACATACAAGGGTAGCAATAACAAGTCAACATAGCCTTCTGATCATCCCTAGAAGAGCTACCCAGTAGTAACAATTGCCACCCCACCCCTCTACCAAGGCTTGGCTCCAGGGCCTCTGCCTTTGTGTTCTACAGGCATGGCCTATAATAATACAACTCTGGATTCCATTGGGGATGTTATACTCCTTTTAAAAGCTGCTTCAAGAATACATCACATGTCAGGCACTGTGAAGATGTTTGCCAGAGACAGAAATATGGAAAGGATTGGCTAGTTACCACTCATATCTGTGAAGAACAGCAATGGCTCTGAAATTCAGTCATGAAAAGAAGTCAAAATTGACTGACTGAGGAGAAGCCCAAAGTCATGGTGGGGGGTATCGGAGATAGAAATGGAACATGAAGCACAAATGAGAATCAAATTTTCTGATGTTTGACTCCTTGTGCTTTTTTAAAGGCCTAGAGATTGAGGAAGGCTAAAACCTGAGAATCCGTGAGTGTGTCTTGGGGAAACTGGTTGGAGAGGTGCTTGTATTGAGGACCCTATTTTTTTTTTTATTACTTCTTGTGAATCATTTAAAATAGAATGTGAGGACACATAATTTCCAGGCTCTACACATGTTAGTAACTCACTGATGTTCAGAATAGCTTGTTGGTTTTCATACTGGAGTAAAGCATTAGTTGCTATTAGCTTGCCTATAAATCAACTTGCATCCTTTGCCTCCCCAGTCTGAAGTCATGGTTATTCCATTGCTTACATGGGTGTGGCACACAGGTATGGTGCCTTCTTTATGGAGTCTTCTGCTGACCTTGCTGTTGCCCTACTAATCAAGCTGGTGAACATGATGGTGAATTGTCCTGACCTTATGTTTTTCAGGCAGGGTAAGAAGTTAAAGGGAAAGGTGTTTGGGATGGCTGTTACTGCTCTTTGAAATGACATAGCATTGTGCAAACTGATGCCTTACCCTGTGGAGATTTCCCATCTGGTCATAGTTCTGATGACCTACCCCAACATGAGGAAGGGTTTCCAGGTTCAAGACTTTTCCTAATCACATTGCCTTTGATTTATCAGTGTTTGTCTCTCAGAACCGTGAAGCTATTTTTGGACTTGAAAGTTAGTAAGCAAAACACAGCTACAGATCAACAATTTTATGACTGTTCCAGACCCACACAACACACCTCCAGCTTGCCTCTTTTGACCTGGAGTGGGAAAGTCATTCATATTTTTAGTCTTTCCACACAAATATACACATGAAGGTACAGATATGGATGGTATTTGTGTGTGTGTGTGTGTGTGTGTGTGTGTACACCTGGACCTCACACACACTCAAACTTCACATTGCAGTTGAAATGAAGGAGGCAGCAGATACACACAGGATCATAGAGGATTTTAGCATATTTTAACAATTAGACCAGATCTTTTACTAAATTCTCCTCTCTTCATTGAGCTATCCTTCCCCCAATTGCTAGGGACTTAACCCAGCGATACACCTATGTTAGGCAAATTCTTCAGCACAGTTACATCCTCTACGACACTCCTTTGTTTTATTTGAAAATATAATTTTCTTGACTAATTATCTATATTGAAAATTATTAACCAAGAAGGAAAACATTATTAATCCAGTGAGATATTTAAGTATGAACTAAAATTTGTTCATGTTTTAAACACAAACAAAAACTCTTATGGTCACAGAGTTATGAAACTGAAGTGATTCCTGCTCAGTTTCTTTGTCTTCCCAACACACACTAACATGGCAAGCTACTGTTTTCTGAAAGAGCCACATATAGCCTACACTGGCCTTGAGCATACTACATAGCCAGGGATGACCTTGAACTTCTAATCTCCCTGCCTCTGCTCCCCAATGGTGGGATGTGGACCACTGTGCAGGGTTTATCTAATGCTGGGGGTGGAGCCCAGTGCTTAGCTCCTATTAAGAAAGCACTGTCCCAGCTGAGCCATGTCCATAACCTCATAGCTTACGTTTTAAATTTCTATTTCAAATCAGTATCTATGTCATCTGTCTAGTGGAGTCTACTCTCTTTTAAATTAAATATTTAGTACTTGTGTTACTTATGAGTTTGGTTTGTATATGTGGACAACATGTGGTACAGCTAACTGCAGAAGACAGAGGAGGGGTTTCCGATTTCCTGAACTTGGAGTTGAAGGCAGTTGTGAGCTACTTGGTATGGGTCAGGGTACTCTGGGAGAGCAGCTAGTGCTGTTAACGACTGAGCCATCTCGGTAACCCTCAGCACTATAGGATCAAAAACAACAGAGTAGCTGAGACTTTCTGTGCCAGGAGCCATTATATGAATAAAGTTGTCTGAATTAATTCCAGTGTTGAATATGCCTTTTTCTTCCCTTGAGACAAGGTCTCACTGTGGAGCCCTGGATGGCCTAAAACTTGCTATGTAGACCAAGCTAACCACAAACTCACAGGAATCCTCCTGCCTCTGCCTCCTGAGTAAAGGCATACACCACCACCCCTGGCTAGAAAGAATATACTTTAAACCAAAAGACACACATACAATAACTAGAACCTTAGATAATATTGAAGAACTCACTGATGTGAGTAATTCTTCAGAACTTAGAATAACAAAGGCTTTGTTTTTAGCATCATTGAGAAGTGACATCATGTGTTTATCACCTTTTTCAGACTCTGAATCATTTTTTATTGGTTTTAAGTATTGTGTAGACATTTCACCCTTACTGCTTGCAGCTTGCGCTCCCCACTCTGGTGTCTCCAAGCCTATGTAATGAACTCTTCACAGGAGCCCAGGGAACTGCTTTCAACGTCATCTTCATTAGTGTTCTCCTTGTGAACATGGAGCAATCCTTTCAGGGCACATATACAAAGGTGGGTGGAGGGCAGACTTATTAACAAGTAGAAATGGGGAACGCTCACAGCACAGGAAGGCCAAGAGTAACAGGGGTCTACCCTCTTCACTTGAAGAAGCTAATCCTTTCCCCAAACCCCCCACTCCTCCCTGACTGGCCCCATCTGGAAACATCTTCTTAACTAAGAGGAAGGAAAGCATCAAAATTCTCCGTTCCAAGCCCCTGGGTCACCTTTTAAAAAAGTGTGGTATGCAGTGCCTGGAGGCAAACAAGCTTTGGCTCCACCTGACACCCCCCCCCCCACACACACACACACAAGGAAGGAAACGGGAAGTCTTGCTGGGGAACAGGGGTGAAGTAACCCCCAGGGACAGGCTGTGTTTCTTACCTCCTGACCCGGTCTCTAATCATGAATGTGGAATGACTGCCCCAGCACAGAAGGCAGAGCCTCTGGCAACATTTGCACACCTCTCTCCAGTTCAGAGAAGTACTTTGTGTAAGAAACAGACCACTCATTAGGAGCTGCAATTGCCTTTACAGACCTGCATAAGATCAAACCAGGAAGCTTTCTAGCATGGAGGGGATAAGAGCTCACAGCCCCCCCACCACCACCACCACACACACACACCTCGCCTCCCCCTGCCCTCACCACAGCCTGCTGATGGCTTCTGAGGAAGGGAGAGACAGTTTTCTTTGAGGGTGCGGTCCCTGGTAGTTAGACCATGGTGGATGGTTCCACCCATGAGTATAAAGGCAGCACAAAATGAACTAAAAAACAATGAAAAGAGGACTCAAAGGTGGGAAGGGTAAGAGAGTGGGGGTAGATGGGAACAGAGTTAGGGAAGAGGGATTTGGGTTGAATATCATTCCAATACATTGCACAAATATATGAATTTCTCAAAAAACTCAATAAAAATATTTATGTATGAAAGATTAGGAAGCAGCACCAGTGGTTGCTACTGCCCTTGTTTGCCAGTCACAGTGTCATGTCCCCACAGAGCCTCAGGTGCTGAGGAAAGACCATGCACATCCTCATTTAATAGCTGAGAAACCTCGGTCTCAGCAACTAAGTAAGTGGTAAGGGCAAAACCCTGAACTGCCTCCTATCCAAGCAGGTGGGGTCAGCTACAGCTAAATTCTCTCATGTGTCTGGCACCAGCAGATGCCAGAACACCAACCGTTGGTACACCTTCAGGTTCACTGATGCTTTCTGGGCTGGGGACCTTGTTTGGAGTGAGTGGTGTACAGAATCTCTTGCCACATGATTAGACAGGAAAGCAAAGGTCTGAGAGACTCAGTAAGGCATTGGCTGGGTCTTCTAGATGCCAATCCATCTCTCATTCCTTCCTTCTACATCTGCCTGGAGTACTAGCCCCATTCAAGATCTGTACGTGAGACATTGGTCCAGAGCCCAAAGGAGAAGCCGTAACTATAGCAACAAAAGAGTACTGGTTCACCTCAGCTTCCCCTCCAGGTCCATCTCTGTCTTTCTGTGTCCTGCTGAGTGCCCTGTTCTACATCACCATCTACACCCTCAAGGAAGGCATTGTTACAGGACAGAGATGAAGCAACTCTCAGCCACAGGCTACCCTGGTCCCTGCTGACCCTGGGAAGTATAAGGAAGCATCCCAGAGGGAGATATTGCAGAGCTTATTTCCTTTCTCTCTGGCCAGGTGGCAGTTCAGGAAGTGATCCCCCGCAGCTTCTGATCCAGAGAGAGCCATTTGCCCACAGCCACAGATCTTGTCAAATTCTTATGACAACTCTCCTTGTCCTCCCACCTTCTTGTCTCCTTTTGCCCAAGGAGAAGCAACCATGAGGGCATTTTTTCCATGCTTCAAGTCACCTACAGGGTTAGCTGCCTCCCCTCTTCCATTAACTTGTCAGAGTGACATTTTTTCCTATAAAATCTTAATGGAAAGAGAAATGTAGACAAGTAAACAGGTAATTTCTGTAATTTGTTGAGCAAAAATCGTGGGAAGACAATAGAGGGGTGTGAGTGTGTGCATCTGAGTGTTAGTGGTGGTGGCATGAACCTCTTTTTCTTCCTCGTTATAAAATCCTCCTGCCCCTAACTCCCCCATACCGGCTCAGGTGTCTTTGTGTTTTGTTCTTGTTTGTTGTTTCTAAGCCAATTTCTCCTATATCCAAGGCTGGCCTTAAACTTGTTATGTAGCCACCAATGACCTTGACTTTCTGATCCTCCCATTTCTACCTCCCAAGGGCTGAGATTTCAGGCATGAGCTCCCACGAGTGGTGCTACTGGAATTTTCTTAACTACATTAAGCAGCTTTACTCATCAAAGTGTTGGCTTCCCAATGTGCATCTTGGGGCCTCTCAGCAAAGGCCCTCTAGGACTAACTGCTCTACTTCCAATGTAATAGTAAACACCTTGAGAAACAGAAAGGCTTCTTATCAACAGTTGCTTTGAGGAAACATGATTTTCTGTTGGTGCATGTTTGGGAAACGTGGACACTCTTAAACCTCGAAAGCCAGGGAAACCAGTTCCAACATTTACCATGTAAATCCTTTGTTAGCCAAATGACGACATTCTGGTAGCTTTGGAAGCTGCACCCCCCCCCCCCCCGTGCATTTTGGTCAGAAGACAACTTTTGAGATTTGGTTGTCTCCTCCACCATGCCAAGGCAGGCTTGGCAGCAAGTGTCTTCACCTACTGAGCCATCTTGACAGCCCTTATATTCCCTTTTAAATCTTAAATATAGAAAATTCTAGTTGTTGTTCTGTGGCATCTGCACTCCTAACCTGCAACTGAGAGACTTTGGAGGGTTTTAGCTTCACCCCTACCCCAACTCCTGTAAACAAAGGTGGGGAGAGGGTTAAAGGAACACACACAGATTCCTCCCCATCCATCTTTCCAGTCCTTCCTTGTCAATGATCTTGGTTTCCTAGCTCTTCCTGTCTTATCTGCCCAGGAGGAAATAACAGCCCTCAGGATATATTTTCTTTGCTAGCAGACTGCTCTCAGAGACAAGACACAGACCTCCTATTTTTCACATCCATGGTCCATCCCACAAAGATCACAGTTTCAAACTCTTCTGGTTTGTGGAAAGTTGCCTGAATGCTGTAGCGCAAAAGCCCTCCAAAGGAACAAATTGCCTTATTCAAGTGTTTGTTCTGGGCAACAGTTGACTTCCTGCTTTGCAAACAGAGGTTTCAAAGGACCAATTCTTAAAATTCCAAAGAACCTTAGAAGTCACCATATTTTGACCCCTTGCAGACCAAAATGAATTAGGATATCAGAAATATCTGGATTTGGCTTTTATTAAATTACAGAAATGTTTTAAAATAAAACAAGCGTTGATAGTAGAGAAGGGATTTAGTGACCTTCCTCTGAGGACATTTCTAATTTTAATATGATCTAAGAATGATCCAAGTGATTTTGGCAAAGTTCCTGCTTTCACGCTCAAGAGACTGAGCTGGGACTGAGCTGGGACCACAGGATGGTAGTTCTAGCATGTGTGTGTCACAAGGTGGATCCCATCAGACAGTGTCTGGGCCACCTGTGATCTGGTTACAAATTCCTAGAGCCCACCCCAAACTCTAGAACCTAAAACTAGCAGTGGGGCTTGGTTAACTAGACTTCTACCAAGCTCCATGGTGGTTCCAGGGCACACTGGAATTTAATGGTTATGGAGAGAGAGGACTGCTGTATTCTGTAGATTCTCATTCTGAAAAGATATTGGTGATGCTTGGATGCCAGCCTTGGGTGAAGTGACCAGAGCTTCCCATGCCCTTTAGAATAGCACTGGCAGGGAGAGGCACTCTTGAAACAATCCGTAGATCGTCTCTCCTTTCCCCTAACACGCATGTGCACGCACACTGATCTCTGGCGATTAGAACTTCCTTGGTAATTAGAACTTCTGTCTCCACATCCAGCCCCTCCTGTTCCTTCGCTTTAGCCACCTACCCAGTTTTATTGAGACACAATTGAAAAGAGTTAAAACAGTTATTTGTGATGTACAAAATGATGGTTTTATACATGATAGCTCCTTTCTTCCCTCTTACCCAAGAGCCCTGCAGCCCATGTGTTCTCCGGGACTGAAAATGGCCAGGGTCTCTGTTGCTTTTCCCCTGTCCTTCATGGGCCAGTTCAAGGTCATTGCTGCAGGAATCCTCTCCAGCTGCATGCACACCCTGACTTCCTTCTGTCAGAGAACTAACTGAGCTGCCTTGCAAAAGGTCTATTTTTAGGCTCTCTGTCTTCCGGGGGCATTCCGACCCTGTCAGTGTTTGCCTACTTTTCAGGCCCAGCACCTGTACTATGCAGTCCAGAAAAGGAGATACTCATTCGTGTGAATGACCCTTGAGGGGGCATATTATTAGAGTCCTAGAAGAGGTGAGAACTTGAGCTGTGGTGCCATGCTGCTGGAGTAAAAGCCTTAGCTCTACCACTTATTGACTGAGGAGGCCTAGCAAGTTGTTTAACCTCTCTAGCCCTCTGTTACCTCACATGTGAAATGGAGACAGTAGTGTGGTTGTCTCATATTAAATGGCATTATCCAGCAGAAGTGCTCAGAGCTGAGCCTGGTAAGTGTTAGGGCCTTGGTGCTAGCAAGGAAAGATCCAGAAGGCCATAAAATGCTTCTTTGCTTACACATCTCCACATGAACTATCAAATTCACATTCTTTATTCCTTCTTCTCTCTCCTCCCTTATCTCTCCAAATCGTCCTAATTCTCCTCCTTTCTCCCCTTTCTGTGATACAGTATGGTGCATTGCAAGCCCACAGCTAAGACATACATAACAATTTAAGACCATCATAAATTACCAGCGTTTGTCTCCATGAATGTGTGAGTATATCCATTTACAGATGTTGACATTTGATGAGTTAGTATTTTTAGGCCAAAATGAAACCAACCAATCTCCATCAACTGGAACTATTAGCCAAATCATTAACAATGTATGTCTTAATTTTGAAGGTTAATCTAGCATAATAAATAAGTGTATCATTAAAATTAACACTTGTGAAAGTATTTACTTAATATGGGTTCCAAGTAAAACAACTCTCTGATATTAAGTGTTTTTTTTTGTTTTGTTTTGTTTTTTTGGTTTTTCAAGACAGGGTTTCTCTGTATTGCTTTGGAGCCTATCCTGGCACTCGCTCTGGAGACCAGGCTGGCCTCGAACTCACAGAGATTTGCCTGCCTCTGGCTCCTGAGTGCTGGGCTTAAAGGCATGCGCCACCAACACCCGGCTGAGAATTTTTTTAAAAATATTGATTTATTTATTATGTATACAGTATTCTGCCTGCAGGCCCGAAGAGGGAATCAGATCTCATTACAGATGATGGTTGTGAGCCACCATGTGGTTGCTGGAACTTGAACTCAGGACCTCTGGAAGAACAGCCAGTGCTCTTAACCTCTGAGCCATCTCTCCAGCCCCGATATTAAGTTTTTAAGTCAGCTATCTGATTTAAACATGCAGGCAGAGGACTGGGAGAATTTACAGACAACATGTGGTATGTTTTAGATGCTCTTTTTAAGTTACTGATATCTATGAGCACCCAGCTGCAATCTCTGTTCACAGCCAGATTATTTTAGTAGACTAGCTGGATTTAATTTTACTTTCTAATTATGCATATGAGCTTGTGTGTCTTTCTATGGATATGTGCACATGAGTTCAGGCTCCTCATAAGGCCAGAACAGGGCATCAGATCCCAGGAGCTGGAGTCACAGGGAGTGGGAGCCTCCAGATGTGGATGCTGGGAACTCAACTTGGGTCCTCTTCAAGAGCCTCATGTGGTCTTAACTGCTGATCCATCTCTCTAGCCCCCTATATTCTTCAGTTACTTAGTTTATGTTTTGAGACAAAGTCCTACTAAATATCCCAGGATAGTCTCCAACTCACTATGTAGTACAGGTTGGCCTCCAACTTGCAATGATCTTCGTTTTTCATGACCCTACCCCAAGTGCTGAGACTCCAAACCTGGACCACCACATCTGGCTTTAGTTAGACATTTGTCATCTTTTGCATCCTACCCTTTTATGAGTAAGGGCACTCACATCAGGGAGTAGTAGTTACTCACTGGCTAAACAGAGTCTAGTACCTACTTTGTATGGAGTATTTTCTTTTTTCTCTTTCTTTTCATTCTCTAACCTGCCCCCCCCATATTAGCAATCAACCCTGGAGCTTTTAAGAATGGATTCTACCACCAAGTTATGACCACAGCCCAGAACATTGTCTTAATGTTTTAAGAAGGAACTCGTCCACAGGGATGGGTTTCTCGAGATTACAGACTTTTCTGTTGATGCTTTCATTGTTATTGGTGATTCCTGTCTCTCCTTGGGAACCAATCACAAGACTATACTGAGCACTTTTGACAAAACTTTTTATGTCGTATAGTCATACTTTTTCATTGGGACTGTTGGCTCCCCAATGATGACACAGAGATTTATTACTAATTATGAAAGCTTGGCCAATAGCTTAGGCTTGTTTCTAACTAGCTCTTATAACTTAAAGTAACCCATTTCTACTAATTTACTTTCTGCTTATATCACCTTATCTCAGTGTAACCCATCCTGCTTGCTCTGAGTCTTCTGGCACCTCTACCTTCTTTTTCCAGCATCCTCTCTGCCACCAAGGTCCTGTCTAGCTATTGGCCATTCAGCTTTTTACTAAACCAGTCAGGGTGACACATCTTCACAGTGTACAAAAAGATTATTCCATAACAATGCACTATGTCATTTAATTTTCATACTATTGCATTAATTATGTAACTATTTCCACTTCAGATGAGAAGACTGCTAAAAACAAAACAACTTTTCAAGGCATAGGACAAAACAAAGCTACACAGACTTATTGTAAAAGTTCAGGCAGAACTGAGCCCCAAACCCAGTTCTTGCCAATATGTTATATTCTGGTCCAAGGCACAAAATTGCTGAGATGTAAACAAACAGAAGGATAAATGCAATATTACAAAAGAATAACAGAAGAAGGTAGAGTTTTCTTCCAACAGTGCTCAGAACAGGGCTACATATTGTGCAGGATGACTGTTCTATCAAAGATGAGCCTAGAGTGCAAAGTCAAGAACCTGCTGTTCAAGTTTCATTTCTGTTGTTGGGATAAAATATTCAGGGGGGCGATTTAGGCAAGAAAGGGATTTGTTTCCGTTTACAGTTTCAGGTTACAGTCTATAGCTGGTCACATCATGCCTACAGTTGAGAACTGACAGGAATAAAAGCTCCTGTGTTTGCTTGGGTAGCTGCATATGTTCAGCCTGATTTCTCCACTCTGATACAGTCACAGCCCCTTGCCTAGGGAGTGGTGCTGCCCTTAGTGGACTGAGCCTTCAACATCAATTAATTAAAACAGTTCTCACAGACATGCTCACAAGGCCATCCCAATGTAGATAATCCCTTGTCAAGTCTCTCTTCACAGGTGATCCAAGGTTGTGTCAAGTTTACAAACTAACCATAACACCTACCCTGAAGAATGCCTGAAGGAGCCCTTATGCCACCATTTTAAGTGGTCTTCTAAGCTAACATTGGGGGTGTTTTCTAGAAAATAGCTCTTAGGCATGAGTAAGTGTGCATCAGACTCCAGGGGGTGTCATGGAAGATGCTGCTTGGAAAAATGTGCATTGGGCAGCATGTTTTCCTCTCCTGCCTCCCACCCCTACACTCCTGCATACAGGGCTGCCTCCATTTCAGAAGCTCCAAGGGCCTGGGAACCTGCTTTCTGTCCATCACTCCACCCATATCTTATCATATGCATATTC